>NC_134700.1:287383991-287752741 GCF_043290135.1 Rhipicephalus microplus
CTTGTTAATACTGCTGATTGTGGCAGAGAATAGTACAGATCTTTTATGTCAGCCGAAAACGCTTTTAACCCTATGTTTTTTCGTTCCCTGACGAAACTTATCACCTGTTCCGAATTTTTTGTCAGGAAGGGGTCATTTATGTCAAGCAAGTTTAATGTTCTTTGCAGATACACAGCTACAGCTTTTTGCCACGTGTCCTTCTCCGACACTATCACTCTGAACGGTACTCCTTCCTTATGCGTTTTAGCACTAAAGAACACATCCAGACTGTCATTTTTACTTTTTCTGATACTGCTAAGCACACCTTCTAGATTCATCCTCTTACAAAGTTCTATTGCTTTTCCCCTCACTTTTTCAATCGAAATACTTTTCTTTTCGCTGAACACTGCCGTAATAGCACTTTTAGCCTTTTCTTTAAATTCATCATGCGAGAAAACCGCAAACCCTCCTTCTTTATCGACTGGAAGTACACTCAGAGCATGCTGTGTCAAGTAAGTTTCCACGCGTTTGAGAGGCAAACTGCGGCATGGAGGCCTACACAATTTTAAAGCGTCCACACCTTCGTTGATGATCCTGGTGGCTTGATCCTCGGGAACCCGCTTCGACACTTGACGTACAATTGATACGAGTTCCGGCTTGTTCTTTTGAGGTTGCACGGCAAACTTTGGCCCAAGTCCCAATACTTCTAGTACAAAGTCCGGTAGGCAGATGCCTTCTGCCACATGAACGTTGGAGGTTGCACTCACGCGCACTTTGTCCACCAAATCACGTAACAGTCGTAATTGAAGCTTCCAGTGGAATTCTATCATTTGGTCTGCCAGACGTAGAATTCCACTGGAAGCTTCAATTACGACTGTTACGTGATTTGGTGGACAAAGTGCGCGTGAGTGCAACCTCCAACGTTCATGTGGCAGAAGGCATCTGCCTACCGGACTTTGTACTAGAAGTATTGGGACTTGGGCCAAAGTTTGCCGTGCAACCTCAAAAGAACAAGCCGGAACTCGTATCAATTGTACGTCAAGTGTCGAAGCGGGTTCCCGAGGATCAAGCCACCAGGATCATCAACGAAGGTGTGGACGCTTTAAAATTGTGTAGGCCTCCATGCCGCAGTTTGCCTCTCAAACGCGTGGAAACTTACTTGACACAGCATGCTCTGAGTGTACTTCCAGTCGATAAAGAAGGAGGGTTTGCGGTTTTCTCGCATGATGAATTTAAAGAAAAGGCTAAAAGTGCTATTACGGCAGTGTTCAGCGAAAAGAAAAGTATTTCGATTGAAAAAGTGAGGGGAAAAGCAATAGAACTTTGTAAGAGGATGAATCTAGAAGGTGTGCTTAGCAGTATCAGAAAAAGTAAAAATGACAGTCTGGATGTGTTCTTTAGTGCTAAAACGCATAAGGAAGGAGTACCGTTCAGAGTGATAGTGTCGGAGAAGGACACGTGGCAAAAAGCTGTAGCTGTGTATCTGCAAAGAACATTAAACTTGCTTGACATAAATGACCCCTTCCTGACAAAAAATTCGGAACAGGTGATAAGTTTCGTCAGGGAACGAAAAAACATAGGGTTAAAAGCGTTTTCGGCTGACATAAAAGATCTGTACTATTCTCTGCCACAATCAGCAGTATTAACAAGTGTTGGCGAATGCATCGATGAGTACGGTGCCGTTAGATTTAGCTCACAAGCAGGTACGTCCGTCGACAATTTCTTAGAATTACTTAGGTTTTACTTGTCGTCAACGTTTATTGAAAACAATGGTACCCTGTATCTGCAAAAACAAGGAGTATGCATTGGCTCGTGCTTAGCACCAGTTTTAAGTAATTTGTTTTTGGCTGAAATGGACAGGAGGCTATCAGGACGCCTAAATGAATACAATGTTGTGCACGTATTTAGGTACGTCGATGACTTTTTAGTGTTTATCAATGACAGAACTGCAGATTTTGCTACTCAATGTAATAGCGTGTGTAGCGTTTTTCGTGAGGGGCTTAACCCACTTGAAGTGACTTTTGAAATGCCATGTGACGGAAGGCTCAGATTTCTTGACATTAACTTTCAATTCTCAGATGAAAAGACATGCTGGTGTTACGAGCCCAGAGCAAGTAAGCCTTTACTACAGTTTCACTCAGCGCATACTAAACTGGTAAAACGAGGCATTGCGAAGATGTGCTTGAGTGAGGCACTAAAGAAGTCCTGCCGGTGCCTCATGAATGAAAGCTTCAGACAACAGGTCTCGAGGCTAAGCAATGCCGGGTACCCCAAGAGCCTCGTCGTGTCCGTTGCTGAAGGATTGCACAGAAAAGTGCTGGAGAAAAGATGTGAAGGGATGGATAGGGTGAGCTCAAGAAAGGAAAGTTTTGCCGTAATTCCATACATGCATAAGGTTTCTCACAGGATAAAAAAGATTGCGGAAAAATGTGGCACTAACGTAGTTTTCTCGGCACCCAATAAGTTGGTGAGTCTTTGCAGAAGCACAAGACCAGACAAGGGAAAATCAAATGTATGCCAAAAGAAACATAGAAACCTATTTGTGGAGTGCATCATGTGTGTTGTATACCTCATTCCACTTACTTGTGGAAAGTGTTATATCGGTCAGACCAGTAGATGCATAAACGATCGCTTGCGCGAGCACAATAACAAAGTAAATAGTGTTGTTCCTGATGGTTTTCTTTCCCTTCATTGCCAGAGATGTAAGTGCACACCGAAATTCAAGGAAACGGTTATAATCAATAGAAGTAGGCACGAGATGACGCGGTTGGTATTGGAGGCCGGCAGAATTGCAGAGCTAGGTGACACGTGTGTGAGCAGCCCATCAGTGGTGTTGACAGATAAGGAACTTGATTACATGTATTCGCGATAGGGTTTGTGGTAACATGGGATAAAAGGAAGAAAGAAAAAGTAAAAAAAGATTGAAAAATATAAAATTGTAAAGTATTGGAACACGCGCGTTGGTTATATTTGATGGTTTTTAGAGCTACGCACGTGCGACGTTGGCGTGGTGGATCGCATACACCACGGAGATCTGCGTGTAATAAACTGTTGTTGAAAGTTAGCGCTGTGTTGTGTCTATGTGCCTTCTCTTGTCCGTGTTCGTTGTCTGCGCTACCATCCATCATCATGAAGATAAGGACTTCTTCAGTCCCTGTTGCGTACTCGGCCCCACTTTTTGTATTCATAATGAACCCTTACCAACTAGTCCAAGTGAATTTTTTGCTACATTTTCGCTTTGTGTCTCGAAATACATGCATAGAGACAAATGCGCTGGTTTTTCACAGGACGTAATAAATTACAACTGCCGGTCGCTCGTGGCGTCGGTGCCGTTCTTTGCCAACGCGGACCCAAACTTCGTCAACGACGTCGTGACCAAACTCAAGTACGAGGTCTTCCAGCCAGGCGACATCATCATCAAGGAGGGGACACTCGGGACCAAGATGTACTTCATCCAGGAAGGCATCGTGGACATTGTGATGAGCAACGGAGAGGTGGCCACCAGCCTCTCTGACGGGTCGTACTTCGGAGGTGAGCCTTTTTGCCTACTCCACTACCTATTCCATGTAAGGTAACGTATGTAGAAAAGCTACCATAGGTGAACGGGACAGCCTTCAAGAAGGTCGAGGTGGGTAATTTACACGACAACCAAGTCATTCTAGATACGCCAGTTTTTTCAAATCAGCGACGCCGAGCGACAGCGGACTCAGTTTTTTTTGGATGGAGAGCGCCTCCAAGCGTGTGCGCAGTAGAAAATCGCTTATCAGATTCGGCGTTGCAATGCGCGATTCCTGCCTGACCAGCGTGTGTGCGGCGCTCGCAGAGATCTGCCTGCTGACCAACGCCCGGCGCGTGGCCAGCGTTCGGGCCGAGACCTACTGCAACCTGTTCTCCCTGTCCGTGGAACACTTCAACGCCGTGCTGGACGTGTACCCTGTGATGCGACGGACCATGGAGTCCATCGCCGCCGAGCGGCTCAACAAGATCGGCAAGAACCCGGACATCGTGTGCCAGCGCGAAGACCTGCGCGTCGACCTCAGCACAGTCACCGCCCTGCTCCGGTCCGCCCAGGCGGCCAACAACGACGACGACGAGGAGGACGAAGACGCGGACGGCGACGCCAAGGGGGGCGGCCGCGCGCAGGGCGGCAACCGGAGGAAGTACAGCCACCTCCTGGGGGTGCACCGCAGCGGAGGCACCACGATACCGAGGCCAAAGTCCGAGAGCTGCTTCCACCGCATGTTCGACTTGGCCAGCGGCGCAGCGGCGCAGACGGCCCTGCCGCGCTCGGGCACCTTCTACGAGAGCCTGACCGGCATGGGTTCGCAGAGCAATCTGCAGGAGGACTAGAGCCGCCGCCGCCGCTCGGGCCCTCGGACGACTCCGGGCGAGGAAGCTGCTGCTGAGCAGGCCGCGGTGTAATCGCAACACTCGCGCCGACGCGTAACTATGTCACCGTCCATTCGGCTCAGCACAGCAACTAAGGTAAAACACAATACGGCGACCACTTATTGGAAAAGAAGCAAACTATTGGCCAGCGGCTGGGCCGACGGAAAGGTCACAGCCAATTAGACCAGGTCGAGATGAAAAGGATTGCGCGATGCTCAAGCTCGCATGCCGAGCGGTAACACCATACGCCAGTGCTGTAGCTGCAGCTCCGCGGCGACAACCTGCTGGACTGTTGCCTACATTCGGTTATCCACTCGACAGCCGGCACGTCGGGAAACGTAAACACTGCCGCTCTTTGGCAGGCTGTCGAGCCAGAAAGTAACTTTTCGAGGCAATCACGAGCGGTTCTGCTCACACGCGAGTTTCCAGATTATGAAAAGCCAAAAGAGAAGCGCTTAAGTCAACAAAAGAACTAGAATAAGAAAATCTGGTCAGTCTGCTGCGGTTAACGCTTGCTGACAGCCACGACTTGTGTCGTGCTCGAAACAAAGTCGCTTAGATGATTGTTACACTACGCCTTCCGGCAGCTTCCTCGTCCGGTGGTGTAACTCGCGTGGCGCGCGAACACTCGCAGTGCATCCGAGGGATTGAAACGTGCCACGCTTTCGTCTCGGAAACAAAAGGAAAATCTCCCCTCCTCCCTTAGAAAAACATAAAAATCTAAATACTGATCGCACAGGAACGCTATTCACACGCCCACAATAATGTTACACATACTAAGATCTATCAAAGTAAGCTAAATATCAAGTAAACTCGAATGGCCTCGCGCAGGTCATCAGGACTCTCTGTTGTCTACATGTGCAGTCCTGCGCAAGTACGCACATTTCTTTCTTCAACGCACATCTGTCACAATGTTTCAAAGTGTCCCTCGGCTGCACGGCAGAGGCGTTCGCGTGGCCGCGTGAGCGAGATATGCGGGACCAGCGCTAGCGCATGTGGGAGCAAAGTGGCCTTAGTGAAGAAACGGGGCGAGCCGTCACGGGGATAGACACAGACAGACACACACCATCTACACACATATCGCTCCACGCACGACTCGAAGGAAGAAAAAAAAAATCTCACGACACCTTGCTCACATTGCCGAGACACGTCACATGATACCACCTCGTTGTATGTCTGTTTCGTATATGCACAATGCCATGTTCCCTTCCTAAAGTTGACTGCAGGACGATCTCAAGCCGTCCCCTCCCGATGCCCATCCGAGATCGACCGATTTTTTTTTCTCGAAACGTGATTCCGAATAAGTTGGTTTACTCCTGAAAGTGGAAAAAGAAAACTACCTGCTTTCGTTGCACACTTTGAAAGCGGTGAAGCGAGCCTGTTGATAACGAAAGGCACCGCGATGCGCGATCTGCTGTTCTTGCTGTTCATATGGATGTTGTACGTTTCCAAGACAACCACGTCAGCCCCCAGAGTTACTTCCAGCGGAGAAAAGCGAATGAAGTCAACACGCGAAATCGGCCAACGAGGAGGGAAAAAAATATCCACAGCCTGCAATTCGGACCAGCGCAATTGACTCGAACTGTGGTTTAAAGAAACGAAAAAAAAAAGCGAAAAAAATCGCCTTGTCAAGCGAACGTCGGTTCCCATGAAGTAAACTAACGTCCCGTATTCGTGACCTTATTCGTGATACGTTCGGGGTCGTTCGACGAACATGCTGGCCTATGTTGTCGGATAACGTGTCTTGGCTACATTCGCTAAAGTTTGACAGTAAATTCTAGTTATCCAAGTCGAATATCCTTGAATCGTTATCCCCTTCTAAATGTTGCTGGGCCCGAACAGTTAGAAAAGGAGGCAGGCGCGAAGGGTGCTGCATATTCTAGGCATCGCGCCGTTTGCTTCAACGACGATGAACACGGCTCTTTCATCCATCAGTTAGAAGTCATATTCGTGGTCTCTCACTAAAATTGTCGTTTTGAGTGGTCGTGATTGCAGTGCATGTATACCATACCCACCAATCCCCTTGATAACTGTACCCCTGCAGGGCCCAGCGGATGGTTAAATTGCATTACACGTCTGATGTTGCGTAGAAATCGTTCAAACTATACATTGGCTGATCTCTAGCTCACGGGCGCAAAAAGAGAGAAAAAAAAAACATAAGGAGAGCGTACAGATTAGGCACTTGTACCTATCTGTATGCAGGGCTGGTGTAGTAATCTAGGAAAACTACGCATGTAGTCAGAAGGAAGAATAAGAACACGTGCAACTAGATCAACATTCGAAGCAAACGAAAAACAAAAAAAAAGCCACGAATGGTCGACAAGATTTTTTTTTTCGCTACTTCATAGAGCTCGGTATGAGTCGGTGGTTGGAAACAAGTCACGTTGCTGGTGAAGTGTGAAAGTTGGACGACGACGTTTCTCCGACAAATGCAGAGGCGTGTTTGGACATACCGAAATTGAAAAAAAAAACTAAAAAGAACGAGGAGAGAGCTGAATACATAGAAAGGAAAAAAACAGCTTAGCAGTGTTCTGTGACCTTGGCGGCACACACAACTGACGAGTGCTGCTGCGTTCGAGACGGACATCGTGAAAGCCAAAACTCGTTACCAGGGTTCCCCCGTCGTCATGGCGACGCCCACCGCACGAACCAATGACGTGTTCAAAAATGCGTGCAGAGCAAAGACTGTTACGAGAGCCTCGCAGTTTCGAAGAGCGCTCCGTCTATACTATTATAACACGGTCAATGCACATGTGAGCTGTTCGCAAACACGTTCCCGGATTCACAGAAGGATGGTATAAATCGTGCACTCCGGCAGACGTAGCAAAAGAAAGTCTCTCCGGAGAAAAAAAAAATAATCGAGCATTATGTGTCCATCGCACCCTCTCTTCTTTTTTTTTTTTTTAATGCAGTAATACGAAAACTCGGAAAAAATTGTCGTCGTCCAAATTTCCGCGTTCGAAAACACGAACTCATCCTCACACTCGAATCTCCCCCTTTTCCCGACGACCTTCTCCATGGATCGCCATTGAGAACATCGTAAACTGCATGCAACTCTTTGACTAGGAGCATGATGTTCCCTCCCACGCGTCTTTGCGAGCTCGTTCCCTCGACGATACAAACGGCCGCTGCAAGGGAGAGCCGACCCACCATCTCAGTCGTCGTTCATCCCACATCGTCGTACACTGCTGTCACAACACTTGTTTGCCTGCTCGCTGCAACAACAAAAAAAACACAAAAAACAAGCACGCGCGGGGCCGGGTCGGGATGCTAGAAGAATGCAACGCGGTTGATACGTACGTATACAGCCGCAGAGCGAAAGCTCTGTAGCCATGCCGCACGACACTACAGGGTAAAAGAAAAGAAAGAACGATGCGCTTGTAAGAAAACAAGCATCGGCGAGTGGCGAATTCATCCTTGTAGATTTATTGGAACGCAGAGGCTTTAATGCAATCTGGTACCATATAACAACAAATTTTGTAGCATGCAAAGTAGGCGAAACTATTTCTATGTAGGTCTCTGACTCGGCATCACTCGATCTCTTGGCTTCAGCCTCCTAGTTCAACGACAGCCGTAGTAGGACCAAAATTTAGTCAGGCCGGCCGCTGCCTGTGACACAGTTACGGTATGAAAGTTCATTCCAAGTAAAAATGAACATACTCGCTCGCATGCGCCTGCAGTGTTAGTTTAAGCCGGAGCGCATTCGTAACTTACAGCACCGCTTCCCCTCGTTTTGTCAGCCGAGCAGCGGCGGAGTCGTAGATAGGTGCCGAGAAATTACGCCGCGTTTAGGTGTGTTCGCTTACATAGCAAGGCGGGCAGTGCGTGCCCATTTCGCATCCCACGAACTACTCTTCTTTCTTACTCGTCTTCTTAATTTATCGAATAAGGTGAGGAAGGCTGCAGAATGATCGCAAACGTCTAATGCGCGGCCTAAAGTAAGTGTTAGCGACAATCACTCATTGACACCAAAGTTCACCTTCGTTTTCCATCTCGGAGCAAATGACGGCGGCTTGCAGCTTTGGTTACCGCGCATTGTCAGCGGACATAATCGGCTCTCGATTTCGGTTTCCCATGTAGTTACATGTCTGAGGCGATCAGAATGCGATTTATGTTTGGAATAAAACTGACAGCGAATGAGAAATCACGTAACTTCAAATCACGTATCCTAATTACAACCTCGTTTTCGTCCTTCATAAGTCTGCAAGAACAAAAAAAAAGGGGGGGGGGGTGTAGGAAAGACCAAAAACAATGTAAGTGATGGCAAAGCCATTACAAGCTTACGTTCCCAGGGCGCTCTTTCTCAAATTTACGGCGATGTATGCAACAAAGTAGTCTTTTGGGAACAAGCGAGAAACCTTACGCAGCGACATTATGAGAAAGAGAAAAAAAAAATCACCACTAAGCCGCTTCGTCAGCCAGCTTTAGGCAACAACGAATTGTCGCAACGCTTAATCATATGACATCATGCATTGAAAATACATAAAGTTGTGCATTGAAATGCACAAAGACATGTCATGTATAACCTCAATGCATCGCAAATTAGGTAACGTTCCCAGCAAGGACAACGCACTCGCTTTGTATGAAACGTCATCCTCGCACCTTTAAATACATCTTTCTGGCTTTCCCGCAGCAACAGTATTTCAAAGGCAAAGCAAGCTTTACAGGAAAAAATTGGTTAGACGAACACGTTTAACTCGTGCAACTGATTCCCACAGAAATGCATTCAGACGGTCTACGCAAAGCCTACAGACGGTCTTTTTCTATGGCACTTATATATAACGTCTTCATGTGAGCGCTTACTCGCCGCTTAATACGTTTTTTTTTCCCCCTAACAATCTCGAGACTTCCCAGCAACATTCATGGAAGTCCCTCTGCGCCCCTAACGAAACGCTTGTAAAACAGATGGGTTAAGAGATTACGTTTCAGGCAGTCTGCAAGATTTACGATGCAGTCTCACTCCACAATGAGGCGTAGCCAGTCCTGTATGGGCAGTCTAAATTCATTTTTACGAGCGCATGATTCAAGTACGAAAGCAATACCGACAGCTTTGTTAAGAGTACAAGGTGCTCTACGCAAAAGTAGGCAGGTGTCCTACAGCAGCGAGCACGAACAAATCCCGGATGTCGCGTAGTAACAAACAATCTTAAATACGTCACTCGTACACCACGTGCTGCCGATAAGCGCTTCCGCTGCAGCTTTTTTTTTATTACACCATTCAATGCAAGGGTGCACGCGGGAAGATATCTCTTCGCTGTACATAGATGTACATAATCGCCATATACATATAAGATATATATACATATATATAGGCCAGCCAATCACACTTGTATCTGTTGTCGGTGCGCCGCTTGTTTGTGCAGGCCCGCCCTGTTTCCCGCGTTAGTTAAACACTGTTTGCAAATTGCGCGTCTTATTATTACTCTCTTGCTATTACGCACGCGCGCACAACACAGCGTTGGTCTTGTGAAACCCATTACCCAATCCAGCGGTTGTCGTCGTAGTACACGGTCGATCCCAACCACCTTTCACACGCCCCCCATAGCCTCCTGATTGCAGCGCACACTTTTCCCGCCACTCCGATGTTATCTTTTTTTTTTCCTCGCTGACGTCGTAAGCAGAGTTAAAAATAACACGACACTTCTTTGGCGTAAGCCGCACCGCAGTATTGTAATCATTCGCGACCTTGCCCACACAAAGTCACGATGAAGGTCAAGAAAGTGTCGACGCACGAAGTGACAGTGGCTCGAATAACTACGTACTTCTTTCCTTTTTTTTTTTTTTGCTGAATCACCGAGTTGAGTGAGTGATTATCAGCATTGAAACAGTCGTTTCACCGTCACTGCGACTGGAGGGCGTCGAATAAATCAACAGTGTTCACGATCACTGTGTCACAATCGTCACGGTGACTATTCGCGCTGCCCTGTGAACCACGAAACGCGCATAGACGCCCGCCGAGTGCTAAATGAATCAGCATATTTAGTCTGCGTCTGCCTTAGCGCGCACATAGGCAGTGAATACGTGTATTCAGTCTGCATACTGCCCTTGAATCGCTGATACACTGTCGTCAGAAGATATTTTTACCGGGCCTTACGAATTTTCTTTTTATCCACATTGTCATCCAGAGGATGTCTACATGAGTTATGTGTAACTGTTGTATATTTTCTATTGATTGGCGAAGCGTTTCCTTCGGAGAGGGCAAGAACAATGTTTAAAATGGAGAGTTTGGAAAACGTTCAAAGCCAGACAAAGGCAAAAAAGAAAAAGTACGCGACACACTTTCAAAATGGTAGGGGTGCTAGTGAAATCCGGCTTTTTTTTCTTTTTTTTTCCTTCTTTAATTTCCAGATCAATTTTTCTCCCATCTATAAGTCGCTTTGTTTCCCCTCCTAAAATTATTTCAACAACGGGCTTCCGCCTTCCCCTGATCTTTCTCTCTATGCTTTCTAGTTAAACATTAAACACAGCGTAGGCCAGTTTGTTTTAAATTGTTAAAATAAACAATTGTTTATCACTTACATTTGGCATAACGTCGAATTCATAAACCCAAACAGTATAATAATGAAACCGATAAAAATGAGAACCACAGTAGCCGGGTAAACGCTATTATTGATCTGGAACGGACATGTAAAACAAACCAGCCCACCGTTTTCATGGAATAATCGACATAAATCATGCGAATCACTCCGACTGACGATGATTGTCAAATTTGTGAACAGAGCTGTTTGCACACTGGTGTTAAGGAGTGGTCTCCGAGATGCGGTGCACCGGCCAACGGTCCCGGAGGCCACGTTCTCAAGTAAAGAGCACGCGTGTAAGACTAGTCATACGGGCCACTGTCACCTTCGCTCGCTAACAGCCGCTTGCTGTGATGAAAGTAAAAAAAAAAAGTATATCGGTATATCGAGTGGCGGCTATTCTTTTTTTTAATGAGCTTCGTAAACGCTTCAGCATGGACCAATAAGTGCGAGCTTCGATCGACCGTATAGACAGATGCGCGAGCGGAAGAAGCGAAACTCTTGCTTAGAAAAGAAGAGAAAAAAAAAGTCAAGACGGAGACGTACAGCGCGTAACCACACACACGAGCACATCTCAGTACACCACGGGTTCCGAGAACGAGTCATTATATGTTACGTCTAGTCAGCCAATGTGTGTACGAATACGTATATAGCATATATCTATGTATTACGTGTAACGAATAGGCCTTGTTAACAAGTGACGTTTTATAATTTCTGCAGCGTTTACTTAGAGCGAGGTACTTCTCAAGAAAGGAAACGAGGTAGGCAGAGGAAACAAGGTGCGAGAAAAGGGGAAACAGCGAAAAGTTCCGTTCTCTTGCACTGTACATAGCACATCGAGCACGTCGCCGCACTACACAGCTTTTGAAACACAACGCTTTGCTTACGTTGCGTGCACTGACAGAAGGGAAGCGCATTCGCGGTGACAGTAGACCAATCACAAGGCTCGATCCGACCTTCCTTAAGGGCGCCGCACAGGAATATCCGAGAACTGTACTTGTGCGCAGTTACTTGTCCCGCTACTCGCTGCACTATATGTTTGGGGTATAGTGCAGCGAGTTAAGAGTATCGGCACAATACTGCACGTGGAATAGCACAAAGGCCGCCGCCTTATGCAGGCTTACGTCGCGCTATGCACGATCTTTATTTTAAAAGCCTGCTCGTGCTTAGTCGAAAACAAACAAGGGACATTAGCTACAATCAGCAAAGAGGAAACCGGGCGGGGCAATTGCCTGCAAATTATACAAGGCTAGGTCCGCCGGCTACCTACAACATCCTTAACCTTAACCTTGTCAAAAGCATACACAGCCTGGCCCACATGTGGCCACGGGCCTGCCGGCCCGACCAGTTCTGTGTGTCAGGATGCGGTAGGTGAGCATTTAATGCGCGAAAAGTACGAGGAAATATATCAATCGCACCTGTGGTCAGCAAGGGATCCCCTAAAGAAAATGCGACAGCTTGCAAGGGGAACCCGAAAGTTCTCATAAACTAGCGCTGCCAGTTGGCGCCACCGATCTGAATAACCACTCCTCCCGCGGCAGAGGGGAAGAAGCGAGCAGCCTTAGCTTACCCAGCTGCGCTAGCCAGTAAGGCTGCGATTGTTAAAGCGTTTTCCTCGTGCGAATTCCGTCTCACAACGTCGCGCGAACGTAATCGGTGTGTATGATTAAAGCTACATTTCAGTTCTAGCTATTTATAAATTTTTAAAAAAAATATGAGTGCCAGAATAGCGGTTTCCGCTACGTATTCGTCGTGGTGCCAGAAAAGACCGCAGCGCCGCCATCACGTGACTAACCCATAGTTTCGAAATACGCGGTACGGCACCGCACTGCGGCTCCCTTTCGCGCATGCAGTACACCGCATTCGCACGTCTGAACACCAAACGCGTGTTTTCGCGATCTGCAACCGCGGGCAGAAGCACTCTATAGCATCGTCTGAAATCACCATTAGAGAAAAAAAAACAATCACATCATCGCGCTCCTCATCGCCATCTTCACACGTGAAGCCAAGCTGCACGGCGCAAAAATACGTACAAAAAAATCCGAAAAAAAAGCTACTAATGCAGGTCGCATTTGGAATGAGCATTAGCTGTCACAGTTAGCGAGCACAAAGCCCACGGCAGTTGAACAGGTCGCAGAGGCCACGACGAACACTGATAACAGCAAGGATGTGCTGTCTCTACACTTACAGAAGGAGTGGTTCCCATCTTAACACACCCACACCATAGGCCTCTGACGTTTATCAACGCGGCCCGTGGCTCTACAATAGGGTACATACGTGTCGTGTGCGTGCCGACGCGATACTGTTGTGAACCAGTTTGAATCCACAGGAATGCCGCTGAAGCATTTGCGCTTCGAACTGATATTCAGCCCAGAATGATGGTGCTGGCACACTTTGACGAATCGACAACAAAGCAGGCGCACGAGCTGGCCTAGACGAGCGAGAGATTACATGAGCGCCGTTATCTTCCCTCGTCGCTCAGTCCAAGTCGTTCGCTGAATAACGCAAATTCCTCGTAAACCTGTCAACATATAGAGAAGGAAGGCGGCTTACGAAATCGGATATCATCGACGTCATATATATATAAAAAAAAACAGAAAGAGGCAGCATATCCAAAACAATTCGTTATGAGATAAAACGACGTAAAACGCGACCCACCACGTATAGGCTCCCGTTTAACGTAATACCGGACAAAATGAATTGTGACTGCGTAATATTTGGCAGCAAAATGCTTGTGACGACCTCATACTCGCACGGCTTTTTTGGCCTCCTGGGTTTGAAGGTGTGCGCTTCAGGTTCGCAATGCGAGTCTGAAAGATCGAGCATCAATTAGTTCGCGGCGCGTAATGATCCGGATCAGATATAAGTGCGCACGCTTCTGCGCTTAACGCTGCTGAGCAGCCTCAAGCCAGATATAGCCAAAACTAGCCGACGCGCTTCTTTCTACATCTTATATATAGGCTCGTAAACGAAACACAAACTATACAAAAAAAGGAAGAGACTATGTGAGTAAGCCACACATCTACACTTCGGGAAAATAACATCACGTGTCGGACACCAAGTAGTATCATTCCCATTTCTCCCTTTTCCCGTGAAGATTTCGACCAATGAACGTTCCCGGCGTCTGCCGAAGAGTGAGTTCGTGCCACTTAAGACCTGGCTCCGGCCGCGGTGTACAGACCTGAACATCCTGAAAGGCCACAGGCACGGCGATGTGGCGACGCTACAAACGAATCGCGATGCACGATTTTACCCCCCAGATGCCCGGCAAAAAAAAAAGCCGGCGATCTCGGAGGCCGGTGCAGTGTAAACAGGTGCAGAGCGAAGGTCGCATCGTCTGGCCGGTCCAGGATTGCCGCTCCGACCAGGGAATTTGGTGCCGAACGAGCTGATGACCAAAGGGTTTTCAAAGTACGTACGAGGTACGTAAAACCAGCACCTGCCCTTACCCAGTTCCCTCAACCCGCGGCATCAAACAGGTACCGACGACGACACAATGAACAGGAACAACACACTCCCGACCACCACTGATTTCGATCGCGTGGTAATCCTTCCCGAACGCAGAAACTCCCTTTCATGAGCGTCCTCCGCCGTTCCCTTCCTTCAGACTTCTATAGAGACAAACGAGATAGGCGTGTGTGCGTACGCGTCAAACGCGAATGCTCTGAACATTGAAAAAAAAAAGGGGGACGACGAACTGTTGCGGGCGTCTCTATGTTGCGCGCTTCCGAAAGCAATACTGAGAGAGGCAGAGAAAAGGCGGCTTGTTAAAGCGTACCTTTTCTGAACACCACGGAAGCGAGTCGTTGCTTCGCTGCTGTGAACTTAAAGTATACATACATATATTGCTTCTGCGCGGTCGACACGAGATACGGGGGGGACTGCGACATAGTACACACTGGTGCGGATGCATACACACGAATGATGCGTGTGCCCAGGGTTTTGTGCACAAACGAAAAGAAAAAAAAAGAACGAGTGAAACGGTTCTTGTACCCTGCAAGACTCAGAGACTGTGATCACGGCCACGCAAAAATTAATAAAAAAAAGTGGCAGTGTGTGTATGTGTGTGTGTGGCGCGCGCGCTCTACAAAAACAAAAACTTCCGAGAAAGAGAGAGGGGGGGAGAGAGAGCCGTCAACGCGGCTCCGTCGAGTGTAAATAGCAAACAATAGCAATATGCAACACGGAAACCCATAACTAAGTTTTAGCCAAGAAAAAAAAACACTACTACTACCTAGGAATTACGAGAAAGCTATAGTGTTAGCAGCGTGGGAATAAAAAAAAATAACAGTGCTCCTTTATCTAAAACCATAGAGAATCAAGTTACACCGCTTGAAATTGTACCTTATTTTTGTATAGTGACATAAAAAATCATATAAAGGCGAACGCAGTTGCTCGAGCGCAATCAACTTGCAAGCGTTATACTGCGCTCATTTTGTTCCAAGTATCGTTTCCGTTACATTACTTATGTTGTGTCATATACTGCTGCATTTCTTGACGTCATTGCATACGTGTGTAGGCTGTTGGCAATAAAGGTACGCGCGACTTGTTGCTGGTTTGACAACGTTGGCGAAGTATCCATTTCTGCGGGTCGTTCCTCCACCTTTTTTTCTCTCTCTCTTTCTCTTTATCCATTCTTTCGTCACGTTTTCTTCCTTACCCTCTCGGGTGTACTGGTCTTGTTTGGTGCAATTCACGTAAGCCACGAACCTTAATTACGCGCGTGGTGTTGAGCGGAGCGATGGCGTTTATAGCATAAGTACGATCGAGCATTGTTGGGAGATTCCACAGTGAGCATATGTCGACCTGATTTGTTTGTTCGTTCATGTGAGATTTCCTATTAAAGCGTTTTGTAGAAGCTGTTGTTGCCCTCTATTTGAATGCGGCCATCGGCTGCACGCTAATAAGTGCGCCACTGGTGCCGCACCAACAACGCACGTTTCTCTTCGGTGACACTCCTACACCCGTATACACGATGCCTTTTTTTTATCACTCAAATATTTGTGTATTTACAATCACGAGAAACCTGTCTTATCACTCCTACATTCACGTATTTATATTGAACCTATCTTGTGATGGTATAGTGGTCATATGCGAGTGCAGGGTTCTTCTTTAGGGGGGAAGCGAATGTTGGTCACAGCGCCCCCTCACTATTATGCCAACGTACGGGGCCGGCTTTTCGCCCCCCTCTTACATGACTCCTACACCCTTCTTACAATGTCTGTGGTAGCGGTGGTGCTTACCTACGTCAACTACGGTGATGTTTCATCTTGCAGCTTCGCTGTATATCAACGTTCACGGAGTAAAATGCAGGCAGACTTAACTGACCATCTACAACAAAATTTTAGGCCACAACAACGACGACAGGATGGAAACATACGGGAGCGTATACTGAAAATATACCAACATCGTAAGTGGACCATCCTGCGTGATCTTGAACACGACAATGTGCCGTAGAAAGAGTGCCTCCTCCCTTTCGACGTTAGTGTCAAGCCTCCGAATTATTTGTTTTAAATATCCCTGGCTGTATACGCTCTCGGCTGACGGAACCAACATAACGCAACAGATGCTGTGCAAATAATATGTAACAAAGCGAGCAGCCACACCGCTATAACTGCGCCCAAGGTGGAACGAGCCGGCGACGTGTGCAGGTAAGCGCATGTGATGGCTGGGAAAAGACTGATTTCGGTCACCGACGCGGCTTTGTTGGGAGGACGAGGAAGGCGAGTGAAAGAAGAGAAAAGAGAGGTTATTTCCTCGAGAAACGAGTAGCCAATACGTCGACCACCCGGTCGGTGTATCTCCCGCCCGTGGGGGATACCAAAGGGAGGGGGGGGGGGGTGTAACCTCCCGCCCTCCCGATCTTTTTTTTTTTTCATTTTGATTGCGTATATATACGCGCACACATGAAAACGCAAACAGGAACATACATAACGTACGGTTAACCCCCCCCCCCCCCCCCACGCACACACACGCAAATTTCTGGTTACGCTCCTGCTCCCGTCCGTTCAGCACGTAAGCGGATCGAATCCAGTATGCCATCTTAGCATTGAAGGCAGACGCTCTAAATTGCCGCTACTGCGGTTTAGGCGCGTACTTAGCGTCACGCATGAGCGAACAAATTTTCGCTTCCTGGAAGAGACATCGGGCACTCTTCTCTTATAAGACGTTCATGTATTATGTCCGCTGGTCATTTGTGCCTGTTGATGTTATACCACCTCTTTTTTTTTCTTCCTTCCTCATAGAAAATACTGCAGTTATACAAAACAGACGTCGTTTTTTTTTTGTGTCTATCACGAAAGTGTGGTGTATTCTTGCGATATATTCAGGAATATGTTTTTGCGCGATCTTCAATGACGACAACGGCTCGCACTGGGTATATTCTGAAAGGCATCAGGGAGAAAGGAGAAGACATTCTTGTGAGGGATGTCGTGTGGTTTCCGATCAGCACTCTCACTTTCACGAAAAAAAAATGTAAACAAGCAGTGTGTGTAAGAAAGATTTTTACGCAGCCACATTAACGAGCAAAAACTATCCTCGAAATCATTTGTTTCACTTACGCCCTTGCGGGGTCGGACCACCACGTGACCACAGCAACAAAGATACGGTATTGGCCGATAACGCTTGTTCTGTGCCGCAGGTTTGCCTGCGCAGTCTGCACCAAATTAACGTATGCTCTGATTTTATTGATTGATTGATTGATTGGTTGATAATTGATTGATTGATATGTGGGGTTTAACGTCCCAAAACGTATGCCCTGCCGCATGGCGATCACATGTTGGAACGACGCGTTTCGTTTCACTCGTGTGACTCGACACTCTGCGAAGTTTTCATTCCTCCATCAGTCAAATTATTAGGGTTTTATACCTCCCGAAACGACGATGATTACGAAGGACGCCGTAGTGGAGAGCTCCGGAAATTTCGACCCCTCTAGGGTTCTCTAACGCGCACCTATTTCTAACTAAGCACACGGGCGCATATCGCCTCCATCGAAATGAGGGTACACCACGGCCGGAATTCGATCCTGCGACCTTCTGTTTAGCAGAAGAGCCCCGTTGTTACCCCTGGACCACCACGGCGGGTTCGCGATATGAACGTCAGGCCAACGAATATTTATTTATTTATTTACAACATACTGCGCTCTTGAAAAGACCAAGCAGGAGAGGCACAAAAATTAAGTGGAAAACACACGTAAGCGTGATAGATGAATGATGCGCACGAAATACAAGAAGATAAGTACATTATACAGAGATGTATAGATGAGCTTAAACACAGGTTAATACGACCTTCAGAACAACGGAGATGGGTATATCTCCCTATTATACATTCACAATTGCCATAATAGATCTGTTAGAAACGAGCAGCTTCGACGGAAGTGAGCGTAATTCGTCTACTGCAGACAGCATGCAGTCGCGGCATCAGTGGCAATGTGAGCCGCGGAATGCTGTCACGTCGAGCTTGCAAGCGTACGACACACAAAAAATCGCATGGATTTTTTCAACTAGCATCCTTGCACGCGTCCCTAACTTCGCGCGCACCGTGGGAGCATAGCGGGGAGGAAAATGTCTCGCAATGACTCTGTCGTTCCTATGAGAATTTAAACGGGTCACTGCTTTAATGCCAAGATCATTTATCTGGACCCATTGACGTTCAGTAGATCACAAATTATGTATATGTAGTTCATTTATTTGTTATTCATACAGTATTTTGTTCAAAGAACTGCTGGGACAGTGTCCGAAAACTAGTGGTGGATGTATGTATGTATGTATGTATGTATGTATGTATGTATGTATGTATGTATGTATGTATGTATGTATGTATGTATGATTTGATTGATTGATTTGTGGGGTTTAACGTCACAAAACCACGATATGATTATGAGCGACGCCGTAGTGGAGGGCTCCGGAAATTTCGACCACCAGGGTTGTTTAACGTGCACCCAAATGTGAGCACGCGGGCCTACAACATTTCCGCCTCCATCAGAAATTCAGCCGCCGCAGCCGGGATTCAATCCCGCGACCTAGGGGTGAGCAGCCGAGTACCTTAGCCACTAGGCCACCGCGGCGGGGTTGTATGTATGTATGTATGTATGTATGTATGTATGTATGTATGTATGTATGTATGTATGTATGTATGTGCGTATGTATGTGTGTATGTATGTGCGTACGTATGTGTGTATGTATGTGCGTACGTATGTATGTATGTATGTACTTTAAATCGAGATCTCATTTTTCGACCGTGGGAGTGTTCTTCGCGCAGCTTCCCCAAACGAGTCAATCGCAATCAAGAAATGCAATCTGATCCGGATTGGGACTGTCGATAGTTAACAGACGCCATCACGCGGAAGCGTGGAACTTAAAAGGACGCTTTTAAAGGACGCATTGGCGTTTGGGCTTCTGTCCCGGAATACGGTCATTGTACAGCTGATCGCATTATCTTCAGAAGATGACGTAATGCCGAAGACAAATTCGCCACTAATTTACAGATGAGTACCTTGACGTTAACCTTCCCACCTAAATGTCTGCAACACGCGGGCCAGAGCAACAGTCGCAACATTGCGCTTCAGATATCCATCCTGGAAATATTACAGCTCCTGAATGCCACATACAACTGTGCAGTCACCACTATGACCAATTATTAGTCTTCTTAATGTATATGTCTATTTTACTCTACTGTGCACTATTATAAGGGCGGAAAAAGAGTATGTGTTCATGGGCGTTTTGAGTAGGGTACAAAGGGGGCAGCTGCTCCCTCTTTGAATTTCAGATACTTCTGTGCAGTAGCTATAAGCCTACACAGCTCTGTAGCAGACTAAAGTCCTGGCTTTCAGGATTGCCATCCAATTTCGCACGTTACACACTATCTACTTATTTACTTGTCGTATCACAGAGAAAGAAAAGCTGCCAGCGGCAGGCCGACATGAAATATAGAAGCCTCCCAGAATTGAGTGGCGTCAGTAGAGGAAAAAAAGAGAAGTCGCCATGTGCAGGGACCGCGCCGTTAGAACACATCGATGACAAGAGACAGAATCGATTCGACGGCAATGTGTGGTGAATGCATGCGGTCAGGCGTTTTGGGTGTCTTTCTACTTTCGTGATTGTGGGGCTTGATTCTTAAAGAAATAAGAATATTTGAATTTGCTTATTTTGCCGCCATTTGTTATCCGAGTTTTCGAGTGATTCAACAAAATCTCGCGATTCCGCGAGGTTAGTATTGGGCTGAGACTAATTAATTGTATTAGTTGATTGCTATTAGGAGTATATTCAACAGTTATATTCCGATGTTCTCCCCTGAACTTTTCTCAGCAAGGAGACTCAGTTACCTTTCAGGGTTCGGCATCGAAATATGTCCAGAAAACGCAACTGAGCGTGCTACGCTGGTAATGGTAACAAAATACGTCAAGAAAATGCGACAGATGTATAACGTATGTACAGCGGCGTTCAAAATTTTGCGGACCACGGGAGCGCGTGGATGGATGGATGGATGGATGGATGGATGGATATGGCTGTACCCTTTAGATCGGGCGGTGGCTAGCGCCACCAAGCCGTAATACTTAATGAACCAAAAACTAGATTTTTTTTTCTTTAAAGAGTGAGTTTGAGGATTCGTACTTTGCAGTGAAGGGTTTAATTTTCACTCGTGCTTTGACTTCAGCCACCAATCAGATAACCTCCTTCTAGTTAAGTCTACCCGCTTAAAGTCTATTCTGCCCTCCCTGTCCCTAAACCCCAGTGCTTTGAAAAACTCTGCGCCGTCATCCTGAACTATAGGGTGAAGCCCTTTACAAAACATTATCAAGTGTTAGGCAGTTTCTTCTTCCTCTCCACACGCACTGCATACTGTGTCTACCCCTTCGTATTTGGCCCGATATGTCTTGGTTCGCAGTACTCCCGTCCTGGCCTCAAACAGTAGGGAACTACCCCGAGTATTATCATAGATCCTTTCCTTGGCAATTTCCTGCTTAAAAGTTCGATAGATCTCTAGTGCGGACTTCTTAATCATGCCCATTCTCCACATGTCAGTCTCCGTTTCCTTCACTTTCTTCTTAACCGATAGTTCTTTTTGGTTTGGCCACCTGCTGTTTTCTAAGTATCTACCAGTCAATTTCCTGGTTCGGTTCCTCCATTTTGTATCGACATTCTTCATGTACAAGTAGCTGAAAACCTTCCTAGCCCAACGCTCCTCCCCCATTTCTCTCAATCGCTTCTCAAATTTTATCTTGCTGCTAGCTTCCCTGCCCTCAAATGATGTCCATCCCATATCACCTTGTACTCCCTGATTTGGTGTATTCCCGTGAGCTTTTAAAGCAAGCCTACCTATTCCACGTTGCTTAATTTCTAATCTTGCTTGAACTTCTGATCTCATGCACAAGACCGCATTGCCGAACGTCAGCCCAGGAACCATGACCCCTTTCCATATTCCTCTCACAACATCATACCTATTGTAATTCCACAGTGCCCTATTTTTCATCACTGCTGCATTCCTGTTACCTTTAGTCGTCACATATATTTCGTGTTCCCTCAGGTACTCGGTCCCATTGCTTATCCATACGCCCAGATATTTGTATTTATCTGTTATCTCTAGCGTGTCCTCCTGTATTCTAAGCTCACTACCTTCGTTATCATTGAAAATCATGACTGCTGATTTTTCCTTACTGAATCTGAAATCTAACTTATCTCCCTCATTACCGCAGATGTCCATCAATCTCTGCAAATCTTCCTTGTTGTTGGCCATTAGCACTATATCATCTGCGTACATTAATGCTGGTAGTGCCTGATCAATGAGTTTTCCTTGTTTGACTAAAGAGAGGTATAAGCCCAGTCCACTTCCCTCTAATTTGGCCTCTAATCCTTGTAGGTACATCATGAATAATAAGGGTGACAGGGGACACCCCTGTCTAAGCCCCCGTTTTACCTCTGCAGGCTTGGATACCTGTCTTCCCCACTTTATAACTACCTTGTTACCTTTATAGATATCCTTTAAAAGATTAGTGACTACATGTTCCACGCCTAGTGTGTCCAGTATTCCCCACAATTCCTCTTGAACCACGCTATCGTACGCTCCCTTGATATCCAAAAATCACCGTGTCAAACAGCACCGGGGCGCCGTCTGACGGCTGCCTGCAAAGCTAGAGACAGCGCACTGCGCACGCGCGTCCTTTTTTTCGTGTCAGCCTGCTTGTTTCTTCTCTTCAACAGCGCGCGCACCGGAACGCCAGAAGAAGCGCGAGATGTCACTTCTGGCACCGCGGAAACACCGAGCGATGATATCTAGAGGACAAGAAGTAACTCGTACTGGTAGTGCCCGATTGTACGCGCCGCACTCTACGCTTTAGTCCCCGACACTTGCGCAGAACACCACGCGAAATTCCAGCAGACATGTCTTTCACGAATGAAATCTGTTCAGTACCCTTATCATTAGGGCCTATTTTCGAGAAACTGACACCGCATGCATGTTTTCGTTGTCGCGGAGCGTCTGCAGGACTAATGCGCAGAATGCGGCGCGCACCAAGCATCGTCAGTACAAGTTACGTGTTTTCGTCTCGATATAATCGCTTGGTGTTTCCGTGGCGACAGCAAGAGTGACACTTTGAGCTGCTTCTGGCACTCGGGTGCGCCCGCTGTCGAGCAGAGCGATAGAGCAGGCTGGCAGGAAAGAAAGGGCGCGCGTGCGCTCTCGAGCTTCGCAGGAAACCGTCAGACTGCGCCGCTGTGCTGCTTGACATAGTTACTTTATATGCTACCTAAAGGTAGAATATACAGTAACTCTAGCTTGACATAAAGCCCCTATACTTCGTAAGTATAGGGGATTTAGCTTGACACGTGTTTCCGTGGTCCGCAAAATTTTGACCGCCGCTGTACAAGTGCTGGCCATGAATCTGTCTCTCCCTGGTGTGATTAACTGCAAGATTCATCCCATTTGCCCTTTCCTAAACGCGCATCGTTCATACTCATAGGCGTGCGCAGGAGTGGACGAAGTTTCACGGCGGCGTTCCCATTCCCTCTTTGCAAACTCCTCCGAATGTCCTTACTGTCAGTAAATTATGCCAACACGAGGTATTCGGGAGGAAGGCGCCCCTGCTAGGTATTATAGGAGAGCCCCCCCCCCCCCTTTTTTTTTTCTGCGCGCACGCCTACTGTCATACTGTCATTCTTGGTGCGAGTGACGTACCTGTCAGCATGACACTGGCCCGGTGTTCTGGCCGGCAATGGGCACAGAGTGGTGGAATAATTCACAGAAAGCAACAGCTCGTCACAGTCCAAGTGAGCGACCGTTTTTTATTGATCGCTAAAACCATTCATAAGGAAATCGTCGCGAATTTCACAGGCTCCTCCTCTTCGAAATGAGACAAGCAACGCTCCCAGATTGAGTCGATAAGGTGAGACACAGCTTCGTCACACACAGCACACTGTACGCAGTTCATCACGTGCGGCGAAGCGGCAATCTACAATGCCCAGCAACTGGCGCATGCGCGTTTGGTTATTCTACAGAAAAGAAGGAACCCGACACACACAATACACTCGGTTCACCCCGATCAACTGTTCGTGCACTACCACGGTGGGGTGAGCTATACAAATCACGCGCAGAAGCGGCGAGGCGCGGACTTCCTGCGTGCTAAGTCTGCGGGCGTGCCGTACTATTGCGGCACAACTGGGGCCGTGTCACTATACCGCATGCCGACCTGTTTTACGGGCAACCCCACAGTGCCCGTATAGTTAACCGAGTTTCTGCTGCGCAACAAGGACTACAGCTCCACTACCACGCGGTGCTTACACTGGACTAGAATTTCTACGTTACAACTCTGTCAGCATGCACTGTTGGTCCCTGGGACTTCGTCGTTAGAAACAAGAAAGAAATGTTCAGTTTCCAAATATTTCACTCGTTTTGTCTTCATTGTTGCTTTCGACTACTGTTAGCCAAACCGACATAAGTCAACACGTGTTTCTTTTGAGGAAGATAAAGAAAAAAAAACAATACATTTCGCACTACACCAGATGCAGACTTGGAACGTGGTGCTGTCGCAGACCGCATTACTGACATCAGAATGTTCTGCACAGATTTGCTTCAAAATAAACAAGCAACGATTTGCAAGACAGGTTTCTTCACTCGTTCCATGTAGAAACATTTAAATGCAATTCGCTCGTCATTTCGAATACGACCAGTAAAAATCAACTGCTACCGGCTGAAAATTGCACAATAGTCCACATAAACGTATTTCTACCATGGGCGAAGAGACATTAGTAGTAAACTCAAGCAGAAGCAAAACTAAAGTGCGAACAAATGCTTCGTTGAAAAAAAAATGTTTAGTAGCTAGGTTTGACATCTTTAAGTTGCACTATCTCACGCATTGTAGAATTATTTGCCCGAATATTAAGAGATCGCATACAAATATACAGCAAGACTGTAACCAGAAAACATTACAGCGACACAAATTAACAATGCATGACACAGTTGTGTCTGTTGATTTCATACAGACGTCCTTACTACGAATGGCAATCCGTTATCCATAAGCACACCTACCTCCAAATACGCTGATGTCAGCGCGGATGCACATGCACGACTGAAACGTCACTCATAACAGATTGTTGTCGCTACCACAGTCGTCACCAGCTTTGTGCTTGTTATCTCACACATTGACAGGGGCTGCGGCGCTAATATGCTTAAAGATGCAAGATTAACCGTATGAGTACAGTGTCATGACAAGTCCTTAAGCTAACATCACATAAAGCGACTGGGACACTGAAACTAACGTGTCAACATAATGAATTCACGCTGCAGTAATTGTCTTTGCAATATCTCTGCCGTTATCTACGTTATCTATGGTTGCATGGTTGCATTCAATAACCCACGCTATCAGCCCCAAAGAGTCTCGCTTTCCTGCGTGGCTTGGCGACCTTGCATATGAGCTTGTCAAAGACAGAAGAGTCTACATGGAAAAGTCGCACGATTTATTTAGCGAATGTTTCTAAATGTAAAGCAAGATGGTTATCTTGAAACAAGAACTGTCGCACTGAATTCGTGCGAATACAGAAGTTACACATATATATGAAGTTACTAATTAGTTCGATCGTTCCATTCTACTGTGACTTTTGCATTGATTCATCTCAAGCATGACAGAAAGAAAATTATATCAAAACAGAGCTGCTTCAGAAGTGAACATGAGGAGGTGGTCACTGAAGTTCATACATATTTCTAAAAAAGTTCATACATACATTTAAAGAGCTACAGATCTTGGTGACAGGTATATGTGTATATTGTTGCATTTAGAGAAATTTTAGCCTGACCATTCTAAGAGAATGTCGCAGGAAAGTTTAAGATGCTTGAAGCCAATTAATTTAATATCCTGAGTTCATTGTTTTGTTAATACAGTGATATATACTGAATCCTGTACAGCAACAGTCCTGAAAACATCAATGTCAGCACAATGACTGTGCCGTACCATTAATGAAAGTCCTGCAAGATGCAGTATGTTCACGTTTGCAACTCATAACCCTCCATCACACATCTAGACTTCTTCCTACAGAGCACGTCTCAGAAATAAACTCAAGCGAGCAACAAATCGCATATTGATAAACAATTGGTATTTTCATTTTCATCCATGTGTTTCATCTTTTGAGCCTCACTTGTACTAAAGACAGTGACAGTTGAAGACGACATATGCTAATGATTAAAAGGAATGTTCTTGCTACGCCGCAGCGTCTACCGTACACGGTCTGACATCATGGCAACAATAGGACAATGGTCCATTGAATCACCTGGCCATCAACCTATAGGGCATAATTCACACACATGTGCTGCCTCCCATGGGAAGAAGTAAATTCAGTGCCCGTGGGTAACGGCACTGATTTTATTGTTCAGTTCTACAACCAAAAGAATGTACTCTTGCAAGAATTATGCTTGGTTTCACCATAGAGTTAATGTTTAAATTTCCATGTTAAGTACTTTAGATCTAATGAAAAAAATAAAGAATAATGGTCTAGCGAAGCTTTTCCCTTAAACAGCACTGTTGAAACGAATTAAAAGGCACATAAAAGCTTTCAAACAATGTACAAGACAGAGGACAGCATCAACTAAGAACACTGGCAGTGCAGTCTTAAGAAATGCATGAACAACATGGGCTTCTATTGGCAAAGGAGCTCAACATGCTTTGTTCTCCCCATACAGTGGCACAATGAAAACATGCACATAGTGTAAAGTCTACGGAGGTACATCAAGAGCAGTAGTCCTCAATTGCACAGAGAAGCAACCTGCAGAAATTACATCTTGCTCACAGCAGAACTAACATTTAATATTGCTTTCAAGTGCAGCTCCTTTCATAAAAAGTGAAGAACGTTAGTTATCTAGCAAATGAGCAGCCAACTCCAGGAGTGGCTCTAAAGAGAGGAGGGACCCCCAACCCCTTATTGCCCCTCTCACACCAATGCTAATTAAATGCCTTCATATACTGCCTTGCCTCTCTCCCATGAAATATTCTGGTGCCATCTTTAGTTTATTTCACTGCCAAAGGTTCACCTGATCAAGTGATTCTAGACAGACATCCAAGATGAAAGAAACCATCGTGAGGGTGCGACTAAACACAACACACAAGAAGAGACAGAGGAGGACAAGCTCTTCCTGTGTTATGTTTAGTTGTGCCCTCACAATGCTGTCTATGTCTAAGCACCAACTTGTCCAACAGTCAACTATTTCCAAGATGAAAGGTTTATGAGAGATAAACATGGAAGTATTTTAACACCAAGACATTATTGACACCAAAAATCTCAATTACACCTTCCTTACCAAGGCAGGCAGAGGTTGCAGGAAGCAAGCAAAAATGAAGCTAGATGATTATTCTAATTTTCTTCATTATATGTCACACAGGCCACACATGACCAGTTGTAGGCACCAAACTGAATGCTCATTTGAAAATATTAGTGGCATGTATATAAAGAATTAAAATTTACAACTGATCAACCTGGTGACAGTGTAAACAAGGTGACAACTAAGGACATTTCCTCATACAGCAGAAGTGCTTTGAAAAGGTGCAAATATTCTTGAGTCGAAGAAAACTTCAGATAAACTATTCTATTCCAACGACAGTGCCACACCTTAGTGCAACTTTCAAGCTACAGTCCTTAACGTGCAGTTATAACATAGTGCTTATGAATACCACAAGTGACCACATGCTATCTGTACTGATAGGGCTTACTTTATCTTCCCAGCACTCTGAATCATGTATGAATTAAAAAACCTTCAGCATGTTCCTGATTTTCTTTTTCCAGAGATAAATATTGAGCTGGCCCATTGAAACCATACCTTGGAACCATGTGCAAGGAATAGCTCTGTATAACTATCATGCCAAGTAAGAGGCTGCAAACAAGGTGATGTGTTGATAAGAAGTGTTTGTGATATCTAACAGGTCAACCATAAAGCAATATACTATAAATTACATTCTCTAGCAAACAATGGCTGTTTGCTTTTCACAACTCGCATAACCAAGAACACTCTCAAAAACTATTCAAGCTTACATAATGTAACCTGAATAAGTTAACCAGATAAGTTATTTAGAAAAAACCTGCATGATTAATTAGTCTTGCTAAAAAGACAAAATGATGTTTAAGAATAGAGATAACATACACGAGGGCACAACATGTGCAGATTTATTATGCTTTTGCTAGGTCAATAATTTATTTGATATTGCAAAGCATAAGGTCTGTTCCCTAAAGTCAAATTATAAAAGCACGACACCACTTCTGTGTTACTACAAGGCTACTTATGGCGGTTCATAAAAAGCCAGCATGGGAGAGTATGCAAAGTAACTATCAACTGATAATTAAAAAAGAAGACAGGCCAACAACCCATAGACGTACAAAAGATATATAGTAAGTATGCTCAATTAGAAGTTGTTACGATGTTTGCTTTTGAAGGTTATTTAAAGCTATATGCAATAATCACCAATACAGATATTATGCCAACATTGCGAGCCTTAGATACCTAACCACTAGCCCTAACAAGACACCTCATTTCATTGAAGCCTGAAGTACTCAACATCACGAGATGTCTGTAACAGAGACCAAGTGGTGGATTAGCCAGCGACACTTGGGGTGGTCATAATGCACATGCACTCAGGACTTTTGAGTGGCGTCCACAGGCCCTCTAGGCCACAAAATTGCTCTCGGTGCTCCCCGTGTAGTACACTCGCCTTCAAAGTCATGTGTTAACCCTAACATGCGCGTGCCTGCTTCGAGGCGGCCACAATTGTACCTGTGCACTACTATCTTTCGTTTTCTTTAATATAAGCATCCCCAGGTAACAGCAGACCATCATGTTAGCTCCTGCAGAGCTTCACATATGTCATGAAAGCACTGCACAAGTGTGAATGAGGGAATAAAATTTAGTTAGAAATCAAATAAGTTATCTTTTTTGAAGTGAGTTCCAAAAAATTTTAATACAGGTTTTCGATATACCAATGAAATGCCATGGCATGTGCTTAGAAGAACAGCTGATAAACATAACTGTTGAAAACACCATGCTGAGCTGCCAGGTTGACCACTAACTATCACTACAGTGTTAGGAGTTTGAGAATTTTCATTTTTATTCCTACTCACAAAGCGTAATCAATAGACTAAACAAACAAAGAATACAAATGAATTGAACACGACTTTTAGCTCTTGAGAGTTGATAAGTTAGAACAGTAACAATTATTCCCTTTTTTTTCTCAAAATAAAGCACTCAGCTGATGAAAAAAAAATAATGAGCATGCTTGAGGGCTGTAAAGTACAATCCTTTAACTATCAATGGCTTCATCGGCATTCCAGCTATGTGATCAAACAAGCACTCATTTCTTTTTTGCAGTAATTGCTAATAAAATGTAGGCAGGCATCTTGCTCGTGAAATAGAGGCAAGACCTCAAAAGTAGATATCACAAATGTGTCTGTGTTGATTCCACTGCCACAAAGAGAACAAGATAAAAAATTCAGAGACCAGCTCATTTATAGAACCAGGAATGCTACAGTCTGGCAATTTCACAAAATAAGACCACGAAATACATTTGAACTATGCCACTGTTAAGATATAACCAATTTCCCAAAAGCCGTTCATATTCGTATCACTATGTTCAAGTGTATTAACGCTGTTTTTGATCTTTTTTTCCAAGTTTTTGATGCTATACAAAAAAGCAGATTGAGTAACAAGATACTAATACAAATAAATATGATTCTTAGAAGACACTAGCATTTCTATAGATGTGCAGCACATGCTACTTGCAATTTATTGCATTCGGGATCGTTTAGAAGCATGCACCTGTCCGAATGGACAATGCAGACAAACAACACTTTGCATGAAACAAAAGACCGTTACCCTAATGGAAAGACAACATTTCGGCAAGAGGTCATCTACAATAGTTGCTTTCAGCCTCACACATCATAGGAATCGGCTTTCTTCCCTAACAGCAGCCAAACAGATTATGCTTCAAGCCTGGTCACATAACGTGCAGCCGAGTTCCACAACAGCGTTTAAGTGTTCCCTGGCATAAACTTTGAAACATTTAAACCAGCCTGCCACACTGTCCCAGAAAAATTTCTAACACGAGAACAATGGGAGGAAAGAAACAACCTGCAAAACAGAGGCCTTTCTTTTTTTTCTTTAAATGCTATGTCTGAACTCTGGCTAGAGTATAAAGCCAACACTACCTACCGAGTAGTTCAAATGCATTACATGTGGAGCTGCAGTGCACATGCACAGCTATCTTGCTGTATGGCAACACTAAAGATTGCTGCAGGAGTAACAGTGTTTGTTAGATATAAGGGCTAGCAGTGTAGAGTTATATGCGCAAGCTACACAATAAGAAGCACTTGGGTCAATGCTTCAATCATGACTCAAAAACAGCTTAGCCCAGAGTTGCACAGAGAGCGAATGAATTCATTCGTAAGTAAGGCACATATATTTCTTCACACATAGGGTGACAACACTGTGTTAATGATACTAGAAATATATCCTCACTCGTAGGTAACAAGAAAGAATGCACGTATGACGAAACACAGGCAGTTGACATAGCTTTCACAGAGGCAGCATCTCCCAAGCCTCTTCTGAAAAAGACTAGTACTCAAGTATAGTGTGCGATTAGGACGAAAGCATGTTCACACACATATAAAAGCATGCATGCACACGTAAGGTTGGCCAACTGCGAAAGCACCACAGCCATCTAGGCAACTCGCTATTGCATTTCCCACATCATCACACTGAGCATGCTTTCTTTAAAAGCTCAGTGCAACATTATGAAACATGCTAAGAAAGTTTAATGAAGAAACTGACAAACGAAATGCGGAATCGCTTGGTCGCTCGTCTAAGCACATGCAAAGTGAATGTTTCACTGCACAACCAAGAATTGGGGTAATATCGCTTAAATGGTATCACCAAAAGTGAAAAAAAAAAAAACTTGTCATGAGCTGTGTATACAAAAGCATTGCAATGGGACACATTCTGTAGAATGTATGACAAATATTTTTGTTGTGGCTGACCACAACAAGATGCACAATTCAACAAGACATGAAAACATACAACACAAGTGAGAAAGATGGATGAAGTATCACTCCCTATGCAATATCACACATACATTATGACAAATGTAATAGCATTCCTTTGCTCAGCCTCCACTGAATACAGCTTGGTGTATGCTAAAGTGGAACAAATATTGCCTTATGAAAATGAACCTCAGAAAGTAGGTAAAAAGAAAATGTTTTAGTTACGTCCTAAAGATGAAAACATGCTGGACACACAATGTGGTTTGAGTGATGTTACTAGTTGAGAGAACACTGAGAAGACAGACAATACAAAGCCTCCTAGGGACATTGAGCCAACATGATCAATAGCAACTCAATATACCTTGATGGCAGGTATACCTACAGTGTGCGTGCATTCACTTTTTTTTTTTAGAATGAGTTGAGTGTTGGATGGCAGAGTCAAATCGAAAAAATGCAGTAGCAGAAAAAAGTTGGTGACAATGGAAAAATTCTGAAATGCTATCATTTCGAGGAGCTGGCTGTGAGCACTCGGGATTAGCTTCCACATTCAAAATTATATCACAGACTCTCGCAATGAGACCAAACCACCAGCAGCCGAAAGGCACCAGAAAAACAAAAGGAAAGACAACAGAATCGGTGCCCGCAAGAGCTTATGACTAAAACAAGACATTGTTTACGTACTTTGAACAGTATTTCCACTGAGCGAGCGCTTCAAGTAAAGTGCTGTATTCAAAGAAGTGTCTTATGCATGTATATATATACAAGGTGTTTTGTTTTTACTCATGCAGATCTGTTACAAAAGGAGAGGAATTATTAGTCATGACATGTAACCCGCCTTTACGGACCAATTAGTGGGCATGCCAGATGCAGGATGGGGTACACGACTGTCTGTACAGAAGACATCTTTGTTCAGATTTTGAAGCAATACAACTGATAATAGTATTTCACGAAAGAGCATTTTGGGCCAGAAGCAAAGGTTGGGCAAGCTATTTCTGGGCAACCACAGCAACTTGTTTCAAATTACAAGCGTAAATATGACTGTGTGAAGCCTTAGATGCAGCCTAGGGTTGCAAGGCAGATGACTCTATCCAAATAATGTAAAGGGTTATACACTGATATCATGAATGATGCCATACTGTTGTACAGTAAGCATTAACGAAACCCCCTGTCATCTGAAGCAGCACACTAGAAGATGCGAGTAAGACTATATAATATTGCGCACATCATGTTCCTTACATGAACACTCCCTAAATAGTGTATATACATAAACTTAAATGAAATCCTTCACCTTTTCGCCATTAACAAAACACAGCACTAAACAGATAAGGAAAGAGTAAAAACAAGCAAAGGCTTGTCTTGTTCTCATTTTGCACGGCCCCTATATTCATTTAGCCCTGTAGCTTGCCATTTGTGAGTTAAATCTAACTCATCTACGTTTCTCTTTATCTTACAATTTCAGGTTATGTACACTACATGTTAGATTGTGTTAAAATATAACAAGGTAACATTTCTCATTGTTTTTTCAATGCAACGAGTCCCACTGCCAAGCATCTGAAGCCCTGAAAAAAAAAAAAAAGCCGGCACTAGACTACACCCACATAAACAGACTTCTCAATGTAATCTATCACCAAGTTTAGCCCAATGCAGCATAGCATGGTCAGACAAGTGATGCTAACTTGCTGTGCTTACTGGTGGTAGTAGAAGTGAAGCTAGTGAAAATTTATCAACTTTTCTTTAGACCCTTAACAGTGGCTGCCATATGCTGTATCAGATCCTTTGGTTATTTTTGAAACACCAAAGAGTTGGCTCCTACACTACAATAAGTAACAGTCATATTAAGCTCATGCAGGCATAATGGGAAAGTTCCGAGTACTAGACCATATGGCTGCATTCTGAGATTATCATTAATGGATATATCACCAAGTAGTCACTTTCGATGACCACTGATTGACTGGTGAGAAAAAGCTAAAAATTGATGGCATCATTTAATATTTCGGGCTAAGTCAATTTAACGCCACAGTGTTCTACGGGGCTCTTGACACACATGGAATGAACTAACATACTTTATCCCCACTAATGGAAAAGTTTAGAATTTTCGTGCCATACCGTAGGTGGTAAATTCTAGTATTGTTCCATGGCATATGTGCACATCATATTGCCTGAACTCTGTGAGTATGCTATTTTAAGCTCTCAACAAAAATATGTATCACGCAAACATGCATTCTTTGAAAAATTATACTGCACTTTGCACAATATGACAAAAACTACAAACGCTGAAAACTTTTTCAACAATTTTTGTTTCCTAAGAAGCCAAAGCCAGGACTAGCCATGGCACAGAAGGCTGTACACTCAAAAATGCCAAACTTTGGCCATTATTGACGTGTCCAATGCCTTTACTCTTGTGTTGTGAGATATTTGAAAACACCGACGGCTAACGCAACAATGACATTACAGGCATGTACTTGATTCAGTTATAGAACGTGTGAAACTCCACACCATGCAAACTACACTGTTGCCGTAAGTAATCATCTCGGAATACGGTCCCAGATTCCAGTGTGATGCCACAAATCTTCTCACGCATTTTGAGCCCTTTGTTTTTTATTGAAGCTGCCACAAACAGCAAACAGCAGCAGCACAAATATAACATTAATGCTCAATTTGAATTTGAATTGATTAGTGTGGGAAATTTTCTTTAAAGGGTCTTAATAATGATAATATCTGGGGGTTTACGTCCAAAAAGTACAACATTATTATTCTTGACGCTGTATTAGAGGGCTCAAGAATATTTGACGCACTAGTGTTCTTTAATGTACACTGATATCGCACAATACACAGGCCTATACCATTTAACCTCCAGCAAAATGCGACCACCATGGCTGGGATCAAACCCGCTACCTTTGGGTCAACCGCCGAGCACTGTAGCCACTGTTTCAATAAGGCGGACATAGAGGGCTTTCAGGTTTACAACAATGAAGACTTGTAGGTTAGTTTAATCATAACAATCACAATTGTGCATGCTGTCATGATGATCCTTTCCATTCGATACTTTTACCAGAAGCGAGAACAGAAGAAAAACATTATAGTAATAGGAGAAAAGAAAAGTATGCAGTGAAATACTACACAGCATCTCTTACAAGTACAGCCTCGGCAATGTAAATGCACCAATCTGAAACATACTCATACAATTTTTTAAGTACGGATAATTTCGTATGGTAAGACAAATTTTGATCAGGTGATGTTCAACGCAAAAACTGATACAGATTGTTGCCAATCAGCAAGGTTATCAACATAGTAGTTGGATGGTAGAAATGGTGTGGTCATAGAAGCATGAAAGCAACTCGCCCTATAAGTGAGCCTTCGAGCCCTATTGGCAATATCAAACGCATTTTGTGCAGCTGCTTTCATTGATAACATACAAGCTTCATAAGCCTTTACGAGGTTTGGTGAGGGCAGGCTTGCCAACTCACAACAGCTATGTCACTACAGTACACTCTTAGTGCTACGCTACGCAACATGGGGAATTCCGGCAGTCATCATATTCTGTTGCACTGTTATAGGTGATCATCTCAGATGTGGGCTTCACTTACATAAGTATGCCCTCAATCATTCAGCAGTTTCAATGGCATGCCTAGGCTTTCAACAAGTTTGCCCGCATGTTTACAGACCGTAATGAAGGAAGTCTGCATGCAGCAAAAAGATGCAAATCGAGTTCATGCAACACGGCATAACCGTAGAATGCCAACATTAACACTAGCAGTAACATGCAACAAACATCGAGCAGTTGGCATTGTTTAAAAATTGGGCTAACAGAAGAAGCACAGCTACTTCGAAATGTAAAATAGATGATATTATAGCACTAAAGTGCAAGATTCAGCAAAACTCTACTGACAAGCATTGGAACAGGCAATCAATTATTTTTCTTTAAGTGATTAAATTAACTTTAGAGCATTTTTTCAGTAGCAGGGAAGTTTATAATCACATGCATGCTCAAAAGATCAACTGGCTGCTATGACAACCATTCCAGCACTTTGAATGCAATTCTGCTTCACTATAAATGACCATTTTTTACTTTATAAATTTTGATGCTCCAATGTTTTCACGTGTGTACCTTCTTGAAAGGACTTTTAGTTAGCTTTGGGCATGTAAAAATAAAAATATGGTGAAAAACATTAGTGAATTTGTTGCAATTTTACTGCCGTGGGACTTTGTTAAAAATGACATGGCATGTGAAGCCTATGTCCCCTACTAAATGTTCTCTGTTGTAAATGATATTAACGATGTAATATAAGCCCAAGTCACATTTCAATTATTTTCACACATTGAAGCATGAAGTTTTCCTGTACTGCTGTAGCTCCAAGCAGACATGCTGGTAAACTGAATATTAATGTTTAAATGATGCAAGAATGACGAATCACTGCGGAGTGCACAAAAAAATATCGTCTTTAAAAAGTCAGCATAATGGCACTTTTCTTTTTCGGTGCCTTCACAAACATTCATCTTCCTTCAGACTGTTACAATAATCTAGGAAGCTTATACATTACAAATAAAAAGTGGTATATTCTGAAATGTAGCACTACCTGTTAGGTACAGACTTTTCAATTATGGCAGCATCAAGTGATGGCCAGAATGCATGAATGATGATTGGAAATGAATCAATAGAGTAAAACAGCCACACCCACTTTTGTCCACGTTCTGACATGCCCAAGAATAAGATGTTGCTGGTAACGATACGTTTATGCAGCCGTCACTCTCCATAAGTGGCAGGTGAATTCCAAAAAAGAAAAAAAAAACACCATGTATACACATACCAATATACATAATATATATATGTATAATAGTTGTATGTACTATCGTACAAGTTCTATCTTATGAAGGAAGACTGTATGCTATATGCACACTGTAATAATGTCTACAACTGCTATACAGCTCTTTATGTACAAGCCTTCCTTGACGACACAGGAAGGTGTCTGAAGAGAAAGACCAGCCAAGCAGGATTGAAGCTAAGAGAGGAAGCTGATGACCCAAAGTTTTTGAAATGGTGTAAACGGTGTGCTTCAACAAGCAGCTGATCTAACTCCAGCACACGCTTCCACAAAATATAAACAATCTTGATAAAAGAGGGCATGAAAATTACGGACGACACGGTTCTCGAAACTGCAGGTACACAGACTTCGGCGCTCCAACAACAAAACCAACTCCGCATAAACAGATTGCCAAGATAACAATGCAAAACAGCAAAAGTACGGCGACCCTTGTGACACAATGGGCACCTCTGTGAGCAACACACACGATAGCTGCCCACTCACCTAAAGCTATGCTAGTCAACAAGATCCCCAACATTTTGTGCATGGCCATGGAAAAAAAATACTTTGTAGCAACACATAGTATCTTGTATATCACAAGGAACCAAACATAGGCAGGTTCATCAGCTTTGGATACACGATTCAGCATTGGACTCTGTACTTTTTCATACACAGCGTTCAAATGAAATATAAACGAAGTCTCCAATGTTATTTTCTACTTCAATGAGCAATGTGTCCTTTAAATACAAGCACTCATACCATCCAGGAATGTGCGTGTGAGACAATAAATTTGCCCATTTTTTCTAGGAAGGGTAAATATTTCACAAGACGAAAAATGCTTGCCTGTTTATGATAGCACTATGCTGACAAACAGCACCTACTTGAAAAAAAAACAAAGATAAGCCATTATAACTTTTTGTTCCCATCGAATTCTATGGGTAGCCATATCTTTATCACAACTATTTTATGATTACACACCTTACAACATTCCTGCTAAAATTATATGCGCATTCAAACTGAGCTATCTCAGTAGATATCACAGTAGTCTCATCATAAAAGCATGCAACATATGAGTGCCAAAAAAGATGTACTAAAAAACTTCCAAATGTTCATTCACGAACTTCATCAGTAAAAACAAGTTCCTATATCCAGATAACACGGTTTAAACGACTGAACTTTAAATTGCTCAAGTAAACTCTGCATAAGCAGCCTGTAAACAAGTCAAAGAAGTGTTACCACACCGTTTTAACTTCATTACTGCAAGTAAACAATGTTCCCAAATTTAATTAGTGTTCTTATATGTTGGAGTTATGACCTGGTGCCTTTTAATTTTGCGGGAATTACGACATAAGATGAAGCAGCTCCTTCTGGAAGTGTTAGCCAGGCACTGCAAAGTCAAAGCACTGGCCTTGCATGTGTGTGCCTACAGTGACGTGACGATACAGAGAACTTCTGTGAGAAAGAGGTAAACCTATCACCTAGGCATTCAAGCTGCCAACCGGAGGTACATGTTAATAAAAGGTGAGATCATCAACTATTTGGCAAGTTTATAAGCTAGCGAATAACTGAGACTTATCCCAGTGGAGAACATCGCGTAGCTACAAGGCTAACAAGAACTCTAAACTAGCAGAAGGGCACTATGCAAACACGGAGGCAAATGCTATGCTTGAACCATTACCAAGAATGAGCATGGTACCAAAGACAACCGACTCAGTGCAGCTTAAAGATGTTTAGAGCAGACTGATGTGAGTACACATCAGTAAAAGTGACATCATGTAAATATGTATGCGAAATATATTAACCTTCTTGTTCAAGCTTATGCACTATCACTGTGTGGCTTCTAAAGCATAGATCCATATGAAGCAGTATAGACATATTTTTGCCACTTCAACTCTTACTCTATTACTAACCGGGCATCTTCATGAGTGTATCACCATGAAGGTCAAAGGGCCATTCATATTGAAAGAACAGCAAATTGATGCCTGCAGAGCACATGTATGGCACAAACAGAAGGTCATACTACATGAAAGCTCAGAGAAAGAGGGGCAAGCTAAGAATAAGAAAATATTGTAAGTCAGTGTTATTTTTCTCAATCATCTACATTCCCTTGTTTCATTTTTTTCATAACTTGTCAAGTAGTAGTGAATGAAGGCAACACTAAATGTACTCCTTATCAACAAAAGGTCAGGTCACAGGGTACCATGTCAATAAGACATCTCTAAAGAAAGAAATATGTATAAAAATAAGTGCTGTTATGATATTTAAGCATACAACTGATGCAATCTGGCCCAAAATGCATGGATGCTAAACCTCTCCTGTGCATCCTGGGAATGCATGCTTCTTTTATGTTTACAGGCCTCCAACTTCTTTTATCCAGCAAGCTGTTGTGTTGTAAATGGTGGAAAGAAAGCAAAGAGTACAGAAACTAATACAGAAATGAACTAGCATTCCTGAGAATTGCCTGAGTGTAGGTACCATTGTAATTAAATGGAACGAAATATAAAAGCTAGTTTTATTTATATATATGTATATGTATATACATGGCATGCACTAACACAGAGGCAGAACAGAATAAGGTAGAAGCCACCCTTTTTCTACCCTTCCCGTGTCAAACCAGCCAAGCTATATTTAGAATCAGCTTTAAAATGGGCATGCCTTTCCTCTTACCAATCGAGTTTCCATTGAGCAGATGTCCTTTGTACAAAAAGAAGAGGAAGAAGGCTTGGTGATGATGATAAGTAAGCACGGAGACACACAAGCACCTCCATCAACAATCCTTCACAATGACCTCTCACTGTGCTTTCACATCAATACCACAAGCGCGCTCCGGCACGCCTAATATCTACAAAGGTGCCTCAGGAAGGAGGCCTGCACACGATGCCCGTACAGGGGAGTACACTTTGACGAAACAGCTGAAGTGAGCAAAGTGAAGGAAACAAAATGTTTCTGAAGGTGCGGTCGAAGAGAGTTTGGAGAAGGACAAGAATGAGCTCCGTGGGCAAATGCCAGCAAGACCTGCGATGTCTCAGTCAAGGCTACGAAAGGACGAGAAAGAATACGATGGCAGCCACAGCAATGCAGACGATGAGCAAGATGAATGCGACAAGGCAGGCGAGCTGGCAGGGGCGCTTCTTCTTGGCCACCTGCTCGTTCGCAAGGTTCAGGTAAAAAAAGGAAAGGTGGAGGGTGCCAGAGAGATGTCAAGAAAAGTGCATTAATTACTTGCTTGTTAGCTGGCCACACTGCCTGTTATCAAAACAGCACTAACGTAGGTTGCATGATACCATGGTCCTTTAGTACTTTTTTTTTTCTGATAGTGACACTCCCGCGAAAGTTTTATATGTGGACAAAAGTGGCCACCAGAGGTGCCACCGTAAGCAGGAGGGCATCGATAGTCCGTGCTTGGCAGGGCTGTAGCGCGTTTGCGGAAGCATTTCTCATTACACTTCTTCAGATATTTTCATTCTCCGAGTTCCCGCTAACAAATCATAGCAGCTATTAGTATTGTCAAAGTTGTTCCTGATGCGCATTGTCGAATTGTCTAGGCCCTCGATTGCTGACAATGTTTTAACTGAGTCCGTCTGTCAAGTGTCAAGTGACGGGAATTCCGTAACGTTCTTAAATTTCTCAATTCTTCCATAGTCGGTTTCGGGCTTAAACAGAACACTTGTGACTGGTTCTAGGTAACTGAAAGGTTAACATATTTTGCGCAAGAGATTGCGAAGCAGCCCTGCCCTGGCTGCACGTAACGTTCATTTTCGGAATAATTGTCATTTTATTCTATAGGGCATCACGAAGCAGCCAATAGAAGTTCGCGTGCCAATAAACAAATCTGTATATCAGGGTCACTTGGCATTAATAGCCTTAAAGTACCTCTTGATGAATATCGTTACGGATAAAGCCGAAAAATTAAAAGCTCAGATTGAGACACCACAGGACGAAGAGGGAGGCTCCAATTTGTTCTTTTTTTATTTGGTGTCACAATTTGCGTCCTTGATTTTAAAGATTAAAAATTATATGAAACTGTTGTGAGCTACTAGATATGTGCTATTTCAAAATGAAAGCTTTTGATTTTACGCATGCAGATTTGATAACGCGGGCGAGTTTTGATATACACGGATTTTTCTTTTTTTTATTCATTCCCATGTACTCTCCCAATGACTTCTAAGTCCGCGTTCTAATTGGCCGCCCCATTCCTCCTACGTGCACAAAGAAATCAACGAGGATCTACGCCCTCTATCTACGCCAGCGCCGTAGCACGGAAAGCGTGGGCGGCATATAAAGCTTTCCCATTGAGTGACGCGAGAGTTTCATAACCAGGAAGAAGTGTTTGAAGGACCATGATGATACCAGTGCAAACGATGGTACTGCAATATAACGATACACTGACTATGGGAATGGTTAAAAATCTACACTAAGGCATCATTCAGAAAGGACAATTAAGGAAGGCAATATATCCTGAAGATCCTTTCTCGAGTTCACAGCGATGCAGCTAACATTGTTCTTTCTAAATAAAATAATAATTCTTATACTTAAACAAAGCCTTCTCTCTCAGACTGATAACAACTTAAAGTGAACCAAGAAAACAAGGTCATCTCAAGGTGAGGATAAAATTAAACAAACATAATAGGCATGCAGAGTTAATGAAAGAATACACACAATGTAGCTTTTGGTACTCTCAGTAACATGCGTTCCTTGCTATTCTTTCCTTTCAACGCAAGAGGTAGTCAAATGCTCAAAATACCATAAATATGCAAAACTGTTTGTTAACTGGTGATGCTATGGAATACTTTGAATTGGAGCTATGCTTCTCTGCTAACAGCACAGTGCCATCTCCACTCACTATCTTATGTCCAAGAAAGACAAGCCAATAGATGAAAGCAATAGTCCTTGCTTTTTCAGAAGTTAAAAAAATTGGCCAGGTACAGTAAAACCTCGTTAATTTGAGCTCAGTTATCTCAAAATCCCGCTCAATTCGAAGGATTTCCGTGGTCCCGTATTTTGCAATGTAAGTTTGAGTGGATAATTTGAAGTGGTGGCCGGTACCAGTACAGTTAATTAGAAAACTTTGGGTGCCTTGTGGCAATTCCAGACTCCGATTTCGCTGCAAAGCGCGGAACGACGGCTATTAATAGCCACAAGGCAATGAAAAGTATTGATACTAACGAGTGGCAGCTGAAGCACGCCAGCCTCACTACTCCCAGCTCAAAAAAAAAAAAAGATGAAAAAAACGGTCTCGTGGTCAACCAAAACATGTGCCTGCGGAAAACGAACCGTGCTTCAATGCAACACAGGAGTGACACACGGGCAGCTTATTGCATGTTTCTCGCAACGTCAGCGAGTCATGGTTTACCCATTCTTTCTGGGATTGTAAAGAAATTAATAAAGGACAGTTTAGCGGAAGTCACGATGTATGCTAACCTCCGATTGCCGTTTGCTCTAGCGATTCGAGTCTTTGCACTGCTACCTACTTCGAAAACTAAGTTCGAAAGTTTCAAAGATCACTTTTTCTAGCCAAAACACATCGTGAGCTTCGTCATACTGGCCATTCATAAATTCATATTTATAATAGAAAGAATGTGAGAATGGTCGAATCATGACGTGCTGACGAAGCGAGGAGCATGCGATACGATGCCCGCATATCACTACTGTGTTGCAGTGAGGATGTCTTGTCTTCTGCAGGCGCACATTTTAGTTGATCACGACCGCGTTTTTCTTTTTTTTTTTTCGGTGGCAGCAGCGAGCCCCGCCGTTCCTCCATGTTCGCGGAAAAATAAATAAAGACCAGGTATTGCTGGAAAACATAACCTTTGAAGCCGCAAGCTAGCGGGCACAGCAAACGATGAGCACTGATTACTTTGAATAGTTCCAAGTTCCTTGCATCTCACTTCTTGTATGTTCTGTTAATTCAAAAGCCCCCTTTATTGGAAGCTTTTTTGCAGCCACAGTGACTTCTAATTAACGAGGTTTTACTGTATCTGCATGTTTCGCTGCAAATGTCATCAAAAGAGGATTTATTTTTGGCCTTGCCTCAGGCAGCGCCTCCTCTGTGTTGAATAGGATGCATCTGGCTGGCATAGATAAAGTAGAGGAGGCGCTGCATGAGATATGAATGCCATCTGGCAGTCCCGTTGGGAAACATGAACTTGTGCTGAATAGAGAGCCAATATCAGGTGGCAGCACCATATTGGTGGTAGACGGCTTTTTCATGCATAGCATCACATTTTCAATGCAGCGGGAAAAACGCCCGCTTTTTAGTGCACAGCATCGCATTTTCAGCACAGTTTAAGAAACACTAGGGTTTTTGGAATTATGTATTTACATGTTTTCTAATAAAGCAACACACCATCCAGTACTTACTTATTGATGCTGTGCCTCAGATATGCATAATATTTGCTTTTTGATTGACAGTGTTCATAAGTATGTGCGCAGCCACCAGTTCGAGATGGCTGGGCATTCAGCAATTGCTTAATCTTTTGCCGGGTAGCTGAATCATGTGGCACACAGACAGACAGACCAATATTTTTGCATTCGTCTTTTAAAAGATGAGTATTGATTTTACGAAGCAGATTTATAGGATCAAGCTCACCAGGTTCTCTTCAGAACTGGTGGCAGAGGCAGGCCCAAGCAGCCTCAGATTGCTGGACTGTGCCATTTCACTGGGTTGGTGAGCCTTGGACAGTTTGTCATCTGAAAAGCCAGGCCATGCCTTGCTCACAGACACAATCACAGGATACGCTAAACTTGGTATTCTTGTCTACTTTTTCCACACACAACAGCAGCCTGGCATTGCACATCAATAGGTAAAAGCAACTTTATCAATGTATAATTTGCTATCACTCTAGGCAAACAATGCTTGCACTCTAGAGTCCAACTTGGTACATGCAGCTGAACCAGGAATCTTAGCACACTTAGAATGCATCTTTTTATGTTCAACTACTTTATTATTATCATTACTGTGCAATTATACACCAAAAAGGACACTTTTTAAGTATGGCTCTTTTTTTCCCACTACCAAGTAGGGTACACAAAAACACATTTCCCTCAGTGTGTTAAAAATGTTGCATCTTTTTTTTTTAATCTGGCATCAAATGTTATACCACCTACATGTTAGTTTGAATTTCGCATGAGATCTCATGTAACTGTGCTAATACAGAGTAATTATCTACTATCCTTTCATTCCCATTGTGTATTGCTCACCTCTTGCTCATTGCACTCATTGATAAGTAACAATGACACAATGCAAAAAACGTTAGAAAGGATCGATGTACAGGACGATGGTGTTATCTAGTAACAATTGACCTATGTATTGCCTTCAAGCCATCGAAAGAAAAAAGAAAACACTTCAGGGCTCATTCCTTTTTGTTTAGAAAGGCAGATATAAATTAAAATAAGTAGATCCAGACACAACAGCATTCCAAGAAGGCTTTTTGGCTCAGGCAGCCTTACAAACTGTCACAATAAGGCATCAATATTTTTCAAAAAGAAAAGAATCTAAAATTTTTCAAGGGAAGTCTAACATAGCATGTGTATGAAGAATCTAAAGGTTAGATGAGAGGAACAGGACGCACCTGGATTAAAGATGACATAGTCAACCATGGATCCTAAAACGGCATCCGTATGCAATGAATCACTGAGTGCCCGTATGTCCATAGTAAGCCTGGGTACAAGAGAATAAGACTATTGTCAAAGGTATACCAAAAAATGTCAAGAGAGAAAGTCTATCAAATGCAGGCAAATAAGAGAAAACATCAGCTGTGGCAGTGGTAGAAAGGTTGCAAAGGTAAGAAAGAAACAGTAATTACATTGTGTCAGACAAATTATATTCTATATTGAATTATATTATTCAGACAAATTAATTTAATTAATGCACATCATTTCTGCTCTTGGTCTCGATACTCCTAGAGTATATGATAGAAACAGGCTAACAATAAGTACCCACTACAGGGCATCTTTCTGGTTAATTAAGCTTGCAGTTATGACTAGGACTTCAATAAATTCATGACTAAAAAATGATTTCTCTAATACAAGAAGTCACTGAATAATGGACTGAGAGTAATGTTGATAATAAACAAAACTGCAACATTGATTGATATGTGGGGTTTAACACCCCACAACGACCGTATGATTATGAGGGACGCCATAGTGGAGGGCTCCAGAAATTCAAAACTGCAACAGACATGAAAGTTGGGTGCAATGTTATTTACAAAAAATTTCATTCCTCTTCCACTTCTTCTGCATGTTACTGCTGTGAACAAATGATAAACACGCTGAATTCAGTGCTCACTTTGCCAGCTGCTTCCAGCTATCCCGTTCTTGCCGGTACTTGTCAGCCGTAGACAACATTAGGGACTCGCAGACAGCACTGAACATCTGCTCCATGCCACCAGTGGCGCCCGTGTGCACGAACTGAGCTTTCACCGAACCATCTGCAATGAAAAGGTGCAACCGTGCGTGCCATGAACGTTAGGTCATCATCCATAGCACATGTAATATGACAATCAGTAATGCGACAACCATCTTGAATTTCACTTTCATTGATTATGTTGCGCCCCTCAAACAATGTCTCCTTATATTTCTTGCAACAACCTCCCATGCTATTTCATACACTATGCCATGAAAATCCAAAGCAAGAATATTTATGGTAAATGTATATTGTAACTTTATTATTTACAATTTTGAGCCTATGAAAAGCAAAGACAGTTCACATTAAGCCTCTAAGGAAGCAATGCTGCTTTCTTCAGCATTAGACAGATCCCACAATCGTGGAGTTCCCAATGACTCTGTTCAGTCAACGTTGTTCTTACAGTAAAGCAGCCTGCATTGATGCCTCTCCTTTAACTTTTGTTTTTCCCTTAGCCACAACTTCCAGAATGCTGCAATTTTTTGCCAGCTTCAGTGAAATTAAGATGAGGCTTGAAGATAGCCACTGCTTGCATTGCTGTCCATTTAGAAGTATTGTAAAACAACCTGAAAGTAGCATAATGCTAAAAAAAGTTGTCTTCCTTAGAAGAAACGCTTCACGGTTGAATAAAAATTCTTGTGGTTTGATTCCAGCACTGACATTTTTCTGGGGAAATTACCCAAACACATGAGCTAGCTATGGTGCTTAGCATATGACAAAATGAGAGCTAAAGATATGCAAGTGAGCGTTCACAGACATTGAATGGCTAAATGAACTTGAGGAAATTCAAAAGGGTAGGAGGAAAAACCATGACCTTCATGCTACACTATCACAATCCAAAAGTGATTTGTCTAGAGTATAATAGCAGTAGATAGTTCAAAACAGACATTGTAACTAGTTCTTTTTTTGTTTTCTTAGAAAGGCAGCAAGTCAGGTGAGAAGCCCACTAACCAGGGGTGGGGTGCAAAGGAAACAGCTGGAACAGATGGGCCGTCTGGTGAAGCTCTTGTTCCATGGAGTGCAGGCAAGCCATGTAAATGCGCAGAGACTTGCCCAGCTCCACAACGTCGGGCTGTGACAAGGACTCCATGCTGAATGGCAAGACAGAGATGAAAATAAACCAATGAGCATGCCAACTCTCAACAGTAGTGGCCCTTATCACAAGAACATTATCGGCAGCAAAAGACAACACAACAGTACATATTGTAAACAGTTTCAATACAACTCATTCGTTCCATCTGTATGTATTATGCAGAGTCTACAAAATGTCAATGGTGAAATTCAGCAGTGTGAAGTGCAGAATCAAGTTTTGTAAGTTCATGTGACACATGTTTATGACACCTTATTTGACCCACACATTATATCATGTATATGCAGAAGAATCTTGATACGTTTCTCATGGGAACCAGGAAATAAAATTTATTATGCAAGATGTATTAGGCCAAAAACACATTATGCAGAATCTTATCTTCAATATACTCCATACATATCTGTTTTGTGACCGATAGATACAGTTGGTAGTCAGTGCTTGTGTTCATTCCTCTGTCGCTTCTTCAGTCTTTCCTTGCATTATTTTTGCACTTCTGGGCCTTTTGCTGATCGTTTAATGTGAATGAAAAGCAACTCACCTACATCACCATTTTCATTGTACACAATATATGGTGTACATCAGTATAGTCAGTATAGTGCACACAACTCGTTTTTCAGCTGCACCATTATGCTGTAGAAGAAATGCTCTTATAAGGAGTCCACTGGAGTTGATGTATTTCCATGCGGGCTCATCATAGTGACAAGGGATTGGGCTTGAGGTGAGGACATGATTTAAATTTTTAGAAGCAGAGATAGAGTAAACAGACCACACAAAGGAAGTGCCAAAATTCAAGATGTTCTAGAGAAATAACAGCTGTGGGGAAACCATGTACATATATAAAAACAATGTTGGGATCTTTTGAGTGGCCATCTGATAAACCTGCGCTGCTGACTGCACATGTTCATATCTTCGTAATGTCAGTTTGAAATGTACTCAGCTAGTTATGCATAAAATATATAAGATAAGCTAGCTATATATAAGAGATAAGCATCAAGCATTGGTTTCTAATGGTATTGCATCATCCTTAATGGCCACAGATGAGTCCGGTGGAAACGCACCCATCCACACCAGCTCTCTGTGAAAGGTCAATGCCTACACCCATAAGGTTAGAAGTCTCATGCTTGACCTATTCAAAAGCATTATGCAGTGCGTGTTATAGTAAATAATATAAATATCCTGAAACAAAATAAAAACCGGACCTACAAATGACTGGTGCTGTCAAGAAAGTGAAATCTAAAGAGCCAAACAATCTCGTTCCTTTGACATCCATACATTTTCACTAAAATACACATGGACAGTCTCACACCACATAAAAACACTTTGTCAGTGACTGACGGATAGATGGAAAAACTTTGCTATGGTCCCTTGGGATGCGCTCTAGCATAGTGCAGGCTGCTCCCACATTGGAACAGAAAGTCCAAGTCTCTCTGCTGCATTGCAGACCCCTTGGACTGCCCATAGCAGTGCTTTGAGGGGCTTTACACTTTAGCTAAAACAAGAATGTCTTATTATTTTTATTATTATTTTGTATGAAAACACCCATATACAAAAGCCAGAAAGGAAAATCAGGAGGAAGCAGGCTAGCAAGCGTTGCAACAAGGGTATAATGCCTGAGTACTCCTTAGGAAGGGAGAAATGGAAATGGAAATTAAAGACAGTTACGAAGGAAGAGGAAAAGGAAAACAACATGACATGCTGCAAGAGCTAAATTAAGGTAAAGATCCACCCAATATTCATGCAGCATTTATTTATCTACAGCCTTATTTATGAGCCATCACAACACAATCCAACCTTTCAGGCCTGCTCTATTCCATGTTTGCACCATTCTTGTTAAACTTAGTGTTTGTAAATAAATTTTTTTTTTCAATTAAGTGGCATGAAATAAATGCAGTAAAAAAGTGGAAGAATTGAGCTCAGAAACTTAATTGTGCATAAGTAGTATAAACAATGTGTCTTATACGTGTATTTAATTCAGATTTAGTTCACTTTATTTCGCTGAGAAGTGTGATCACTTACTGCACCGTAAGCTCTATTGCCTCTCCCCCCCCCGCTCCAACCCTGTGCTTGATGTGCTGTCTCGCTCAATATGACTTGCCACATGGTAACCCATGGCATCACGAGCTCTAGCATCACCCATAGCTCCCAACAACCATTCATTCCCCAACTAAACACTATTCTCCAACTTGGGGATGACACTAAATAATCAATTCCATTTAGTTGTGAAAATTAGGGCAAGTTAAAGTGATGTAGGATATTTGAGCTCGTGAGCTCCCATCCTATTGGGCACAGCTGTACCTATACAGGAATGAGAACTTGGTATATCAGATGGTCACTTTTATTGTCATCTTCCTATCAACATTTTGCACAGACAGAATCATTTGCAGCTGGTAACAACAAATGTGAGTCGAAAGGGAATGGCAATGTTATAATAATGGAGGAGCGAGAAAAGAGAAAAGGAAGAATGAGCGCACCCACGGAAGATGTCCACAAAGTGTGCCTTCAGGCAGTGCGCCATCTGGCAGCAGCGGCACTGCAGAGCGGACATACGGCTCCGGTGAAGGAGACCATCCTTGGGCGTTCCCACCAGGCGCATCAATAGACTGTGCTCCGTCAGTGAGTTGGACAGCTCTTGAACGAGCTGAGTAGTGTATTCAAGATGAGAAAAGGAGAGAAGGATGGATGTTGAAAGGAAAGTAATGAAGAAAGCTTGATGAAGCAGCTGATGAGAGAATGCATTTTGGAAACGAAGCAGAATACAGCAAGACTAAATGGGAAAGAAATACAGATAAGCACTGCAATTTCGAATCCACCAGAAAACTAGCACATTCTGCTTATGGCAGTAACACATGTAGTAGTACCATGACAGAACAACATTACACAAAGCAGTATTCTACAATTGCAGTTATTGTTTCAGTGCAGGCACTTGAAGTAAGAAGTTACTTTTACTTTTTCTCTTTCTTTAATATTTCTCTTTTTCTAGGCAACCATGCAATGTGCAAAGCATGTTATAAGCTTCAGAAATCGCAAAGCATTTGAAAGGGCATAACAGCTACTTTCTAATCACGTGATGTCGGAGAAAGGAACAGGCATAGAACATAAAAAAATGGATTCACCTTGAGCAGTGACTTTGTAGAAATGGTAGACACATCCCGAAAAAGGGCAGGGATCAATCGATGGTATTCCTGGTTGGCTCCACCAGAGGGCACCACCACAACGTGGTCCCTGGAAGACTTGGCCAGGAAGCAGCGATGGCAAGACACGGGTGCTATGGACAGCTCCTGATTCATGGCACCCTGCATCCACAGCAGTACAATGCCAATGGCTACCTGCAGTGCTCACCGCATGCTCAAAGTTGGAAGATCTGCTCAAGGTCACAGCAATGGTTCGCAATGCAAAGCAATGCAAGTTTTGCACTCATAAACTGGGGCAGTAAGTAGTGGCACTTAGTCATCTGAGGAGCATTAAGCGCCATCTTTGGGCTTCATTTCTAGAGGTATAAACAAGATAGCATTAAAGAGAACACTTCACAGACATTCCAGTTAAGGAGGTGTCATTGATTTGAGTGAAAATCAGCGTTGTCCGTGAGCGAAAAATTTAGAACGATGCAAACAAATAAATAATAAAGATCTTCAGCTCAAGTGACGTTCAAACCCAGGCATTCTGCATGGCAAGCAGATCTTCTATGTAGTAAATGTGATGCATACAAAGGAGTCATCTTAACGCATGTAATATTGCATGGCAAATGCGTAGAATGGTACCAGGCATCAAAACATGCAACTTGCACAATGAGTGAATGTTTGTTTTACAGAGTTCTTTAATCATGCGAGTTGCGAAACTCCTTATAAGCGCCATATATCAAAATCTGAGCTAGCCAGTCGCTGATGTTACGGGAGTCTACTGATTGTTGCATCATCCCTTGACGAAAAAGTTAATTAATATACACTTGCTTGCGACAACATCAGTGCTGGATGTAGATTGAGCAGTTAGCGAGAAGTGCACGAAGGAGGAACGGTCTCATGTTTTTTTGTTTTATATTGCTGCTCATACATGATGCAACATCTGCAGGCCTTTGCATAACTGCAGAATGCAGTTTTGCAAATGACATGACTTATTGACTATGGTTGTTTTAAAAGCCCAGCCAATATAAAGCAATAAGGAATAATTAACGATCATTATCAGCAACCGCAACAAAGTTTGCAGACACGTATGGCCCTTTATAGATACGCAGCGGGTAGTTTGCCGATTCCCAAAAGGAAGAATTAAGTCAAGTCGGCACTACTGTGCTTGTAGTAGGTATTCTTAGATAGTTATTGGGTGCACAGATGTCTGTTTCTTTGTGACACAGTTGAGGTACCCAACAAGAAATGAAGCAAGGTTAGCAAGTGAGAAGGCAATGCCCACAAGCCCCGATTATGCTATCGCACTCTACTTTTAAAGGCAAAGCTTTACCACAGGCCATTTTTTTTTTGTGTGTAAAGTAATATGTTAGCTAATGTATACCAATCTTGGCACAGTTAAGCAGGAAAGAATAGCGAATGAATGACTTATCTGCCTTTTATGAAAGGGATTAACAACTACATGACTCACCAAGCATGCTGACTGCTGTCCCTATCACTGAGATTTCATTATCCTGGTTCACTGCAATGTTCTCTATTGCTAAGCAAAAAATGCACGGCACGGGCCATGTTTTTATTAGAGGAGAGTAGCAGCTATGGCCAAACACAAGAATTCCATGAAGACAATGTAGGTTGTGTTATTCCCAAGATTAAACAATCCATGGTGCATCGGGCAAGTGAAAGGAGGTAAAGAACAACGCAGGACAAGGTTGCCTTGATGGCTTCTTGCCATCTAGCTCATCCTGGAAGCATAATTCAAATTTTGTCGAGGAATCTGTCCTATAAGTCCGTCATACTTGAAGATCTAAAGCTCAATCAATAGAGCCAGCTACCAATGACATTATTTGATAGTGTAATTATTGGTGGTGAAGCGTGCACAAAACGAATTTGCTGTTATCGCTTGAGCAGGAGGTTCCTTATGTATTGGCACGTATCTCGGGTAACAAGTGCCGAAAAGCTAGGTAAAAGTAATGTAAAGCACAAGATAAGTGCTAACATGGTACTACAATGCCGACGCACAGCAAACTTAACCAAGCTGACGAGACATGCTTTCACAGAGTGGTATGATTAGTTACATACCAAATTTGTAACGTGTCTCATAAACTTGAGTCCAGTTATGTCAGCACATTGAAGGTCAAATTGGTTCGTCAAGTTTATTAGTACTCTTGGTATGTGTGCACACACGTTCTAATCATGTCATTATTCAGCAATTGCATCGATATGAGTGAACTTCTATGTTGTACTACTAATATACATCTTAGTTTTTCACTACCCACAGGTCATGCACATTAATCCTCGTGAGATTATTAGACATTAAAGCTCCGATTGTTCTTTTTGTTTTTCTTAAGCATTATCTACCTTATTCCTGTCAAGAAAACTATTGTAATGACGCTAGTTTGCTTTGTTTGGGCTTTCATCATACAAAATCAGTCGTACATCCCATTATTTCCGACTTAGATTGCGGTTGTAGCCACTTAAGATATTGCAATGGTGCGTGTTGGCACGCTCATGAGAGCGTAAATAACGGTAAGCACGTAAGCACTGGATGAATAAGCATTTAAATAAAACGCATTGCGTACCAATGTGTACTCAACGTAACAATTACAGGTACGAAAAACACAAATGAATAAACCACCTATCCTTATCAGTTACGCATAACTTTCTGCTCAAAGGTCATTAAAGGCCCTTCACGGTATTGGAAAATCTGTTCATTGCGAGCGAAATAGGACGAAAGCAAGCTACCGAGCTGCGCAAGGAACGTCAACAGTTGAAGGGCACGATATCGACTTTTGAGGCTGAGCGAGCCTGAATTGGTTCCGTACGCCCCTGTGCACATGGACGGCTACAAGTGCACACGTAACAAAACATTTGGTGCACTTACCTTGGTATCAGAGCCATTGCGAGTGGAAAGCATTTTTCACGACAAAGGGGTGGGAGGGGGGTAGTCTGTTTTGGACAAAAGCCAGTAACGCCGCCTTCTCATTTATGCGGGTCCCGGAGGAGTCCGAAAATTCTCCAGAGCCATTCTTCGGATCCGGCGGCTCCGATGTTCGACGACTCGAAGGTCCCGCAAAGCACAACGGGCGACGTAAATCGACGGAAGCCAGTCCTACCACTGCACTTTCAATAGTCCGTCGTCGGCTAATGTGGGAAGCCTAAATAGACACGAAGAAGCATTCTTCGGCGCCATCTTCGAGTGAAGGGCGCCTTTCACGACGTCGTTACAGCGCTCGCTCACCAACAAGGAGGACAGAGTTTCTGTAAAGGCTGCAACTGTTGCGACAAACAGCGATGCCTTCGGTTTCGTTACATCGTCGCAGCTACGGGTACGGGCGGCGAGCATCATAAACAGTAGCCCGAGGTTGCCAGCACACTCGGCGGCTGTTCCCGGGAGTTCGCGGCAGGAACCCGGAACCGAAAACCAACGTTTTTAGAACGTTGCCGAAAACTGTGTTTCTGCAAAATGGCTCGTCTATTTGTCACTTCTACACTGAGCGCGTAAAATGTTCGTATAAGCAGGTATTGCACGATTGCACTAACGCATCAATAACGGCGTCGTGAAGTCCCCAATGCGTTGAGTGCGTGGTCTAGCTGCTATTTATATTTCCGGATTAAGTGGCCCTTCCTTCTTTTTTATGTCTTTTGTGTGCTGTACTAAATTTGACACTGTTCGTTTAATAGCTCGCTTGTGGCATCAAATTATTTTATCCCCCTGCCTTATCCCCCTGCCCCTGCCTTACACCCCAGCCTTGCACCCTCCTTGATTGGTATTCTGTTGCTTTCTTTATGCAGAAACATAAACTGAAGCGTTACTACTAAGATTTTCGTCAGCGTCATTTAAGTTTATTGTGATAAAGTTTCTCTACTTTTACGATACACATGCATGTTCCTGAATAATTCAAGTGTTACTTAAAAGCTTGCTTCACTGCAGGCATATTCATATGCAGGAGAAGCCCACAGGTTGAGTAGTAAACGATAGTCGGGGAGAACGGTAGCTTTCCTTGTGTGTGCTACTGTGAGTCTAGTTATGTATGGCTTGTCATTGAACATATTTCCACAAGCAGTGCTGAAGCTAGCTGTGAGAAACGCTAAACTATATTTAATCTTAACTGGTTAGCACTTGAAAGTTTGCTTTACTGTCTAGAGAAGCACGAGCATACCGCGTAGTATGCCGGTCGGTAAGAAGACAATATTTCTTTGTGTATGTATCTGTCTTTGTGTGTCAGTTTTCTTGCATGAACGTTCTTTGTTTATGATTGAAAATTAATGTATGTTTATAAGCGCGATCTACTTCACATATCTGACAAAGCGAGTATCACGCCGACCGCGTTGGGTTGCTCCACAAGTCTGTAGCTGTTCAAGATAGCCAATCTAATACTTGCTGCTGTGTTAACTGCAACAGACATTAATGCTGTCACGACCACTTGCTTTAACTTACCTGCACTTTCTGAATAGCTCGTTTAGCTCCACGCCGTTGCATGCAATTGTCGCCAGTATCGTAAATCCAGAAAAACACAAGGGGGCAGGGATCTCACCATGGCGACACTATTGTTACTTATATGTACATATATATAGCTGACCACCCTATATACATATATATAGATTTTATTTTTAATAATGCAAAAATAAATTGTACTTTCAAGTAAAATAACAAAAGCAAGGATTATTTTTATGTAAAATAACTTTAGGCGGACAATCGTATTTATCCTTTCATGTCAATGGCTTCCGCCTAATCATTGACATCAATCAATAGAGTTAGATGATCAGTAATTTTTTTACTATGTGTCTTAAAACCCAACGTCATAAAATAGTTCAGTAGCATTTCAGAAATGCTCGTGCTCTACATGTGTCTTTTGAAATAAAAAGTAGTTTTCAATTACGCAAATTCCCGTTTCTTCTTCAGAAGAGGTTTAGAATTCATGAGAATGGTGCTTCTTGGGCGAGTTGGAAATTCATAGCTTAATATAATATTTCTGGCGCAACTCCTACAAGGAAAGGAAAGGAGGAACAGTTGCCTAGACTGGCGCCCTATCCTGTCTCCTCCTTTTCTTTCCTTGTCGTAGTTGCGCCACAAATATTATATTAAGCAGAATTCATGGTTATAGAGAGTGCGTTAACTCTCAAGAAGACTAAATATAATGCCGAAAAATAAGTCTCAGGGGAAAACACCACTTGCAAGGGCGCTCAGGATCGCCCGACCACCCGTGATTTACGCGATGCAGTGATTGTCACACTTATTTCTCTGTGACATACATGCTAACTGAGTTGCGCAAAAAATTGAAGTACAAAAGGAAGACGCCTGGACACAGCTCACTGGACAGTGTGCAGTGTCCAGGTGTCTTCCTTTGTTACTTCGATTTTTCGCGCAATTCAGTTAAGATGAATTACAATCTCGCCCATGCAGTCGGTGCCTCTCGACATACATGTGTGTTGCCGTTAACCTTAAGTAATCGACACACGCAGACGAATGAAATCAATTAGCAAGAACGGCGACACTTCATCACAGTGGCACACCGACTGTGTGTGTGTGGCGGAATGTAGTCGCGGTTTTACCCTTCCCCCTCCCTCTGTCAGTGCACCACAGGGGCGGGGTCGCGTTTCTGTACAAATCTGTTTTGTTCACTCTTAGGCTGAAGGAGTGCGAGTCGCATACTCGGTGGCTCTGCATTAAGTTACAGTGAGGCAGCTTTAAGCGAAAAAGAAAAAAATATGCCATCCGGGTTCAAGGACTTCCAGCCAGGCGCCCCCACCGCCATCATAGACGGTAGGTGGGACGAGACGGTGTTAATACCGTCCCTACCCCCCTATCCCACCTCAAGTGAAGGAAACTGCCAGACCTTAAAGTTCATTCATTCATTCAATCAATCATTCAAGTGTTGGCAGTTTGACGTCTTTTCTTTTCTAGCGGAGCGCCTTTCATTATCGCAACAGAGCACTTCGAGACTGAAAATTGTCTGCCCTATCGCAAATTTGCAGGAAAATCGCACTCATTATTAGAAAATGTTCTTTACAACATATGAATGAGCGCAGTTTAGATGATATTAGAAAACTAAGGAAAACAATAAACTATTTCACGCTTGCGCTGCTTTTTAGAATGGCTTCCCGTCGAGCTCTTTCATACCTTCATACACGTGAAACGTTGAAAAATAAATATTGTGATCATGGTAAATGTTCTTTTTATCTGGCATTTTATTTGCTGTAGGATTTACCCAGCTGAAGCATGGCAATGCATACTATGTAAGGTTCCCGCTTCCACACTACCGCCTATATAACCCTCCGTCCACTCGGCCACACCCTGCAATGTTATGGTCTTAAAGGGCCCTATACAACACTTTTTGAGCATTATCAGAAAACGCTGCCGATCGGTAGTAGGGGCTTTCGAGAACACGCAAGCTAAATATTATAGCGCAGAATGCAGCCTTAATTTCACAATAAATTATCAAAGTTAGCTAAAAATTGTTTTCTCTTCTCTCGACAAATGACGGAAGATGCTCAAAAAATTCACCCGTAGAAAGCCATCTATCAGCAATTGGCCGATTTGAAAATGGCGCGCTCGGCCGTGACAGGGATCGCCATGGCAAACCGCGACTCTTCCACGTGTGCGCGCGCGATCACACTGAAAAAAAGCCGTGCATTGGAAGAAAAAAAAAACTAAAACAGTGCTCAAGGTCACGAGGCACATGTGACGTATTTTCTTTGCCCCTGCCATCCCTCTCTGCTTAGCTTCCAGCGCCTTCGTTGGGACTAGAGAAGAGATAATGCGATTGCAGCGTGCGACAAATCTTTATAACTCCGCTAGTACACGACGGATTCTTAAAATATTTGCGGTGTCGCATTCATGAGACAATAAGCTAATTTACTGAATCCATTCCATGGTTACCTGAAAAAGTGTTTCAGGGCCCGCTTTAATTGTAAAAACCCCGTGCCCGTTGGGCCATTTCCTGTCTAAGTCACTGCATTTATTCTGTACTTGTGCCACCTGGCCAACCTAAACTTCAAATCTCGATCTCACCAATCATTTATTTTGTGTGCATCACAACTTCCCGCATGTCCCTTGAAAATTAATGGAACGCCCCTGCAGCTTAGCTAGTACAGTGTTAGTACAGCTAGACAGGTTCAGAGCGCGCTTGCGTCGTCCCTTTCGCGTTTGTGTCTAACCCGGTGTGCGCGGCCGTTTATCGTAAATATGACCATCCAACTGGCCCACAAGTACATTTTAAAGTTATCTGCGTTGGGCGTCCAAATATAGGGGCCACCATGACTTTTAATCTCATCGGAGATCGTCAGTGCAATGGAGGACACGCAGTCGCTCCATCCCTGCCTTCTCTTGTACTCCCCCCGCTTTATTTTGTTCGCCAGCCCCTCCAACGGTAAACACAGAGGAACGTGAGGGGGTACCGGCACTAACATGATTTGACAGTTTCTTGTCCCGAGCGTTCAAATAAGAGCTCACGCGGTGTCTCAGCCAGCTGGTACCCGAAGATGGCGCCCATGGTGACGTCATGCGACGCTAAGCGTGTGCGCGTTGATGCACTATATTGTTAAACTTTGACACTTGCATATAGTTGTGACTACACCAAAGATAATGTGCTCGGCGGAATAAGCGTGTATCAGTTTTTCCCTTTCCTCTTACCGCGGTGGACTTTTCCGCAAGTGCTTCAATTGACCATATCATTGTAAGTAGCGCTACGAAACAGCACGACAGAAAAGAATAAACTAACGCTGCTGTGCTGTTTCCTTAAATTACAACTACGATTTCGCCAAGGCCTGCATAAGGGGTGATAAATATAATCATTAAAAAAAACAATCCTTGCAATAGGAGCCTATACCATTGTTTAAAAAATACCGCGTGTTTTGTAGCGCCACCTAGTAACGCCAACAAAAACTTTCTTTCGGTTATAATGTGGCCAGACGAAGCAAGCGTCTGGTATCCCAATAAAAAAAAAAAAACTTCATTGCGTATTTATATATTTTTAGAAGCTTTTCATAATTTCTAACCACAGTAATGTGGCTGCGATGTGCTCGCAGAATGTTTGAGGTTACTGCAGGCTTGTTGAGTCGACACATAGTTTATCCATTCACTCGGTGACTCGGCCAACTCCTTGCATCACCTTTCACGGTGCCTGCTGGTCTGTTGCAAGCACCTGAAGAAAGCCCAAATCTGGTGTTTGGACCGCCTCTGACAGACTATTTCTTCGTGATCAAATCAACTTTTCGGAGTTTGTAGACAAGCTTCAACGCACAACATGAGTGAAGGCACCCAACATGCAGAGGAGAGTGAGTTACGAAGTTTGCTACATCAACTGCTGTCATGGCAAATACCGGCATCGTGCTCTGCCAACTCTTACCACATCTTGATGTGTCTTTCCTCATGTCTAGCAGCAGAACACAATAGCCTGAAGGCGCATTTACACGTAGCCATTGAGGTACTTATTTTACCAACTTTATTAACTGATTGACTTAATGCCCGTCTTGGATCACCGCCGTCGCGTGTTTGAGGCTTGGTACTTTCGGTTGGAGTGAAACATCGGCAGCTTTCGCGTGTCCGTGCGACACATGTGGCTGGTTACGCGCCACAGCGTCAAGTCAGGCAGAATGGACGTAATAGCAGTCATAGTTCGAAGTTGACCCGGCCCAACTTTGCCGATCAAAAGGCCTTTCGCATTTCTTGGTGCTGTGACGGACTGCCAACGTCATCATTCTTTCGTTTTCAGTTGTGCATCGCGTTAGCGCTTTTGATAAGTCATAAATTCTGGGACATTTGGATGAAGTCACATCAATACTCTGCACACATTTGTTACGATAAACGCTGAGAGAGGGCTCTGTCTACTACAACCATCAACTGATTCTCGTTGATGTATGGAGACAAATAATGGACAAGCACATACATTCAAAGTTCGAGATGACGCAGACACGTGGAAAGTGTGTACTCGTAACAGTTACTGGCCAAGGCGTTTATGAAAAATTCTATTTCAAAGAGTTCCTTCCATGTGACAAAGTAAGAATTCTGCCATGAGAGAAAGCAAGTTCTACACCTATCGTATGGACACCTTTGAGCATAGTAGAACTATTACAGGTTGATCTAGCTATAATAATTAATGTTTTATTACCTCTCTTGTAATAAAAAGAAAAAAATTCAATGCAGCCCAAAACTTTTATCATGTATTCAGCTACTGAACGTGAATGATTCCTTATGTTTTCTTTTTCTACCGTAAAATCCTAAAAAATCCCCCTCCTCCTTCCTATTTGAAACATAATTGGACAAGATTTGAAGAGGGAGGTATTCTTACTTGTTCGTAAAGCAGAATTCTAGATGGTGCCAAAGAACCTCTAAGCATCTAAGCAAAACGCAGTCTTGTGCTGCTAATATTTTTTTTTTTTTGAATATGCATGCATTTACTGTTTCTACTGAACCGGAGAGAATCCTCGTGTTAAGTTTCATGTTTCATGACAAAGGGGAAAATACCCTTCAAGTGTACTGACAACTTGGGACAACTTGGAATGCAATCCTGAGGCACCACGTTGTAAAAGTACCAAGAAATTGTGCAGATATCTTAAGGCTCGCCGGACTTAGGTTCCTAGAAACAGTTGCTGCGGGAATCTGTAGCAGAGAACAGGTTGAATAAAAGAAATGTAGAGGGAAGGGGGGGGGGGGGCTTGCTCAGAGATTAGAGCTTATTTCAAAAGAGATAGAGAATAAGGAGAAATGCGGGGAAGTTAACCAGGGTTGAGTCTAGTAGGCCACCCTGCACTGGGGAAGGGTGAATGAAAGTTATCACCTATTCTGGGAGGAAGCGGGTTGAAACCTAGTAGATACATGATGCCGTGGCCTGGGTCACAATGTGCTGGCACATATTTCAAATTTTCCCAAAAGCGCAAGAGGTCGCTTGCTTGTGATTTTACAGTAATTGTGACGCATCAAACTGAAAACAGCCCCAATGTATTCATCAGACGTATGTCAGTGGAAGGCTTGCGATAAATGACATGTGAGATACTAGTGCCTAATGAAGCATGAATAGCAGCAGACAATGAAACAGCAGCATATCACAAAAAATACGCAACAAACAGAACCTGAAAACCAGGTTGATAGCATATACAAAGATACAGACACCAATTAAGAGGAATTCTGTGACGGAAAAAGGTTTCAGAAATATGCATTTTTTAAAATCGCTCTCTGCATATGCTGGTACTCATGTAATCATTGGCTAAGATCTTGGTAGGATTGGTGCTGAAGCTATTCAATGTCACCTACCTAGTGCAACCTACGTGAAAACTTGGCTTCTTGAGGTGCCTGTGTATGAATATAAAACCAGCACTTGGCTTCCCTCTTAACAATCTGCTATTTTGCTGAACATAAATTGCAACAACACCTGTACAAGATACTTCATAAATTTATTTAAGTGACAGGCCATTCTACAAAAAAAGTATTTCTGCAGAGTACAAAAATGTCTGGAAAAATATTTTGTTACCTTGAGAATACTGCCAAGGTATGTTTGCTAGTGAGGCTTGAGAAAAAAAATTATTGTGAAACAGTCTGCCAAAATACTTTATTAAAATAGAAATTTCAGATATGTTCACGCTCATACCATGCCTTTGCTCTTTGTCAACGGGTTGCTGCTAGGAACTCGCAAAAATGTGGTCTGCAGAATGCTCTTCTAAATTACTTACTTCAGGTAGCTAGCCACCAGAAAATTTTTTTACAGTTTTTTTTTTCTGGACTGATTTCAGAGGCCTACATTTTACTGTTCTAAAAACGCAAATAGGTAAAATTTGTTGAAGGTCAAATGTCACATCTCATATTTGCAAGGTGTTTCAGCACGCGAACAAAAGAAAAAAGGACAGGGTAGACAGAAAGAGTGCTGTGCTGACAAGACAGGTGATGGCAGTGAGCTCTTTCTGTCTACCCTGTCCTTTTTTCCTTTGTTCGCACGCTGAAACACCTTGCAAATATGACTACGCACCAACTAGCCCAAGCTTCCACTCTTGTGAGTCACATCTCAATTTTTCTGTCTGTGTTTGGTGGCCGCGTGTTCCTTCGGAGTATCACCACATCTATGTTTTATCCAAACTGTCTGTAGTCAAAGTCCTACTGAACAGCCACATACATCTAGCACTGCACAACAAAGTACTCCTGTCTGCTGCTTGCTTTAAAATTATGACTTGGCCTTCCATCTCACAAAGTTTAGTGGTGATGGTACCTGTAATTTTAATGGGCATTCGTTTTATATCATGTACTCCACAATGAGTTGAAGTGTACGCATTTTGATCTTGCAGGAGAGCCGCTGTATATATCCGAAGCACATGGTGATGACAAGACAGGGGATGGCAGTGAGCTGAAGCCAGTCAAGAGTTTGCTACAGGTATGTCTCCTTGCTCCCTTTAATAAACTGAAAGTGCACTTATTTAGCACTGGAAAAGCTTCTTACAGAAATATTGTTCATGCAGGCAATGAGGATAGCTGCCAAAGAACCCTTCCCTCAGTTCTATGGTGATGGCAAAGATGGAGAGGTAAGCATGGCTTCCAAGCTCATGTCTTGATAGAGATATCGCACGGTCTTGGTCAAAGATAGAAGGCCACCATGTTGCATACCCATTTGGTCCTTCACCTTTGTAGCGCAGTTAAACATTCACCCAATTCTACTGTACAACTGAGACTTTTTACTTAATTTCCTGTGGTCTGCTATATGCTTTGCCTTATTATATGTGGAAACAAGTAAAAATTGTGCCTTGTTCTCTCTTTTCTCCCTTGCAGAAGTGGACCTTAGTGTCTCAGTCTCAGGTTAAAAAGGTGCGGAAGATTTGGGCACGAGAACAGTATAAAAACACTGAGCGAACTCAGAAGGAAGCCGAAGATGAGGCACGACGCGAGAAGAACATTGAAGAAGCCAAGAAGGTGAAGATACAGCTAGATCCGTCTTTACCGGACCCCGTCAAGGTGAGTATTGTGTCTCGTGTAGAACCGTTTTTTTTTATTACGCTACGTAACTTTGTGCGGCTGATGTTCTGCTTTGAGTTCTAAAACATATATGCATGCTTGTGCTGTAGCACTTATGAATGGCACTTATGAATGCCGCACTCGAGAAACCCTGTTAGGTGGCTATGGCAGACGGTAAGCAGAGAGAAAAATCACAGGTGTGATTCAGTATCCAGTTTCGGCAACAAAGTATTTCTGCCACCAATGCAAAGATAGCCATGCATTGTTCATGTACTAAGCGCTAGAGCTGACATATGGGTTTTAATGGGCTCTTTCAGACAGAAGATAAGACTCACAAGAATAGTGCGCTGGCAATCTATAGAAGCTGGAAAGAAAGGAGCCAAATGCACAATTGAAGCAGTCATTTTAAGCAAGTATTTAGATCAGTGCTGTGCACTGCATGAGGACTAAGAAACTAAAACTAAAAGTCATCAGCATGCTGGATTGCTAGCAGTCACATAGCTCATGGTATAATGGCGACAAGCTCATTCCAAGAAAATAGAGCAGTTAATCTAGCACGATGCCTCTTTTATTTTTGTTTTAAAGTTATAATAAACTGCCGAAACAACTAGCTCAATTGGGGTTTCTGCTACAGTACCTGAAGGCCTCATGGTTGGGTTTTTTTTTTTTTTTTCCAGGCTGTGTGTTCTCATATGGCCTGTTGAGGGGCTTTGGGATTTGGTTATGTTATTATTTGCTAAATATTATATTGATTTGTAGGACCAAAAAAAAGAAAAAAAAGGCAGATGCAGTTCCTGAATGCTCTGCGACATTTATTGAAAAGGAGCAACATTACTAGCGTCCGTGTGTTTGCTTGATTTTGTACTTTTTTCACTCTCCTCAGGGACTGTAGCATTTTGTTGCATAGTTTGAGGTTGCAGATATGATTCTTGGTCGTGTGTGCAATATAGGATTGTGTGGTAAGTAGTGAAAGTGTTGTGGTATGTATTTTTTATTTAGTGTATAATCAAAAGGTATGCAGTTTAGTCATCTGGTCTTTAATTGCCTGCAATTTGCTTTGGCGCATTGAACCAATTCAATTTTAGTCTGTGGCTCATTCTCACTGGTTTTTAGAGGTGTATACACTAAAACCTCAACATAACAAACCTGGATATAAATAAATATGAGTTATAACAAAGAAAATGGAGAATAGCCTCGCAATAGACATTGTGTTAGGACTATACCTTTATTACAAACTTTTGTATAGTATGACGAACTTATTTTCAACTAAGATGCTACTTTGTTATAGTAGTAATGTTTGAGTGTATCTGTTTTGTTTTGAACTCTGAAGGCTCGACGAAGAGCATAGAGTTAAATTGCTTATAAGGTTGTAAAAGGTGCCTCTCCTATGACCTAAGGCAGGTCTGGAAAATTGTGAATATTAAAATCTGGAAGGTTGTGTTAAGGAAGAACCAAGAGATGACTTAGTTGCAATTATCTCTTTGACTAAGTCATTGCTCTCATTACAAAACTTTTCAAAAGTACCCAGTTTAATGACATACATTGATGCAGTGTCTTCCTTTAGAGAAACAAAGCATCAATTTTATTTGGCCAAATTGGGGGCTAATGGTAGGACACTTCTCTTGATGCAAGCAGTATGAATATGAGCTCACGTTAACAGCTAACGACAGTTAGCTACTGTGTCACCATCTAATATTGACCGTCTTGGTTTCTTCGTTGTTCACAGATCAAGATCCGTGAAGCCAAAGGCCATCGGGGCAAGCGTGTGCATCTGTATGGCTGGGTCCACCACCTGAGAAGGCAGGGCCGCTCGCTCATGTTCATCCTGTTGCGGGATGGCACAGGCTTTCTTCAATGTATCCTCACCGACCAGCTGGTATGTCATTCCTGCATGTACCACAGATTGCTTGCGCAACAATTTCGTGAACAGAAAACTAATGTACATTTTGAATAACCTTATGAGCGTTCTCTATGGCATCATCCTGTTATATTTATATGTACACTTGATGTGCTGTGCAGAAAGCAGTATGTTGCTTGTACTGCGACAGCGGAGTGGCTTATCCTGGTGGTCACAAAAACACACCAGCTGTGAGCTTTTGAAAAGATAAAAGTAAAGAGAAAAGTGTGCAATGAAATCCAGCTACAGTTGCCTTTTTTTTTTTTTTTGCAGCATTCAACATGAGTGGAAAATTTAATAATAATAATAATAATAATAATAATAATAATAATAATAATAATAATAATAATAATAATAATAATAATAATAATGTATTCTTGTCAGTTCCTCTGAGGTGTCTATGAATTGTTTAAATTGGCTTAAGTAATTGTCATTGCAACAGATGCTCACTTCTAATTTAGCCATAATTGAGAAGTGTCTACAGAAGCTATTTTAACGAAGCTGTAGGGCTAGTTTCGTATGGAAGCTGCTGTATATGGAAGCAGGTGTTTTTCACAATCGAAGATGATGTTACAGTTGTGTTTCAGTGAGTAAGAATAGTGTTCTGATACCTTAAATCACAGTGCTGATATGGGAACATAAAGCTCAAAGTGTTTTCATTATTGAAATCATCCAGTGATTCCTCGGCTGTTTTGACACTAGTGTTTTGTTTTTTCAAATTGTGTGCATGTTTGCTAGCTATCTGTCTGCATCTCTCCCTTCCAGTGTCATACATACGAAGCACTTATGCTGTCTACAGAGTCATCTGTCCATCTTTACGGAGAGCTTCGTGCTGTTCTTGAAGGCAAAACGGTAAGGCTGTAGTGACTACACATGATTAATTAATTCATTCATTCATTTTTGTTTTCTTAAAGACCCCTGAGAGAATATTACGTAAGGAATGGGTTAACATACAATCGATAGTATTGTCACAATGGTCAATGTGCAGTTACATTTGAAATGCCATGCATGAGGCTTGATGGGCAGGGGTTCTTGGCAATATCGTGGAAAAGGCCATTCGTGTCTTTTGTGGCTCTGGGGAAAAAAAAGAAGCAGAAAATGTTTTAGTACAGGCACCCTTGCCCAGCTCCCAATTTAGAACAAAAATATTTTGTATTGTTGGGCAAGTAGTCCCTACATTGTTGTCAAACAGATGTGGCAGAGCTATGCACCCTTCATTGTTGCTTTTTTGTTATTCAACATTGAGCGTTCAGGCAATGTAAATCCAAATTATAAGAAACAGCTAGCACTTCGTAAAAATGTTACTGCTGTTGCACTGTTTACATGTGGCTGTCAATCCGTGATTAATAGTAGAGCTTTGTGTATCCCCATAGAGAGTATCTAACGTAAATCAATCAATCAATCAATCGTTTTATTTTTCACTTGAGCAAGTAGAGGGCATGGGAAGAAAAAGCTCCTGCGAGCTTGACTAGGCTTGTTGTTTAGGTTGCTGTTTTGTGTAGTTATATTGTTTTCTGATCATGTTTTGCAGGCACCCGGTGGCCATGAACTTCATGTTGACTATTGGGAACTTGTCGGAGATGCTCCGGCTGGAGGCCTGGAGGATGTTATCAACAAGGTATTTATGGGAATGTAAATAAAAGAAATTGATGCACAACGATAATACCTAGTTGAATGGCTACTCTGGGATTGTCATTTCAATTGAGAAAGGTTTATGTCTATATAGCACTCGGAATAAGCGCTTTTGTATAAACCTCACAGATTACAGCTTTTGGCTATTTTGGTGCCTTTGAAAACAGAAATACAAGTAGCAAGCTAGCTTTTCGCTCAGCTGGTGTAGCCACACTAACCTCACCAACTGGAACAAAATTTTGCACTGGGTGAAAATGCTGAGTTTCTTGTAGTGTTGTGTATGTTATAATGAAAGTAGATGCGTCACAATCACCTGGGGCAGCTGTGGTAGCTGTGGCTGACTGGAAGATCTAGGAGGCAATGACCTGGTGTTTGAATCTATTTGTAGCGTACTTTCTAAACACCAGGTGCATGCATTGTTTTGTTCTTCGTGCTATTTAGAGGCTATTAATAAAGAAACGACAGGCCTGCACGGAAGACACGGCACAGTCACAGCGAAAGCTAGAACAGTGGCCTTTCAGAGCCTTTTCTAAACACTCATTGGGTAACTACTGCAAGTATACTTGCTTGGTACCCACTAGGGCATTAATAATAAACTTTTGGGCAGTAGGCCGGCATTCGCTGTGCTATTTTTCGTCATTCTTCTGCGAAGCGTGGTATCCGCTAAACACGTGCAGGGAATTTTCGTGCTAATTGTTCATGCAGTGGCTGATCACGATGAGGAATTGTGCCTGAAGTGTCTATGTGCCACAGGTAATAGGTGAACAAGAACAAGCTTTTGTAATGGGTTGGAGCATTGGACGACCCACTCGGTACGCTATTTCCATTGTGTGATGACTTGTTGTTGCTTTGCTGTCTTAAAATGCTTTATAAGTCGTATTAACGCGATTACTTTCCCCACGTCAAGCCTGCCTAAGGCAAGTTTGCCAACAAGTACCACGCACCAGCGTGGCTCATTGCAAAAACGTTTTTTTTTTTCAAATTACACACCAGAACACTTCGTGTAAGAACCTTTCTAGAGAAGCGTGGGTTTTATATGCCTTAGGGATCTCACTGTCTAATCTCTAAGAAACCGGAAATTATTGACCATGTTTTTCTGCACTGAATGAGGATGGATTACCTTTCGATTTTATCATGATGACTGCCTTGCACAGTGCATGGCGCTCTAGAATGGCTGGATTTCATTGTGATCCAGACAGGAGACCAGCAAGAGAGTATTTTAAAGAAAGCATCTCAAGATTACTCGAGGTAGTAAGAACAGATGAATGTGTACCTTTATGGGTAGAAAGGGTAGAAGCCCTACTGACTATGAAGGAATTCTAGGACGTCATTTGTTATAGTAATGCTTGATGGCCTTAGTTATTTTCAAGTTTTTTACATTGTTCGTTGTGATTTGTAATATAGTTATCTTAGCAACCCGTTTGTGAAGTTTAATCAGAAATAAAGAAAAAAAACCCAGCGTGGCTCAGTGGTAGAATACTGGGCTGGCACCCAGCAGACCTGGGTTCGAGCCCCACTGTGTCATTGGTACTTGTTTTTTTTTTTTTTCTTTCTAATTTCGTGCGTTGTGGTTATGGACACCGACAGCGGCAGCGGACAACTACGGCAGCGTGTGACTCGAGCTTTGATCTCATAACAGCCTTCGCTGTAAAAGAATTGGGCGATGATAGCCCGGAGGTTTTGCCAAGAGGGCTTCAGTAGTGAGCACTACTCGTGCTTGATAGTGAAGTTTTGATGCTGTTTGGCTTTTAACTGTCATTCGAAAAATCATCTTTCTTGTTTCTGTCCGATTTCAGTGTCAGCAGCTTATTTTTTTTTCCCCCAGGAGTCTCACATTGACATTCTGCTTGAAAACCGCCACCTTGCACTGCGGGGAGACACGGTAAGCTTCAAGAATGTCATAATTACAAATACAGTAAAACCTCATTGATATGTTTCCCCCCCAAAAAATGAAGAATATAAATGTATGATCTGAATCGTGCTGTCTGAAACAGGTTAACTTAATTTTCACGATTGCAAGCATAGGAGCCAGGAAATCATATAAGCAGGAACGTATCAACAAGGTTCTACCGTTAGTCATATGGATGCCTGCCATCTTTAACCAATGTAAAAGGCAGTGCGATTCATCGCTTGCTGACCTCCTATTGAAACTGGTGTCTCAGTGCCAGTTGATTGGCATATCAGCCAGCTGTTATACACTCGTTAGTTTGGCCAGTTATTGCTATGAACATGTAATGTTAATTTGATGAGCTTTCACCATTGAGCACCACACAGCATTCAATCGGACACTCAAGTGAGGTGCTGCAAGTTGTGAGGTTTTGGCATTGGCTAAGTGTCAGCGCATGAAAAGATGGCGTGGATTTTGCTATCTTGTTAGCAGAGGAAGGACTACAAAACTGCTGGATGCTTAGGACATTTATTATAGAGAAATATTGGATTCAGAATTATGGTCAACAGTTGGCTGAGTATTACACAGTATGTCAAAAGCACTGCCATTGAGGCTTTTCACTTTGAGTCTATCATTGCATTCTACAATCACATCTATTCTGCATCAAATTTAACAGTTTTTATATACCATCTTGCAAATTAAACTGACAGTGATGTGTTTTTACTTGGCTTCTGTGAGTTTTTGAGCCCTTCGAATATTCAATTAATAATACAGTATTTGAATGTGCTTCTATTAAAATTTAAAATATTGTAAATGGGAAGTATTCGAAATGAACGAATAAGTGTATATTACCTAAATCAGGCCGCATGCAATCCCCTTATAAAGGTGGTTTCACCTTACAAGCGCATATCCAGGGAAAATTTATGCTGTCACGAACTTTCAACTGATTACTCTCGGATCAATTCATCATTATTTAAGTTTATAATCTTGTTATGGGGACTTTTATTCTGTAAGTGTAGTGAATTTTAAAACTTGATGTAATTTACGGAATATCATATGCATTCTACAGAAAGTCAAACCCTGCTACTATTGAAGGTTGTTTCCAGTTACTCTGAAGCAAAAAGAATGACATTTGTACATCCCCTGTTTCAATTTAAAAAAAATATTGGGTAGGTTAGTTGGGTCATGAAAGACATACTCATTTTTATTTGTAATATGTGATACAAACTATTCAAATCTGATTCAGAATTATTCAGTTAAATTGAACCTAAATTTTACTATTTGCACAAGCTTAGTTTTCACTCATGATGACACTAAATTTGCTTTTCTGACTGGGGTCGCAGCTATCAGTAAGCAATATTAAGAGGGCTGGTTGCGTGCTTGTTTGTTAACGAACCCACCCATTCCTTTTCTCTTCACTTCCAGCTGTCTAAGATAATGACTGCCAAGTCTGCTGTAATGCACTGCTTCCGGGACTACTTCTTCAGCAACCACTATGTTGAGGTTATTCCACCAACCATGGTGCAGACACAGGTTGAAGGGGGCTCAACACTGTTTGCATTCGACTACTTTGGGGAACAGGTATGTTGTGTGCACACTGCTTTTGTTTTTTTGTATGTCCAGCAGTTTGTCTTGTCCCTAATTTTAGGTTTACAAGACTAAATATAAGCATGCATTAGTCATAGTTTCAGCATAGACCTTGTCAAGAACACAAGATAAGTTTCAACTCACAACTTTAAAATACATTTCAGAAAGAATTCGTACAGGGTGTCCCAGATACGATTCAAAGTGTAAAAAATGAAGCATGTAGATAATTTTATTAAAATAAAACTGAGTGCGCATTATAAAAGGCTTGTTGAACCATCAGTAATTCCTTTATGCTGAACATAGTTATTTAGTTATAAGTAATTATTTGTGAAACTAAAACCACATCAAAGTCCTAATTGACCCGCAGCACTTGGCTGCTTTTTCTCTCATAGCCCAGTGTTTTGGTCAGGCTTCTTTAGAAACTTGCGAAATATGAAAATTTCATGAGACTATCTGCCTTTGGGGACAGTGCAATCAGACAGCTTTAGAAAATAAGCAAGCTTTTACTCTCGGGCTTGCCATTCAAAGGGGTGAATTTGACCTTACTTACATTATTTAACTCTGTGCATTATTGCTGAAACACTATATATAGCCAGCCAGCACTGCTGTCTTCAGTGATCACCTCACTCATTGTTGAGGAGTAGTGGGGCTTAACAGTGTGATTTTATTTAAATATAGTCATGAATGTGTTTGCTTTCATTTTATATTTTCCCTACTGCATCTAAACCTGAAGAAACTGCCTCACAAAGCAACACTCCAGCCATCTTTTCTCAAAAAAGAAATTAAAAAAAGAAAAAAAAACTCTTCAGCTTGGATTGCTTTTCTTTGTTTCTAACACTCTTAGTTAGTGTTAATAGATAATTGACAGCATAGGAAAAGCACTGTAGGCACGTTGCATTGAAACATGCCTTTGCACGATTTTAGTTTAACCGAATGACTGTCATGCATTGTCGAGCTTGTGAAAGAACTCTCCGTGTTACATTATCTACAGCTTCTGATTCTATCTGTCGCAGGCCTACCTGACACAGTCCTCACAGTTGTATCTGGAAACTGTTGTGCCTGCTCTTGGAGATGTCTTTTGTGTGGCACAGTCCTATCGAGCAGAGCAGTCTAGGACGCGGCGACATTTGGCCGAGTATGTTTCTCCTTTTTTGCTGCTGTATGATGAACATGCGGGCATGTTGCGAAGCATTGACTATCTGCAGCATTTTATTATAAACTTCTTGCATATTTTCTCAGATTCATATGCTTGTGTTGTCCTTTTCGTGTTTCGTGTTTGTGTCTTAGCCCGGTGTGTGCTGTCGTTAATTGTAGATACAGTCGAGCCCACATATAACGGCCCCACTTAAAACGAACAATATTCGCGTGACCGTGAAAATATACATTGGTTCAATGGCACAAAATTGCACTTACAACGAACGCCTCCGAGCGCCGCTGATCGGTTACAGCGAACGGAGTCGGCGGTCTACCGACTTCCCGGGAAACCAATTTCGACCACCAATCAGGCATCCGCGAGGTTCACATACATTCATTTTTAAGCCACCGATCTTTCGAAAACCGGTCGGCCAGCTACCCTGTTTTTGATCGCTGGTACTGTCATTGGCGTCGCAGCCTGGAGTGACCTGACCATTCGCCAACACCGACTGTATCCGATAGTCTGCGTCTAGTGCACGTGCGTAGGCTACCCCACCGACTCTGATGATTTGCGATTTGTTTCGTGTTTAGGACTTGTTCTCGCTCGCTCACTTGGCACTCAACTCAGCATGCCTTGCGCACGCGTGTGGAAGCGCAAGAACGGCTGTTAATTTTCACGGAACGAATCGGGAACTATCGAAGTTCGTGAGGACACGCAAACCCGCCGGTGTAGCAAAACAATTTTATGACCACAGCCGCCGATTCTTCGAACACCGCTGCGCGCACCGAGCCAGGCCGCAATGCTTTGACTTTAGTGCGCGCAGGCACTCTTTCCAAGTTTTTCTACGTGCCAGTTTCGCGAACCTTTCAAGCAAGCTACCCAACCTGCCTCCTTCCCGTATGTTTTGGTTTTCAAGGTCGCCCTCCCGCCGCATCCTCCCCTCTCTTTATCGCAACTCTTTGCCCTTCTCTCGCAAGTCTGCTCCCTTCTCTCGCAAGTCTGCTCTCCTCTCTTGATCACAACCTCTTCGCCCGTCTCCACCTCTCTGCGATGCCCGCCACGCTGGCTTGAATTAGTTTTGTTTTCTGACTGGAAACGGGCTTAGAGCTGTTCCACGCGGTCTGGCGGCACGTGTGCGCATCTTGCTCGCTCTTGGTGTGCGTGTGTGGTCATGATGGCCGACGGGAGGACTAGCACACTTTTTCTTGCGCTCAACAAAACGACGAAAGTGTGACCGTTTGGCTTGAGCGTAATGCACGCGGTAGGTGCTGCGTTGCGGAGCGCTTGCTCGTAGCTGTTGACCACCTGGCAGCCAACTTGCCGCTTCGGACGTCCCGGTATCCAGCTGTGGAGGTGGTGAATATTTCGTGGGCAGTGGTGATGACTACGTGCGCGCGAAACTGTTTTCACGAGGCCGACTTCGTTGACGTCGGGCCCGATGCCGAGCCTGAAGCTTCCGAACTGCGGCGGCGATTTGTGGCAGCGCGTCGTTGACTCCGACCTGGGAGAGTGGGTGAGACATCTGTCACGATGGTTTAATTACGGCCGATGATGATGCCGACACTGCGGAACCGTGCACGGATTGGGGCATTGTGAATGAAGTACATGGCGAGAGCGATTTGGAGGAATCGATTTGCGAGAACGATGAAACTTTGGAGCCGGTGCCTCATGCAGCTTCTGCTACGGGCCTCGGCGAACGAGCACCCTGCCGTTTTAGATGAACTCGAGACTGCCCTTATCGCTTCTGCTCTTCGAAACACGTGTATCACGGACTTTTTGGGGTGAAAAAGCTTGTGTTTTCACTCGCAACTTTTTTTAAAAGCTGTGTTTAATTTACTATGAACTTTGGGATACAGTGAACGGATGCTGCATCATGCTCAGGTTCGGTATAAGCGGGTTGACTGTATGCTAAATAAATCTGATTAGTCTTAATTGACCTGCAGCACGTAGCTGCATTTTCTCCCATAGCTCTGTGTTTTGGTCAGACTTCTTGAAACACTTCCTTTAAACAAAAAGCTTCTGCTTAGCCATCAACTTCCATGTGCTCACTGTGCACAGCCAAGCACTAGAATAAATATGAGACTCAGTGCAGCCTGGGCCCATGAAAGCCTTTATCGTTAACAATACTCGTCCTGTAAGGCGTGTTTTAAAAAAATATATATTTATGTGAAGTTGGTGAATGGTCGTGCTATGGCAGCCTGGTAAGTTTTTTTGTGTGTTTTTGTGGGTGCATGCATGCATGTGTGAATGTGTTCATGTGTGTATGGGTGCCTGTGCATTTGTCGGACATGTCTTAGCCACTGACTCAGGGCATACTTTGCAGGTTTACGCACATTGAGGCAGAATGCCCCTTCCTGACCTTTGACGAGTTCATGGACAAGATAGAAGATTTGGTGGTGGGCGTGTGCGAACGCATCCTCAAATCTCATGTTGCCCCCATTGTGCTTGAGCTCAACCCTGTGAGTCACTTGTCTTACTTTCAACTGGCATTGTTAACTTGAATTTGTTGACTGTTGTTGTGACAAAATTTCATTGGACAACAGTACCTTGTTTTCTGTTGCCTCTAGAAACAACTTAAGTGCTATTGGCATAAATCAAAAAATGGTAGTGAAAAACGACTGATAAGCACATATGTTGTGCACAGTTACCACAGAGTTTACCTAAAGATGTTGTGCACCAAACATATACACAATAAAAAAATGCTAGTTTGGAGATATATATTGTAGTTGATACGAACTCCAAGTAGGTTTTTCCTTCGAATGCATCATGTAGTGTTATCATTGTCATCTTAGACTGCAAAATTTGTGCCTATTTGGTTGCAGGAATTTGCTGTTCCGGAGCGACCTTTCATGAGGCTACACTACTCAGATGCAATAAAGTACCTGCGTGAAAACAACATAACCAAAGAAGATGGCTCGTTCTATGAGTTCGGTGAGGACATTCCAGAGCTTCCAGAGCGCCAGATGACAGACAAGATCAACAAGGTATTTTGTTGCCAAGATCATTGTCCTGGTCATCATGTTACTTTCTTTGCTCTCAAGGATACTCAGCCTGGTCTGTGTGTGAGGAAAACAGATTATAATCTATTTACTGAAGGGATGCTCATCTATGCTAAGAAATGCAGCTGTTGTTTCAAGGGAGAAAAAGCTGTGAAATTGACAGTGTAAAAATTGTAGAAGGTATTCAAAGACACCTGAATAAAGTGTTTGTGATGAGCTAGACATCTTTGCTCAGGGCAGGAAGTAAAACGGATGTGCTATGCAGAGCTTTGTAGACGTTAACTGCCATCCCGTTTTTTTTTTTTTTTTTGTGCCCTTTTAGGTGTTTGCCTTCAGGGCTTATAGAAGAAAAAATTGCAGATTTGTGAGGAAAACTTCATTTGGCCATCTCTTATGAAGCCTCACATATTGGCATTTTTGGCATTTTAAACCTCGCTCTTGCTATTAGTAGAGCTGTGCGAATATTAAAACTATTGGTGCGAAGTGAATTTGAATACTATATGGAAGTGTGAATCGAATATTTCTTAATATTTGTTTAATATTTTAGAATATTTTTTAATACTTCAAAGCAAAATTGCAGAAGGAAAGGTCGGGTATAATTCCTAAGCATATTCTTATGAGATAGCAACATGAAAGTGTTGACTAGGTTGACAAAGCGCTGGTTGGGTGTTGTTTCATAGTTGTCTTTTCAAGAATGAGGCAATGCAGAGGCCCAGTTTCATGTACAGAGGGGTCTCCTGCCAAAGGGAACACCGGAGCACATGTCGTCTGTTCGGCGCCACCAGAGGCTCGCTGCGACAACTAGTTTCGCGCAGGATCAGTGAGCACTGTGGGCGGCGCTCGTTTGCCGTCTACTGCAGTTCCTGCTGCGCTTCAGCTCAACGCGAAGCGAGCCGTCCTCGCGCTTTAAAATTTGTCTGCAGGCGGCATGGCCACGCTCAGATGGAAAGCCGTGGCAAAGCTCAAAAGAAATTAGATTATGTAAAATACTACCTCATTGATACATTTGGTGGTTAAAGAAGCATGACTTATTTACAGACGTATATTACGTATTTGATTCGCACTAATGCATATTTGAGCTGCTGCAGTGCGTAAGCTCAACAAAGCATTTACAAGTGCCTTAACTGACGCCACCAGAAAACTTCCTCGAAGCGGGCATTTCTTTATCTAACGAGAAAGCAAACGAAAGTCGGCCATCCGGTTGATGTGTCAGGTGACATTTACCTGATTATAGACCATTCTCGTCATTTTCCTTCTAGCTCGAAAGAAAGCGATTTACTTCTTAAGCAAAAATACGTTTTCAAGATTTTGCGACTTAGCCGCCCGTCACGATGAGCTGAAGAGCGGCTGCAACTGCAGCGGAGGACAAACGAGCGCCGCCCACAGCGTTCACTGCTCCTGCACATAGCTAGTTGCCGCAGCCGGCCGGCGGTGGCGTGGAGCAGACAGCACGAGCTCCGGTGTTCCCTTTAACAGTGGACTTCTCTGTACATGATTTTATGCAACCAAAGTTGTCGACAGCACTTTACGCCTGAAAGACAGAGGTGCTATTTTCTCAGCCTCTCCTTCTTTTTCAACTTCTGTGATAGCCCAGCTGGTAGGGCAGTCGTGGGTGTGCTCCCTTCGAGTTTGAAGTTGCAGGTCTGTCTCGTAGACATCAATATATAAGAACATTTGAAATCTTGGATGCTAAAAATCTTTGCCATCCCATTCCTCAAACTTTTTGCCCCGATTTCAAGTCTAAAATAGCATTAATAGAGCCTTCCCCCTCTGCAACATCTATCATCTTCATGTTGGAACCAGTGGTTTACCGAGTCAATGCATTCACTACCGTGGCAGAGCCTAAAAGGCAGCTTGCTGCAATATGAGTGTGATGGAGCAAAGCGTATCGAAAGTCTGATAGAGCCGCTGCCAACCTGACATTGACTGTGTTTTTATTTGAGAAGTCCGAATAGTTAGAATATGGTTAGAATAGTAAAATTCTATTGTGCATCGAATTGAATAGCTAACACTATTAGAAAAATATCTGAAATATTGAATATCTACACACGGGCCTAGTTATTAGTTCAAATTACCTATAATTTGTTTAGCATCATGAAATTTATTTTGTCCCACAATGGGGGGGGGGGGGGGGGACAAAAACGCAGAGAGAACAGGACAGGTTACTTACATATAAACAAGAGATTTATTGAAAAGGAAGCATATATAAATGCATAAGCCAAGCAAAACAGTGCATATATCTCAGGAATATTGGTTACAGTCGAGCCCACATATAACAGCCCCTTAACTAAACATTAACTTTCTCTTAAAATAAACTTTCGCTTCAAGCAAACAATACTGGCGTGACCGTAGGATTATACATTTATTTTAAAGACACAAAATCACAATCAAACGAATGTCTAAGTGTCGCCAATCAGTTACAGCGAATGGAGTCTGTACTCCACCGACTTCCCGAGACATCATTTTCGACCACCGATAAGCTTTGGCGAGGTGCCCCTAGATTCTTATTGTTAAACGGCGACTCTACCTCTGCAGCCCTCTTGTTGTCGCTCTCCCCGACCGTTTTTCGTTACGCACCCCTGCGTTCTTTGTTCCCCCACCACTCTGAGCACCCCACATCACCAGACGAGGCCCGTGTTTTCGCACTGCCACCGATCTTTTGAAGGTCTGTTGGTTGACTAGTTAGTCTCCCATCAGTTTTTGATCATCGCAGGTCTTGTTACACTATCATTGTCATCACCAGCCTAGAGTGACCAGATCATCTGCTCACATCGTCTGCTGCCGACTGTACCTGACCATCTGTGTCTTGTCTGGATCAGTGTCACATCGATCCAGTGCACGCGCTTGCGCTATCGCACGAACGGTGATAGTTCACACGATTCGTTCCGTGTTTAGAACCTGCTCTCAATCCCTTTGTGTAAGAACGGCTTTTACATGGAACGAATCGCGAATTATCGAAGTCGGTGGGGCCATGCAAGCCTGCCAGCGCCACAATGTGATTCTCTGGCTTCTGCACACACAGGTCACTCTCCCAAGTTTTCCAATGTGTGAGTTGCGTGTTTCGCAAACCTTTTAACAAGCTGCCTGATCTAGCTTCTTTCTGCGTGTCGCCTTCCCGCCATATGCTTCCCTCTCTTCACTCTATTGCAACTCCTTCGCCCGTCTCCACCCCTCTGCAACACTGGCCATGCTGGTCTGAATTGCGAAGCTTCCTTTTCTGGCTAGAAACTAGCCCAGAGCAGCTCCACACGTCCAGGCTTGTATGTTGTGCGTGCGCATCCTACTTGCTGTTGGTGTGCGTGTGCGGTCAGGATGGCAAATGGGAGGCCTTCCGTGAATTTTCCTGCCACTCAACACAGTGTTGGAAGGGCAATCGCTTGATTTAGGCATAATCTGCACGCTTAAGACTTATATGTGCTGCGTTGTGGTGGGCTTGCTTATAGCTGTTGACTGCCCGGCAGCCAACTTGTTGCTTCAAATTTCCCTGTATTCAGCTGTGGAGATGGTGAGGGCTTTGTGCTCAGAGGTGACAGCTACATGTCTGTGAAAGTGTTTGAGGCCAACTTCGTCGACTTCCGACCAGATGCCAAGCCTGAAGGTTCCGAACAGGAGCACTCCGGCAATGATTTGTGGCAGTGCGTCGTCGACTCCGACACGGGAGGGCAGGACATTTGCTGGGATGATTTACTGAGGCCGATGATGATGCTGACACTGCGAAACCATGCATGGATGAGGGCATTGTGAATGAAGTGCGTGGCATGAGTGATTCGGAGTAATCAGATGTTGACGACGACAAAATATTGCAGCCGGTGCCTACAAGCGTTCCTGTAGTAATTCGCTACAATAATAGCATCGGGCTGCTTGTATTTGTTAAGGGCTTCGGCAAACAGCATTCTGCCACTTTAAACAAACTCAAGACCACCCTTGTTGCTTCTGCTCTTCTAAACATGTACATTATGGACTCCTTTGCGAAAAAATTTCGTGTTCTCATTTGCAGCATTCTTAAAAGTGTGTTTCATTTACTAGAACTTCAGGATACAGCGAACGGATGCCGTGTCACACTCAGGTATAAGCGAGCTCGACTGCATAAGGTAATTTTGTATTTCAGCCATAGCATTTAGTAGACATCATTCTTGTATTCAATTCACCAATCATTCTTGCTGTGGTGCTATTTTTTTGATGCTACTCTTTTTTTGTGATAGCTTGGTCACAAGGGTACAATAACATAATTACCCCCGTAGGCTTAGCACATAATGTGTGGCAGTGCCAAGCCCGAAGGCGCTGGTTCAATTTATAGCCATGGTGGCTGCATTATAAATAGGGAGAATTGTTAAGAAAACCTTCAAGCACTAAAGTATTCTTAACAATTTTTGTATATGCACATTACAGTATCCCATCTGGAAAAAATTAGTCCAGAGTTAGGTGCATGGGACTACAGCAATTATTATATTATTACAATAAAATAAATAATAGTACAAAAATATTTCAGTTCCAGTTATTAATAAGCACCTTGATTCGTGGGATCTTTCTGTTTTCATCTATTGGGCTCTAAAACGGATGGCAGGTAGAAATTTATGTACTAAAAGCTTTCCAACTCATCTTATCGCAGTTTACAAGAATAATGTGGTGTGCACAGTCTTTCCAGATTTATTATAAAAAAAAACACCTGTCGTAAACACTGTTCCACTCTGTATTGAGCGAGCATGTCTCTAGTACCACTTCACACATGATCCGAACCTTATGTGCAGACCTGTGTGCTTAATGTCATTCTCTGTTTTCTCGCAGCCAATCCTTCTGTGCCGCTTCCCTGCAGAGATAAAGTCCTTCTACATGCAACGGTGTGCTGATGACCCTCGTTTGACAGAGTCGGTATGTGTCAAATCTGGCTTAGTGTACGGCTTCTAGAAAGCTAAGCAATAACTGTCTTAAAGGGTATTGTATTTCTTCACGTAATGGTAAACTGAATGAGTAGTTTAGCCAATGAAGAAAAGGTAGGCAACTATTTCTAAAGGGGACCACATGAGAGACTGAGACCGTCTTGGAGATTTGGACCAATTGGCTTAGCTGAATTCTGTGCTGCTTTTATTGGTTGTACTCCTGCTGCCTTTTTATTTATACTTTTGTGAGGTTACGGGAATGTGAAAGGTACCGTAGAACTTAAAATTGGTGGCTGAACAAGCTTGTTAGTACGTACATGTAGTTTTTCAAACAGCGCAGAAACAGGACACCAAGAATAGGCTACACGACACAGCGCCTATATTGTGTGGCGTATTCCCGGTATCCCGTTTCTGCGCACTTTGAAAATCAATGTAGTGTAGACCCTCATTCATACATTTTGGATTACAAATGCAATTATAATGCTGTTAGACCTGCTCATAACAAACCTCTTTATAATGACTTGACTTCCTGAATATAACAAAGTTTTTCGATTCCTCGCTGTTACTCCATAGAAGCACATATATTTGTGACCTCTATATAACTAATTAACAGCGGCAGGCAACCTTAATATAAAGAATATTCACCACGGACAATATAGGAATTTTGCCTTGGATTTTGTCATTTTGTCACGAGCATGCATCTTCCGCTGTTTTTGTACCAAACCTGCATATTAGGAAATCCTCTTTTATGAAGGATTTTTTTTTCGGGAATGTGTCAATTTAACTGTAGCACTATCTAGAAAAAACTATCTGATTTCACTAAAAAAATGGTTTTAGATTCACCTGAAGGGTAAAGTTGTCATAGAGATAGCCCAAGTATACTTGACTATTGGAAACTATATTATAGAGGCACTGGTAAATGCAAAATTAAGTCGACATTTATTGCTGCAATAGTGGTTCGAAAACCTGCTAGTGCTACTTTTGTGCCAAGGAAGGGCTTATTTTGAAATAAAATTGCGTTTTAGTGGCCCGCATCGGGTTAGTGTACTTCAAGTTACCCGCCTCAAGAAGCGGACCCACTCGCGTCACTGTTGCCGTGCGCAACGTTGCCCGGCTTTACTGCGCGATCTCTGACACTAGTGGAAAGAACAGAAGTAGCGGGAGCCACAGCAGCAACGGCCACTGAAAAATTTTCTGCCATGGCCTACGCGATGGCAGGCGTGATTGGTTCAACTGGGCCCCGCTAGATGGCATCACCTGTGCAGTTTAACCAGGCGAAAATGGAACTTTCTAATCACTTGCGCCATTCCCCATAGTAACTCCCGGTGGTTCTGTTTCTATAAATCAGCATTTTATTGCATCTTTTGATGCATGGAAGGTTCCTTTTTTATTGCAGCTAGGTTGATTACTAGTGATTAATTGTAGTCAGTTGCTCTCACTTCGTCGGTATTATTTCCAAAATATCCCACTCATGGGTCCTATCGTGTGGTACATTTAGCTTAATTTATCGGTAAGTAGGGCACTGGTGTTGATAATATTGCCATTTTAGACATTGTCACACATTGAGCTTTCACTCCGACATAAATTGCTATTTGCCTTTAGTGTCCCTCTAAACATACACTTACTAACTGAAGTATAATGCAGTCAGACTAGTATATGTTAAACCTAAAGGATACCACAAAATAGTTTAATATATTAGTAGTATACGATACACTGAGAGAGGTGTAGGCCTTGGGTGCTACTCTTCACTGTATAATCATTACTTCTTACATATTTGTATACCTTGGTGCACTGCAGCGCTATATTGCAGTGGAGCTTCATGAAGCAAATGCATCGTTACGGAGCACAAATAAGATCCTTGCTTAGAGTTGCCAGATCCTACTGAGCTAGCAAGCAAATAATCATCATAAAAGAAGCAGAAATTTATTTTTCTCATTCTTGAAAATATTTTTAATTATAATAAAAAGGTTGCTTAAGTAATAAGGGGAGTTGGAAAAATCACTTCACTTATTTTGTACTGTAAAAATATGCACAACTATGAATGAAAACTCATACATACACACACACACACACACACACACATACATACATACATACATACATACATACATACATACATACATACATACATACATACATACATACATACATACAAAGAACTTTATTAAACCACCAGAGGGACTAGTTGTGGGAAGTTCTAAAACCCCCCTCGACCAGTCGGCAAGCATATACGTATTTACTTTTTAATGTTGTCTTCAGGGTTAGTTTTTATTCAGTTGAATGCACATTTCCCAGTGCATCATTAGTGTTACTTGCTGATTCCCGCAACACTTGACTGACCTCAACATTTAACTGCTCAAAGTCATCGGCAAACACACTAATTAGTTAATGTTAAGTGCTCGTTTGGGGAATGTAATAGACACTAAAATAACTATATTTACCGGGAAAGTGCAAATAAGTCTTAAAAAATACAAGAAACAACTTTAAAGCCCAAATCCGCTTAATATAAGCAGACCCGCCACGGTGGTCTGGTAACTAAGGCACTCGTCTGCTGACCCGCAGGTCGCGGCATCGAATCCCGGCCGGGCCAGTCGCATTATCGATGGAGGCGAAAATGCTTGAGGCCCACGTGCTTAAAGGGGTCTTGAAACACTTTTTTCAAGAAACCATGGACTGAATTTGCTGGAAGAGCTTATTGCCTCACGAACTCAACGCCGCAAAAATTTTATGAATCGGTCCAATGCGAGTGGAGTTACAAAGCTTTGTTGCATGCTGCAATTGCATTCTCTCTTTTCTTGTCCCGATGAAAGCGCTGAAAGCTAAGCAGGCGCGCCTCGTCACCTTGAGCACTTGTTTCCTTTTTTTTCTTTTTCTTTTTTCCGAATGTGCAACTTTTTCAGTGGGATCGCACGCGCACGCGTGGCCATGACACGGCTTCCCGCGGCGATCTCTGTAACGACCGAGCGCGCCATGTTCAAATCAGCCAGTGGCTGTTACGTGAGCTTTCTAGGAGTGGTTTTTGAGCGTCTTACATCATTTGTCGGGAGAAAACTATTTTTAGCTCACTTTATTTTCTTTCTTTTTTTTCGAATGTGCAACTTTTTTAGTGTGCTCGCTCGCGCGCGTGGACAAGTCACGGCCTCTCGTGGCAATCTCCATAACGACTGAGCGCGCCATGTTTAAATCAGCCAGTGGCTGTTAGATGGCCTTTTTAGGAGTGGTTTTTGAGTGTCTTACATCATTTGTTGAGAGAAGAGAAAGCTATTTTCAGCTCACTTTGACAAATGTGGATTCCAGACAGCGTGCTGCGCTATAATATTTGGCTTGCGTGTTGTCGGGAGCCTTTACTACTGATCGGCAGCGTTTTCTATGCTCAAAACGTGTTGCAGGGCTCTTTAAGTTTAGGTGCACATTAAAGAACCCCAGGGGGTTAAAATTTCTTGAGCCCTCCACTACGACGTCTCATGCTCATATAATAATTCTGGGAAGTAAAACCTCAAAAATTAATTATTATCATTATAAACAGAACTGGCAACTCTGCCCTTGCTACACAAGCTAATCTGTATTTTGTGATGTGCCTTGCACATTTTCTTTCCATGTTATGTAATTCTCTTGAGATCAAATGCCTTGTTTTACATCTTCTGCCAAAGCAGTTACTTCTGCCAAAACAGCGTACTAGCTGAAATATTTTCTCAAACACACTCACAGGCATAGGCGTTGGCAGGGGTGTGCAAATGGGGCACTTGCCCTATGAGCACTTGCCTAAGCTACAGCAGTGCTTTCCCCCTTTACCTTGCCGCGATGCAACACTGTTTTCCACTGCCCAAGAAAAAACCCTGTTGTCGACCATGCTTACAGAGGTCCAAAGCTCAGTGTATTGGAAGTTAGCTGAACGATGTCAGTACATTGATGTGACTCGTACATCAATGTGTCAGTCACACCTGTGTTAGCAACAGCATTGTGGAGGCCTCAAAGCTTCATGTTTCAGCAATAGACAGAAACAACTGAAACAGATACTGTGACTTTCAGACATCTCATACTATTATATACACTTTAACCTTGATATAATGAAACCGGGTATAACGAAATATCGGTTTTAATGAAGTGAATTAAGGTTAGTTTTGCAACAGATATAGGCTTAGGTATATACCCTTAGAACGAATTCTTAGATATAGCAAACTTATTTTCATGTAAGATGCAACTTTGTTATAATAAGGTCTGAGTGTAGTTGAAGATTAGTGCTAACAAATTGTTACACCAAACCCTCCCTATCTTGTCGCAGGTTGATCTACTAATGCCTGGTGTTGGTGAAATTGTGGGTGGCTCTATGAGGATCTGGGATTACGAAGAGCTGCTCAAGGGTTACCAGCGAGAAGGCATTGATGCAAGCCACTACTATTGGTACACAGACCAGCGGCGGTATGGTACCTGCCCGCACGGTGGCTATGGCCTGGGATTCGAACGCTTTCTCACCTGGGTGCTTAAGCGCAACCACATAAGAGACGTTTGCCTCTACCCACGTTTTGTGGGCCGCTGCAAGCCTTGATTTGACATACGAGTTGCATAAAAGAGTGGCTTATTTCCCAACTTCGTGCTTCCTGCTTGAACTGTTGCCTTACATCGTATGCTTAATCTTTTAGAAAGGCAAGAAAAGGGAGAGGGAAGCTTGCAATGAGAAATTTGTAAATTGTGGAGTGGGTGCTGGAGCCGACGTTTCGACAAGCGGACTTTTTTTACAGCCATAAAAAAACCGAGTCCCCTCGTCGAAACTTTGACTCAAGCACCCACCCTCTCTTTACGAATTTCTTATTGCTTAATTTTAGGTATTCTTGAAACGTTTTTAGATACAAATTGGTATATTACATAAGCTATCCTAATGAAAACTTCACAGATTAGGTATTGAACTCGGTTTTACAGCAAAAGCTGTGTATGGCTAGGTGAAACAAAAAGTAATTCTCTACAAGAAACTAAAACAGTGTCCATCAGTAACTTCATTCTCTTTGTTGCATGTGCAGTCAGTGACATTGTTCATGCCTTCGCAGCCGTGTCGCAGGACCACGCGCAGCACTTTCAACTTACAACTTTCACATGGGTAGGGCACGTATCATGAACATTCGAACTGCAGACAACTTTTCAAAAACAGTGCCTGTTGAATCTACCGTGGGAAAACAGTGGCCCGAAACACCGTGCAGAGACAAGACACGTGAACAAGCGAGCACAAAGTGGGGCTGCTTGTGAGCTCGCAATAAAGAGCAGAAAAAGAGGAGTTCTACAGTCAAACACGAATATATCGAACTCGAAGAGGATCGCGAATTAGTTCGATATATGAAAAATTCTATACAAAAGACTGAAGGCCCCGAGAGTTTACCTGTAGCAGATCATCACCTACAATTGGTGCATTCAAGAATGACAACTAATTCTGCACACACGCCACAACCGAATGATTTATTTGCATGAAAAAGAAAGATCGCCAATCTTGGCTTGCTTCTTCGTTTTTTAAGCGTTGAAGACGCTAGTCTCGATCTTATCAAGGCTGTTGAGGTGCGACAGCCCGGTTCCCTCCATGCGGCCGATACACAGCAAATGATGCCGAATGCTGCCGCCACAATTCAGCGGCCAAGTACCTGGGTGTAGCCAGCACCTCGTCCGGACGATTTTCCTCATCACATGAGCTGTCAGCCTGGACATCGCAGTCTGCTTCCACAAAGTCGTCCACAGACATTTCAGGTGGAACTGTTCCGGAAAGCAGGACAACTCGCGAAACGCGTTGTCTATGTGCTCGTCGTCCTCCTCACAGGTTTCTGCAAGTTCCGCCGTCTCAAAGCCTGCCTTGCGGAAACAGCTGACCACTCTGTCGTTTTCACGTCTCGCCAGGCATGAAGATCTCCGCGGGAAAAAACTTTGCCGAGATTTTCAGCCGCTCCTTCGTTATTCACTGCTGCATGTCCTGGCTGCTGACAGCTTCACTTACACCAGAATTGGTTTTGCCAACGATGTTGCGCTGCTTAAATCGGTGAAGCCACCCGGTGTTGTCGGTGAAGTTGTTCTACCGAGTGCAGCTGCAAGCCATTTGGCCTTAGGCGATCAGCCGCAATGTCCTTTGCCAGAATCCACCGGAATGTTCTTTGCGCACACTTCTAAAAACCAAGCATAGAGTGCCTTTTCTACATTCCCATGGGGAGAAGTGCGCACATGACAGGCTCCCGACATTCAATGCTCCGCCGCCTTTGCCTTGATATCTGCCTTGTTTTTCAACAAGGTACTCAGAGTGCTCTGTGGTATCCCAAAGTCGTCCGCGACGGTCGAAAATTTTTTGCCCGCCTCAACACGCTGAATAGCCTTCAACTTCGTCGCAAAGTCAAGGGTCTTGCACTTCTTGATGCTGGCCATCGCTACACGAGAAGTTGACAATTCAAGGAGTCGGCAGCGGTTTTGCACACCACGCACGCGAAAGAAAAATGCTGCACATGCGGTGGTACGTAGGGGACACGACAACGGAAGCAACAAAGCACTCGCGAGGTGATGGCCACCTGTGAGGGCAACAGCAAAAGGCGCAAGCTGTGGTTGGCTGATCAAAACTCACAAAACAGTAACGAAAAAAATAAAAGAAAACGCGAAAGGAGGAGGACATGGCTCCTGCATTCCTGCTCTCCGAGCAGACGGGTACGCGGAGAAAACATATGAAAGAGAAACGAAAAAAAAAAAGCTGTTCTGCAAGTTAGAGATTGTGCAGTCCGAGCCCTCTTGCCCTCACCTTTTTTCGGCCATTGCGGGTTTTGGCGGAGGCGTGGTGCCGCGCGGAGATCGCTGGGCGCTGCTGAACATGGAGGTCGGGGGGGGGGGGGGGGGAGGAGTGCCGAAGCGCACCTTCCAGCTCGCGTGGTGTGCGATATATCCGAAGGCGGGTACGTTCGATATAAACGTGCTGATTTCTATACTTTTACAAAGGAATTTCAAGGGGATGTTTTGAGAGTCCGATATACCCGAAAATTCGATATATGTGGGTTCGATATAACCGTGTTTGACTGTACCAGTGAATAGGGTGTCGATCTCTTCTCTGTCTTAACATATTGGTGCCGAAAACCTGGGAGAAGGCCGACATTCTCCACACCAATACGTTCTTAGGATGGCAAGCTACGTAGACATCGAGGCATTCTTTGCTGTGCCACATCCCGACTTCTGTTTGAGGCCAGCCAGTTCTTCCTGCAAGGCACTGTACCCTCTTCCGCCGACTTGCAGGAACTCATCGACGGGCTTCGCGACAAAGGCTTAGCTCTCTCCGCACTAAACAAACAGATCGCCGACGCCCTCGATGGTGAGAAGTTTGATGAAGTTATGGCCGCTCTGGACTATCATGACAAGGTCACAAAAGTCATCAGGAAGCTTCAATTCGCAATTAACGCGCATGTGCGGGATGGTTCTAGCGTCTTCAAAGTCAACCACTCGAGGCACACGAGTATGAGTGATGGATCCAGCAACTCCATGGGAGCTACTCGCTCTGACACAACCATTCACAACTTCACCGAACGCAGTAGGCCATGAGTACCTGGCGTACTAGACACCTTGCCGAATCTTCAAGCACTCGCCTTTAGCAGCGAGAACGTAAGTTGCTGGGTCTTCAAGAGCACCATCTTGCGTCCATTTACAAGTATCCTAAGCCCGCGGACGTTGAAATGCTCAAGGCCTGCGATATAAAGCTGCACACCGATGAAACACGCCTGACTGAGAGGAACTGCGACGTTACCGCCGAGGTGGCCACCAATAGGTCTGGCCGCAAAGATCTTGTCGATGAACAAACCATCAGCCAACTTTCCACAGACCCGTCTAAGTCATCGTCGCAAGCATCAAGGCTTTGGGACCTGTACGAGCAAATAAAGTTCAGGTCCGGATGTTTAGAAAGCCTTGGTATGCCATCTTCAGAGCACGCGGTTGATTTGCACTGGGTACTGGAAATTCCTCTCGCTTCGATGTAGGAGCAGGTCTCAACTTCGCCTTCGACTGGCCTCTCGACTCCTCTCGCTTTGATGTTGGAACAGGCCGCAACTTCGTCTTCAAGCAGCCTCTAGACTCCTCTCACCTCGTCGTGGCAGGAGACGGTGACTTCACCTTCAACCTGCTTCTCAACCCCTTTCCCCTCGATGTCGCAGCAGGCTGCAACTTCGCTTTCAACTCGCCTCTCAACCTCTCTGGCCTCGACGTCACCGCGGGCACCGACTTCACCGTCAACCGCCCTCATGACTCCTCTCACCTCATCGTCGCCCCAGACTGTGACTTCGCTTTCGACGTGCCTCACGACTCTTACGCTAACTATAAATCCAACCAGTTTTGGCTATGTGCTCAAGGACCTGTGCCTAACTACGCGATCCACGGAGCTTTAGTACGAGGACTCATCCACAAGGTATGCCGTGAAGAGTTCGATGGCCAATGGAAGCCCCGAGTGCACCATTCACCTCGACTACAAGGACCTTGTTTCTCACGGCCTGAACCACAGCTTGCCAAGGCAGTCCTACTTCCCAAGTCAAGAGGGCGAACGCATGTGCTACCCGTCGCATGGCCCTGTGCACCTGCAGAACTGACCTAGTGAGAAACAATGTGCATAACCCTGCTACTCACCCCTCATGCTCCTCAAGCACGATCCTGGCTGTAGCGCCTCCACACAGCCCAAGCAAGTCAATGATCGGTACAGCTTAACTCAAGCGAGTACATAGACCCCACGACCATCTACACCGCCAAATGCCACAAGGAGATAGCACCAGAAACTTGCGCTGGATGTACGAGCGCCACATTGCGCAGCTCCAGTAATACACCATGCTCCTCATGCAGGAAACCAGCGGAAATGAGGACTCTCGTGAAGCGGGACATGTCTTGATCGACAATTCGTTGGAAGACTTGTGCAACACCGCCACGGCTCTCAAAGAAATCAGCTCCACGCGCGCTGTCGTCGGCGGTGCCACAACAGACACTGCTAATGTGCTACCAGCAACAGCACACGTGGATGAACCTCTGCTGCCCTAGATAGCAGCCGAGATTCCTGACCTTGGCGAGGTTGCCACCCGACAGAACCAGGTTGCATCAGCTTCATCGTTGTCTTTGATGAACGAGAAAGAAGAATCGTCGACCTCGGAGCTTCAAGCAGATCAGATGGACCTCTGAGCCAGGCACACGTGAAGGGCTATGTGACCACTACGTGAGCACGACTACGTGAGCACGAGCAGCAAATGACCGTGCAGCACCTACAGAAGCTTCAGATGCAACACCAGGAGCAGATGACAAACATCACTCCCAAGAAGCACACAAATTTTCTGAAAACCTCGCGAGTCTATGAAAGCAGGCCAAGGTCAGACTCCTCATACTACAAGCGACGCAAGAAGAGCAAAGGCCCCCACTATCACCAGAAAATGGCAAACAATGTGACGACGCTCATCTACACAGTGCAGTTTGAAGAAGGGATGACTTCCCCCGCTTAGATTCATCGTCATTGTCAAATCCCTTCTTCATCGTCATGTCACACCTTCTGGTAGATTAACCTAAAGCGTGACATCGACAAGCACAAACGGATCATCTGTGGAAACGCTGGCGAAAGGAGTACTAGTTGCTTCTGCGTTTGGCCCATGAAGCGGCACCCAAGGAACCACCGCGACTTCAGGTCGGCGAGGTTGTCCTGGTGCACGACGACTCACGGCCAATAATGTGGAAGATGGCTTGCATAACTGAACTGTTTTGCGGCCGTGACAGCATCCAACGAGCGTGCTGTCTAAGTTCATTACCGAACGAGCTTCGTGGTGGGCAGGTTTCTGAGAGCCAGTCACACGGGCACTTAAGGATGCGCTCAAGCATTGCCTTGTACTCGGCTGCTGACCCGCAGGGCGCGGGTTCGAATCCCGGCTGCGGCGGCTGCATTTCCGATGGAGGCGGAAATGTTGTAGGCCCGTGTGCTCAGATTTGGGTGCACGTTAAAGAACCCCAGGTGGTCAAAATTTCCGGAGCCCTCCACTACGGCGTCTCTCATAATCATATAGTGGTTTTGGGACGTTAAACCCCACATGTCAATCAATCATCAATCAAGCATTGCCTTGGACGAAGCAGCCTCAGTTACGAAGAGCTGCTCACTGTGCTGACAGATGTGAAAGCGATCGTCAACTGCCGCATTCTGACCCAACTCTGCGAGGACGCCGAGGATGTAGAGGCACTGATGCCATCGCATTTCTTAATCGGCAAGCGTGTTATAGAATTACCAGCAAGCACAAGCGGCAGTTTGCTTAGTTCTACCGCACATGACTTGCGAAGAAGTGTGAGATACAGAGACAAGCTTCTGCACTGATTGTGGACACGGTGGAAGAAGGAATATTTACTTCTCCTGCGCTCCAACTATCACTGCCAGCCGTCTTCGTCCCAGCTGCACGTCGGTGACTTGGTGGTTGTTAGGGACAACAATGTGCCAGAGTTACAAGCAAAGCTCATCAGCATGGTCGGTGCGTTTCTAGGCAGCATCGACAAGCATTTTAAGCTCGTCTACCCTGGCCGAAATAAGTCTGGCGCACGGAAAATCTGCATCGGCTGTACCTACTGGACACAAGCAAGCACGCCGCGGCCCTGGGAGGATGTTGAATCTACCGCGGGAAAACAGTGGTGCGAAACACTATGCAGGGACAAGACGCGCGAACAAGCAAGCACAGGGCGGGGCTACGTGTGAGCACGTAATAAAGAAAAGGAAGGGTTCTACCAGGGAATGGTGTGTCGGTCTCTTCTCTGTCTTAACAGTGTCAACAGCTGATCCGTGAAAGAATTCACATTCGTCGGGCTGATGCAGCAGTTCAGACACAAAAACAGGCTTGGGCGGCAAAGCGCGAGTAGCATCTGCAGACCAAGGGTCCTGCAGCCTTTCGAGTCGAATGTAAGCAACAACGAGGAGCCAAGGAAGCAGCGTTGCAGGCAGAGCATTCTTAACAGAGCAATGGCGGAAGCGTGTTCACCGGGACTGACACCTGCTTTATTCACGTGTGGTGCTTTGGCTTTGGCTGCGAAGCCTGCAACCACCTGTGGCCCCACATTTCAGCTTCGCTAGTTTACAATCTGTACGAAGTGCTTGGGTGGTGATTATTTTATGTAGACTATACTCTTCTTTTTAAAAGTGAGTCATCTATGAAAACATTTCATCAAATTACACTGGCAGCAACTATCTTGCTAAATTAAGTGTTACTGTTAGATCCTAAACAAGCCAAGGAATGCTATAAGAGTAATTTCATAGTCCTGGCTTTCTTTGAACAAAAGTTATGAAGATTTAAATTCTCATTTGAATGACTGAAAAAAAAAAAAGCTTTTTCTTTATTTCACTCTTTCTCAAAATTTATAACTCCTCAAGGTAACATTTGGCATCCTGTAGCACTCTCTAAGCACTCAGCTTTTCAGCATGATAGAAAGGAGCCTGAAACACTTTTCTGTGTACTAGTCATCAAATGACAATGGCAATATTAAACTGCTATCCAGCCTAGTTGTAACAAATTTATCTTTTAGCCACTTTGCACAAAACAAATAAGGACGAAGCAAGGAGTATGACGAATGAGCACAAAGTATGACAAACTAGCATAAAATTGTATTCATTTGTCATCCTCCTTGCCCTTGTTTGTCTCGTGCAAAGTGGCTAAAAGAGAAAAACCTTGTTCCCACTCAAAAAAAAGCTCCTGTTCAGTGGGTTTTAGTGTATAGTTATAGGTGTTAACAAAGAACGTATTACAACATGAAGAAACAACACGAAACAGACTAAAAATTGGCAAGCTTCAGTTACTCTGGTTGCGAGCTTGATAACTGCAGCAGTAGCAAGCTCTTGCACTGAACATGTACAGCCGTGGCCATGTCTGTGTAGAGCATGCGAACAGCGGGTTTTTGCTCTGTGGGAAGAAACCTTGGGGCAATATCAGGCTCTTTCGTGGTCAGCCTGACAACTAGGCCATGTACACTCCTGGTACACTACTTCAGAGCCCAAAACCGCCTCGAGGTTTCGGCCTGCAGAGCAAAAACCGACTGCTCGTGCGCTCTACACAAACGGGCCGCGACTGTACATCCTCTGCAGCGCACATATTCTCTTTGTCCGCAACAGTATCGCTTGCGATGACCTCAGAATTATGTGCCCAAGGCTAGCGGCTGATGACATCTTTTGGCAATGGGAGGCCACTTCTATGTCATGGCACCCTTTTTCCTTTCAATCTTGAAGTACTAGGCTAATGAAAACTGGATAAGTGTGCTGAAGAGGTTGCTCTTTAACATTAACCTTTCCAGGTAGGAAAAATTATTTTGTTGGCATTACAGGTACACTATAGGCAAATCTAAAGCATAACTATTATGCATAACAGCACATTAGTAATGAAAAATTAAGGCATAGGACACGATTCGCACTGCTAGCGGGACATTCTTGTACATAGCCCAATGATGTTAAAGGCCCTCAGTACAATTGACTAGTATTCAAACCATCATTCATAGAAAAAGGCGTTACAAGACTGTTTAAAATGCAACTTGTGCATTTCAAATTCCTGTCCTGCTCTGCCAGCTGTCAAGCACTAAAGGATGAGCATGGAAGATGCTGTGTCACAAGCCTGTTTTCGAAGGCACATGTTTTGAATTGCGCCACGCATGTGGAAATGTGGTTTTCATTGAAACTAAGTATTTTTTCGGCACGAAGCAAGCAATACAAGGTTTTTGTGACACTATTTCAACAATTTGTGTCCACTTAGTACTTGTCTTTAGTGTCCCGTTTAACTCTTTCATTACCATGGGAGGAGGCTTGTTTCTCATATGTCTCGGGAAGATCATATTTGCCAGTTTTAAAAGTACTCCAGCACGCATTGAAGCATACCAAACTTTGCAGAATGAAATGCTCTTTCCAAAAAATATAGGTTGTAGAGCAACAAAAATATTCTAAAATGAATAAAAATGTAAAAAGCGTGAAATTTTTTGTCATTAGCTGGTAAACGGTGCGTTAAAAATTGCTATATATGCAAAAATATTCAAAACAAAGAAAATTCAGAATATACATTTTGTAAATAAATGACCCAGGAACAGTATAAAAATAATTAATGATGTACAAAATCTTTTCATCACATAGACAAAGAAAATCAAAACCGAGGTGCTGCTTCGTTGCTCATGCCATGCAGTGAAGCATTACATGGTTTTTCGTGAGACACAAGTGTACTCACACACTTTTTTCAGTAAATTCTCATTGCCTTGCGATAAGAGTCTCTAGGTATCCCAATATAGATGGAAACTTGTGATGTGAATAATCCCTCTATAAATGAGATGTCCAATGAACTTTGCTATTTTATTAGCGTCACTTTCCATGAGCCACCTCACTCCACATAGGTTGGCGTTACAATATATGCATCCAAGCATATTCCTTGACATCTTTGCACATATTGTAATAAAAAAAAAAGGACAATATCACGTGCAGTTCTAAAATGTTTTGCACTGCTTCGTAGTTAGGGATAAGATGTGCTCCGGGGGCCTTCTTGCCGTTAGGAGAAGCGCTGCAGCCAGCGCCACCACACCGCGCCCTAGTGAAGTGTGGACTACTGTCACGAGACTACTTATTGGGCAAGCTCTCGTGTAGGTTCATGCAAAGCAAAAACCGATGACATAACCGTCATCAGGAAATGAGCTGACGAGACCACTTGCTTCTACCAAATTTCCAATACTCAATATATTTACCAAACTGCCAAAAGAGAGTAAAGAACAAACAGAGCATGCAAAAGTAGAAAGAGCTTAACAAGAATACTATATGGCTAAAAGATGGGAGCAGGGCGCAGAAATAAATGGTCACCAGAGAAAACCCTTATCACCATACACCGAGACACGTTGCTTGCAGCTGATGTGATAAAGTAACAGCAAAGACGCACTCGTGCAGCAGGGGAAGTCTGGCGAATAGGTTGAGAGTTGCTCGTTGCCTTGAAGGGAGAAAAGCGTCGGGCCAGTTGAGGTCAGTGACCTTTCGGCGTTCGGCAGTCGCAGCTCGCACACGAAGCCGGAGACATTTCTTGGCCAACGCCAGAAGACTAGAACCAGCCTGGCCCACGACAGGCGACGAGAAGAAGCTCTGTGTCCAGGTGGGAGCCCGCTGGGACCTTGATGCAGGAGCTCTGCTGGCCACCCCTCCCGCGCCCTGGCCACCTTCTTCACTCGGTCCCGGCTCAGCCATGTCTGCCTGGCTTCGCTGTTCTTCTCCCGTGGCTCTCCTAAATCTCCGTGGAGGCACTTTCAGTTTTCCAAACTTAATGATTTCGTATTTCCTGGTCTTTTCACAAAACGCTACACACTCTACTTTGACATGACGTAATAATTATGACACGTTCAGGCGAGCTAACTGTATGTTCCCGACTATGCCTGTGCCACTGCTCACCTCTGCCAGTGTTACACAGGACGACTTTACGGCTGCCACCTCAGAGTTGTCTACAAGGTATACGCTCCTTATATTAGCCCATTAAATAGCCTCGTGACAACCACGCACGTAACCTGAGTAACTATAAGATTATACACAAAGGTCAGAAGCTATATGCACTTGCGGCGAAGGAGAGAACTTGAGGATGTAAACAAAACAAACCCATGAACAGCTACGGATGTCTCAGGCTGACTCAAAACATCGTCCCCATAAAACTTGAAGCCGAGGTGCTGTCATCCACAAAATCTCAGCTCATTCTCACTCAATTCAGGTGGGGTCGCTCGAAAGATTCAAGCAACGCATATGTTTTGCAGCGCTGATACGCACCCATGCACGCGTGACGACCACGTAATAGGAGCTACTAGTGACACTAGATAAGACCCTGTGTATGATAAAACGATACAAGCAAAACCAAAGCAGCTGGAAACTGGCTGCAAGAGCCACCTGCACACTTTATACATGCGGCGGATCTTGGGAAATATTTTTTTGTAGAATTAATTTTCCCTTCTAACAAAAGCATAAGCTGGCATCAATTTCTGACAATTAATACTGCTCAGCTCGGTCAAGTTGCGAAGCTCACATATCAATTCGATATTTGGCTTGCAGTTTTCTTTTTTTATTATTACAGAACTTCAATGTTACTGTAGCATAATTACGAGGGCCACGCACTTCTGTCAAGTTCGCTAACCTAGTGCATTTTCCCAACTACTCACGCACATTGGTTCACGCAAAAGTCTGTAAAGAATCGCTATGTTGTCTAAGTCGGCAAATTCAAAAAAAATTCTGAAAGTTGAGTGGCTGAACTAACTACTAGAAAGCGCTGGGCGCATGAGAAAGAAATTTAACACGCTAAAATCAATGAAAAGCGTCAATCACTGGTGATCGATTTGAATGTCGTAATGAAAGAGTTAAGCAGGTTGATTAGGTGCAATTTCTTCAGACAAGCCAGATGGCCATTGTGCAATAAATCTATTTTTTGAGCAAAAACAATACTAACCAGCTCAGTTAGACAGTAAATGTCTGTTCAGTTCCCAATTCCACTTATTATCCTCTACTTTCATTTTCTGTTATGTCTCCTATTGTGCATTACATTGTGAATTCCGCCGATTTCCAACTGGGGTGTACACAGCAGAGCAAGTCTTTTTTGCTAGGCTGGAGCTTCTCCAGCCTGAGCAAGCAACTGAGGAATGTCTTCGCCGTAACACATAGGAACTAGCCCCTCCACCCACATAAATCAAGAAACAGGCTTTGTTTGTTTTAGTCACAGAATGCTTTATTGGTGCAATATAAAATGATTACTTTCAGAAAACAACCATCTATATAAACATTTGTTTTGCAGGCAGCCAGGTGCACACATGCACTTGCTCCATTCTTTCTCTCTTACAGCTGCATGTAGCATACGTGGTAATACGAACACAAAAGTAAGCAACAAAATGCTGCATATCACACTTCTCTCTCTTGCGACATGCCCACACAGTTTGGCTGCATACCTAACTGTGCAGAGAATTTCAATTCTGATGACTCGCATATTATAAAGGAACAAGGGGACTTAAAAGGCTAACGAAACAGTCCTTTTTCAATACTGTGTTTACCTTCCCTGGTCCCTTTCGCACTTCGCACGGCATACTGCCACAACCCCACTGGTCTATAACGAAGCTTTGACAAAAGTGGCCTTCTAAAATGCTGAGCTCTGAACTCATACATGGAAAATGTATTTATTAGTTACAGTGTAGCCATTTATCACTTGGTGACATAGTTGTCTATCTTGCTGAGCATCTCCGGAATGGCCTTGAAGAGATCTGCTACCAGGCCGAGGTCGGCCACTTGAAAGATCGGCGCCTCTGGATCCTTGTTGATGGCTACGATGGTCTTGGAGTCCTTCATGCCAGCAAGGTGCTGAATGGCACCAGAGATGCCCACTGCCACATAGAGCTCCTGCAGTGGCCATGAAAAACAGGCTAATGAAGGGCACACTTCATGCAGAAATGACCACAGAATGCCTCATTTGTTGCAAGATTGAAAGTTGCTTGTACAGTGTCAATTTTTAGCAAATAGAACACGGGAATGCATGGCCTGCGTGCTCCAGCTGCTGCTGGCAGTGCGCTCAAGCGGGAGCGACAGCAACCACAGCCTCTTTTTACGTCATCTCGCAGCGAGCAAAACAACCATTCATTGCTGATATGGAACCAGCGGCAAAGCTTCAACCCCCTCCCTCTTCAAGGCAATCAATGGTCTCTTATTCATCTCGATAGGGGAGAGGGGGTGTCCCTCTTTCCTCTACTTTTCCCCCTCTTTCGTCTCACAACCCTGACGCAGGCAGCATCTGCTAGCCTACACTTGCTCCCTCCTCTTTATCTCCTCTCATCTCCCCCCCCCCCTCACTTGCCTCTCAATGCGGATGCCGACAGCAGCGTCAGCCAGCGAGTGTGCAGCACGCGTGTTGTCTAAAAGCTGACTGTGGGTCCCTGTGTCCAATCAGAGTCTTTTGTCTCTCAGTGCGATTGTCATGTTCCAGAGAAGCAATTCTCTCGGTGTCCAATTCGCCAGAGTGGGTTCATTTATGCGATAATACGACGAGCCGTGACGTCGTAGCGCTCTTGACCACATGGATGCACCGAACACACCAGCACATTCCCAGCTTAAAAAGAAGCTACAGTGGATGAAATGTACAGCAGTAGACCTTTTAAACAAACTTGACAAGTCTGCATATGCGAATAAACATGTTGAGATGTTTGAAGAGCGATGCAGGGAGCACGTAGCCACCTTCTATGGGCACCAGGCAGGCGGCTGCGTTAGACCTAATTCAAGGGCTAACATGATTAGCGTGAATGCAAGGCCTCAGAAATCTGCATCCAAAAGCAGATCTCTGGGAGGAGCATTTCTTGTGGTGAAATGCATTGCCTCTTTCTCATTTGTGTCAAGAGTTGTGAAAGCTGCGTGGCGGAAAAATAAACGGAAACAGGCGGCGCGCTGCTTGCCAGCTCCAGCCAATCAGTGGAAGCCAAATTGGACATGTCTACGAGTTGGACACCGTGAGAACAGCTCCCCAGGTTTGTCTCTTACAGAAAGCCACGATTAGCGCGAGCATCAGCGCCGCCGCCAGTGTAAGCGTTATCGCCCACTGCTTCTCATCTACGCATGGTTCCTTTAGATGGTGTAATTTTTTTCCTAGTCTTGCTGTCTTGTTTCTTGCTGCTGCAATTAATAGTATGCAACACCAACCAGTGCAATCTGCTACCATTCTTAATAAAATATGAATTTGAAGTAAAACTTGTGGTCTCTTAGGTGGTTCAAATTGACATAAGCATACTAACTGGCGCAGCACGAGACACTAAGTGTGGCCAGTTACTGACAAAGGCAAAGTGACAAAAATGGATGTGTCACTGACGTCATACTACAAATACGTTCATGTATCATGCAGCATAACCGTTTCTGCTATAGTATTGATGAGATTCACTACTGGTATAATTTACAAGTTAAAACTCAAGTTAAAAATATCATGTTTCAGAACAAGCAGCATAACAGCACTTGCCATGCCCAGGATGTAAGCAGTTGCACAATGCTGAAGTGCAAGGGAAAAACAAATGCACGTATAGTATCATTATTTCTGTTCAATGTCGCTTGTGTGCCCCTTTTAAGTGCACAAAATAAATTGTTCCAGTTTCAATGCACAATGCATTATGCAATGCCCCTAGTCATAGTAAACATACCTGCACCTAGCCATCTTAGTTATGAGAGAAAAGCAGAAAAGCCTTTCTGCACACAAATGCTAATTTATTTAACTCACCGGAGCGACAATCTTGCCCGTCTGTCCAACCTGCAAGTCGTTTGGCACGAAGCCAGCATCCACAGCAGCTCGAGAGGCACCAACAGCTGCTCCAATTTTGTCAGCAAGATCGTAGAGCATCTTGAAGTTATCCCCACTCTTCATGCCTCGTCCTAGGTTGAAAAACAATTTCCAATGATGTTAAAAGTTGAATTCACATCAAAATCGTGGATACCAATTAGGCTAAAGCTGTATCCTTCCTACCCAGCATCAAATAAGTACCAAAGCAGGATAAAGAGCCTTTCAAATGGTGTCGATGGTGTCTAATTTTTGCTGTATCAACTTGTCTTGCTCTTTTTATGTATATGTTTAGCCATTTCAATTCACTGGAATATCTTACAGCAGTTCTGAAAATAGCTAGTTTTCTCCCCCACAAAATCCATTCTGCCACTCAAGACAGCAGATTCAGACTGTAGATTTGCTGGTGTCGGCGCCCGTCGTGTCTACTATGTTTCTTTGTCCCTGCGTCTTCACGCTACCCTTTCCAAATAAGTACCATGCACCAACTAGCCCAAACCTAAGTACTGCTCAGACTGCAGGTTATTCGGCACCACACATAATAGAGATGGAGTACTGCAACCAGTAACAGTAAAGCTGCTAGATATGACAAAATAGTTACCTCCAGAAATGACCTTCTTGGCACTTGTGAGCTCTGGCCGCTCACTCTTGCTGAGTTCCTGCCCCTCAAAAGAAGATTTGCTGGTGTCAAACTCTGCTGTCGGTGCTGCATGACAAAACAATCAGGGTGACAATCACAAACATAACCTTTGGAAAGGGGAATCCTCTCACACAAAGAAAGACCGTCAAGTTTACCACACACAAACTATATATTTTCTTTGAAATTTTCTTGCAAACCATACATATTTTTTTATGAGAACAACTAGGCGTGTCTACTATTGTGAACTACAGTGTAAAGGCCTTTCTACTATTTTCAACTCGGAAAATAATTTTCTCGTACGCCCCTGCCCAGACTTACCATTTTCAGGTGAGATACCAGAGCCGCTAACGCCAACAGCATCAAAACAGGTCCCTCGAACAAGCAGGACTTTCACTGGATCCTTAGCTTTGATTGTTTGAATAGCATTACCTGTGAACAAATTTTCAGTTTTAATAACATTGTGATGCACATAATAGCATGAGCAGATACACTGCGACTATACATATACATAATGACTTCACACAGGAAGCTTCAATAAAAACTGAAAACCTTGCCTGCATAGATGGAACGAACAAAGGTGTCGGGGGACTTGATGTCCAGCACGTCGGAAACGGGAGAGACATCTAGTTTGGAGGCTACCCTGGGCAGCAGACCCTGAAATTCAATATGAGCATTAGATACTTAGCCCAGCTACATTAAGTATAAATTTCCAAAGGGTGCCGAAAAGAGACATCAAACCATATTAGAAGAAGAGAAGTTTTCTTTTTGGATGCTCTTTGCAAGGGGCTTTAAGTACCCCTCAATAAGCTTTCACTTCGCATTTACATTGGCTTACATACTGCAACGATGATTCTGTTTTTAATCTCTGTGAGCTTCATTTTATGCTGGCTTCACATACTATTCTCGCGTAGCTTAGCAGTCCTGTGTCATCTTAGCAACATTGTGCAAACTGCTCTGTGCACATTAATTGCATATATTCTTTCACACCGCATTCTCATCGAACTGTGATGACACTACCATTGCAAGGCACCATTACAGTGAGGCACTATATGTTTGCAGTTTAGAGAAACAAAACTTGCGAATCTGCAACTTCAAAGTAATATACAGTTCAAGGAATATTTATAATTTTGAGCAAAAAGCAGAAAATATGGAACACTTCTTTTATTTTCATCTCTTTCCTACATCACGCACAAAAGAGTGCACCTTTAAAACCAAAGTCACATTATAATTATGTGATGCTTCTGATCTTGATCAGGGCTGATTCAGATAAGCTTAAATATCTAGATCAGTTGCTGCTACACAATCACTTTAATTGTAGTCAGGCCAGATCATAGGACTATTGCAATCAGTTTCAACTATAGATTAATCATCATCAATTGCAATCAATAAATCAGATTCAAATTGGTTTTGATCATGATTAAAAGTACCCATGTGATACTGGACAGGAAGCCTGCAGACAAATTAGGCCAGTACTCATATACAAAATTCTGGTGCTGGTTAGAGTGCTACTGATGTAAGTAAATACTAGCACTATGTTTCTACCTTGCATGTCATTATATGTGTGAACTCTGTAGTACAATTGCAATGCAATGAAGAATATGAAAGAAAAGAAACTCGCTTTTGAAAATGCTGTCGATGCACCGATCAAGTGGGTGAAGTTGAACTGTTTACATGTGGCCAGTACTACAGGTGTCAGGCGTTCTGCAAAGATAAGTTTGTATAAGTAGCATTTCACACCACTAAAATGATGCACTGGTGGTAAGGTTTAAACTTTTCCAAGTACAGAACTGGAAAGCAGACTAAGAAAACCGCTGTATTATGTGGTCACTGTATACGCATCACTCTTTCCTGACCGCATCATCACATTGACCCCCTTCCTTTCTTTCTGAGCAGAGTACCAGGTAAGTGTGTACGAACTCAGGTCGACATCTCTACCTTCTAATAAGCTCTACACCTTTCTTATATTTCCAAAAATATTACAATGCAGTATACAGGATACAGTCTTTGTTTCTATACACTGGCATCAGACGCATTATTCAAAGGTTGCAGGTGTGTTCCCTGTCGCAAGCTATCGTTTCGTCCTCTTTAATTCCTGCATTATATTATAATTATTACAAATAACGTCCCCTGTACCTTCCTTAGTTTGACTGTCAGTTCTCATTGATGCTGTGTTCTGCAGTGTTATGCGTAACTTTTAATAAATAGTAACGACAGTATTTTATTTTTTGCAGTATAGGCATAAGAACCAAGCATTCTTTAAAACAAATTTTGACTCTTTTGCCTGTACTTATAAAGTAAAAAGTTGCACGAGACTCGTTTGTATCTACACTATCATCAACTAGGCTTTTTATACAGCCTAGGAATTCACTGCATTTGGTCTTTAAACTACTTCTACAGAAAAGAAAAATACGGGTATAAAGCAGTGAGCAAGACAAAACTTTTTTTGTTGTTTTAACAACATTTAACAACTCACTGTGGACTGCCAAGTGCCCAGAGAGGAACTTCTTGCTCACCTGGTAAAAGGCCATCAAAGGCAGCATTATCAGCCAAGAGGAGTTTCTGAAGCCCTTCAGCTTTTCCAACTTGAGCAGCGACCTGCAATGCAGTATTGCAAGTCAAAGAGCAGAGAACATGTCGGACACAACAGCAGACCGAGCTAGGACATATTTTCATGTTGTCACCTCTAGCTTAAAATATAAAACAGTCACGTTCGCCAAATAAGAGCATTGGCTGGCCATATATTTTAGTTTGAAATCTTTATAAAAATATGCATCAAGTTCCTAAGTGACCAAAACTTTCATATGTTCATCAGGACTCGGTTGTATACCTTAAACAGGTCACCTTGTAATTCAACACATGCGAGTTATACAGTCACATTTTCTGCACCAGTTATTCTGTGATACAAACATCCTTTTTGCACCGTAGCAAACATCACTACCAGGCAGTTGGAGATGGAGCGCTGTGGCACAGAAAGCGTGCCAATTTCTATATCGATATGATGCCTAGTTGTCTTGGAAAAACTCATGACAAATTACTATGCAAGTTCTGTTTTGTTTTTGTTTTTCACAGCAGCTGCAGTGCGCCTGGTGGAAACACCAAGTTTGTGCACCTTCAGTCAACTTTATTGTCCCTTTTGCATGTATGTTTCTGCATACGAGTGTTTCTTCCTTTGAGAGCAGAGAGGTCATGGCTCTCAGTTGGGTGGTGCTGGTGTGACTAACGATGGAAGTTTATCCCGATTGACACTGTGACACTGTACAAGCTTTAGATCTGTAAGGTGTGCCACTAGTGATATGCATCATAATTTGCTCAGTAATCCCTACGCTATCTCTAAATTACCGGGCACAGGTAGAGACCTTGCACTGGGAGCTCCGTTGTCATAGAAGCTGTGGCATTAATTTAGAATTCGTTTAGATGCGAAGCAGCTTTTCGATTAGCCTGTGTAATACTGCCCTCCGTCCGTACAACGCTCCCCTGGTCGCAGGTGTTAAGGCGGTGCCAAGTGGGTCACGCTTTCCTCCGCAGTTGCGCGTGTTGACGTCACACTCTCCCTAGCCTGTCGCCGCTCGCAGCGTGCCATCTCTATCGCTTCACCCTTTCCACCGTCCGCAACGTTTGAGCACATACCAAGTGGAAACACTCTTTCAGCTCATTTCTATGCCATGAAACTTGCACGAAACACAACCCGCCTCCGTGTCTTTGCGTCTCAAAAAAATGTTTACTCGAGTAAAGGCTACACCGAGTTTCTCTTTAAACCGTTCTTCTAGCACCCGTGCAGACGTCCGTTTCAACCAGGTAAACGCCGTGCGCACCGCTTCTGTTTCGCATCCCATCAGGGTTCCCTTTGGAGATATGGTCCATACTTTTTTCCTGCCCATTTTTTAGGGACAAAGTACCCATTAGTGTTTTGCTAAACATTCGTTTTTTATTCATTTTGATACACTGTAGACCAAAATAGCTGACAAAAGCAGTATCACAATGCAAGCATCAACACCAACACATGGGATGGGAATATAGATATGCATAAGTGAGCTAACATTAGTGCAAGAAGATATAGAACAAAATAGAAATGCACATAGTACGTACTCATCATGCTGGCAAGTATTCAGTACACATTGCACAATGCACACGTATCACTACTTAGTGCACAAACCCAGCACAGCAGCAAACGCACCGACCAAACATTCTATGACGGGCATTGTTTGAGGCCACGCTATAAGTCAGCTGCAAAAGAGATGAACTGTGGAAGCTTGTTCCAAACTGGTACTGTCTTTGGGAAGAAAGTCCTTGCATTAATTGATTTATATGTGGGGTTTAATGTCCCAAAACCACCATTGATTATGAGAGACGCTCTAGCGGAGAACTTCAGAAATTTTGACCACCTGAGAGAAAGTCCTTGCAACTTCTCAAAAAAAGACCGTCTTTAATGTGTGGCTTAGAGTCTGATGCCTTTTTCTACGTGTTGATTACTTTAGCAAAGATAGTGGCTTTATGTTAATCACGAAAGAAAAGTTTTGCAGGAGGGATAAACAGGCTATTGTCCTACAAGTCTGAACGGATATAATCTGCTTCTATGCTATCAATGCTGTGATAGTCCCATGCTGCTTGTACTTTCCAAGGTACCGGAAATGAATAGCAGTGGGATGCAATGGGCCTTGGCACCCTTTAGTAAATGACCTTCTGTGTACCTAGCATGTTCACATTTTGTTCTCACTTTATTGTACAAAAATTTAACTAAATACATGGACATTCACATCTGATGGAATGTGGAACATTAACAAAGATCACTTGTCACAAAATAACAGTGGAGAAAATACTGTTTCATATAATTCTGCTGCAAGAAAACAGCAACACAGAGGCACCAATACCTGGACAACAAACACTACTCAGTTAAATCCTGGTGAATAACAATTTTCAGTCATACAATAATTATGAATCACTTTCAAGCAGCCTGTGAATCCGCCATCTGAATTCAGGCGAAGCAGCCTACTGTTTGCACTGTTTTCCCATCTGTCTAAAGAACTGTTCCATTGCTTGTTACTGAGACTGCCATGGTTTACTGGACAGCTGAAAGTCCTGTTCCTCAGCTGGCCTAGCATGCAGTCGTGAATGGCTTCACACGCACGGATAAGTCCTTTCATCAAGCACATTTCATTATACAGTTATAATTTACTCTAACTAGAAAGAGAAAAAAAATTAAGTTTGATGCAAGTTTTATTCTGGAATATTCGTATTTAAGTTCAATTTCTAGCTGTAGTGATATGTAGTGATATTCCTTGGAACAACGTAAAATACGGAGTTTTAACCTTTGTAAAATTAAATGTGAAGCTCCCGGAAGAGCACAGCGCAGAAGTGATAATGTATGTCAACGCATCATCTTACGATTTTCAACTTTTCAGTTAGATGTAACCTGCCCTGCAGCCCTGTTGCATACCACGTATGAAACGTATTTCCAAGGTCTTCTGACAAGTGCACTGAAACTCGCCTTTATTCCTTACGCAAACAAATGATTCCGGAAACACGAGTGTTTAAAACTGTAAGTCAACAGTGAAATCATACGTACACCAGACACATCCTTGCCGATGACGAGGCACGCGACCTCACCGCCGATCTTTTTGGCTGCGGCTATGGCATTCAATGTCGACGGCAGCATCTGGCCTCCGCTGTGGTCGGCGATGACGAGCGTGCTGTTGTGACGGCACGCTGTAGAAAAGGCCTGCGGCAAGAGTTTTCGAACGCTTCAACAAGCATCTCGCAAAGGCATGTGCGTACACGAGTGACCATACATTGTCAGAAGCGCCGACGAAAGTCGCTCAATGCGAAATCGGCAAAGCTGAAATCTACCCCTTTCGCCGACTGCTGTTTAGGGCGCACACTGTCATCAAGAACAACCCAGCGCCTGCATTGCTCGGCGTAGATCATTAGCGAACACCGAACTAGTTTTCCTCACGTGCGTTTTTTCCCCCACAGCGCTTATCTGCGCATACACTGTCCTCTCCTAGCTAGTCGACCTCCAAATAATCCGGGCTCGACGTTTCCGGGTTCTTACCTGAAGGAGGCATGTTCTGTGGATGTGCCTGAGCGACAGCATAGTCTTTCTTGCCCAGTCCTCAGTAAATAGACTGCGGCCACGTCCTGCGATGGTTTTCAAAGACGAAACTCTGTAACTCTACGCCGCCGCCGCGTGCCAGCGCGCAGTATGTGGGCGACGGATCAAGCTGGCCTCTTTGCATCTATGACAGCCCATCGACGATGACACTCGGGAGATAGCCATTGACGACCGCTAGGTGTGCTGCATTTGATACTGTGCATTACTTTATTTATTTTAATATATATTACCAGCTGACAGCGTCAATATTGGGCGGGGGTTACCGTTTTCTTTTTGTTATTGTTACACTGCAGACTTGAAAGATCTTGGCTGACGTGTTCTTGAACGTCGACAACTGGAACCGCGCCGAAACCACAGAAACACAGAACACGACCAAGTTTTATACGACCGAGTTTTATACAATGCGTTTGGGTCAAAGAATTTGCACGTAGGGACCAGGTCGTGAACTAGGGGTAGGTGTTCTTTGGTACATTGCAACCAGATAACTCTGATTGCAACTGCAGTGCTGCAGCTGCAATTACCCTGCACCTTAGGGGCTTTAGGGAGCCTTTATGTGCGAAACACGGAGACGCGTGCACATGAAGGTACCTGCAACTCCCACGACCGCTGCAACTCTCAACATACACCTTAACTACAGCTTTTACATTTTAAGTTGACTAAAAATAATGTACATTCATCCCCAAAACGGCTGTTACAACTCCTACAATCGAAAAAGAAAAAAAATAAAACAACAAAGCTTAAGCTGCTCAAACAACTTTGTTTTCATGTAGTTTCTTCTATACTGCGGATTTTTTTTATTTCAGGGGATTTACTCTTGAAGTTTGTTTCACTAAGCTTGTGCTTTCGCAACGTGCGATTTCTTTCACCGAGTCTGATAACGTCGTCTGTGGAGGGGTGGAGGGCGGCGCACATGCGACTGCGTCACATGCGAGTCGGCTGGAAGCCACAACTCGAGTCGGTTTCGTAGCGGTGCATTTGACGTGGCTCGTGTTGCGACGGAACACGAAACTGCAACCTTTGCTCGAGTGCAGTCTGTGCGCTGTTTTCTGTGTGCGATTCCGGGATTCTTTCCTCCACGCGTGGTGAAGCACCCATTAAGCAACAAGAGCATCAACCCACCATCTTCCAAAAGAATGGGCAAGCTGCCGGAAACAATATTCCTATTTGACGTGGATGGAACTTTGACTAAAAGCAGGCAAGTTATCACCAATGAAATGTACGGGTTTCTCCAAACATTGAAGCAAGAAGTTGCCGTTGCTCTCGTCGGTGGTTCGGATCTCGTGAAGATAGAAGAGCAAATGGGGGGCCCACATGCCGTATCCGAGTTTGAATACGTGTTTTCGGAGAACGGCTTGGTCACACACAAGCACGGTAAGCTGATTGGAAAGCAAAGCCTGCTCAACTTCATGGGAGAAGAGAAACTGCAGAAGGTGATCAACTTCTGTCTACGCTACGTGGCCGACTTGGCTTTGCCCCAGAAGCGTGGAACTTTCGTTGAGTTTCGCTCGGGCATGCTGAACGTGTCTCCGATCGGCCGCAACTGTAGCCTCAGCGAACGAAATGCCTTCGAAACGTTCGACAAGGAGCACGGCGTCAGAACCAAATTCGTGAAGGCTCTGCTTGAAAACTTCCCCGATTACGACCTACAGTGCTCCATTGGAGGACAGATCAGCTTCGACGTTTTCCCGCGCGGCTGGGACAAGACGTACTGCCTTGACCAACTTGTCCGAGATGGCTACAAGACCATACACTTTTTTGGCGACAAGACTGCCCAAGGGGGTAACGACTATGAAATTTACGAAGACCCTAGGACCGTGGGACACTCGGTGAAATCCCCAGAGGACACTATGGTTCAAGTAGAGAAAACGCTGTCATGTGCGAAAAAGTCTGCGTAGGCATTTAACGTAGCGTATTAGAAAAATTATATATATATATATATATATATATATATATATATATATCTTCACTGACCTCGTTCTATTGCATTTTGAATTATGTCTTTGTTGGAGAAGTTTTGCCCAGTTTTTTATTCTCAATTTAAGCATAGGTTAAACCGGGACTACTGCTGGAATAAAGTTATTACTTAGTGTGCACCGACAGTATGTTTTCTTGTTTACTGAATGCATGAACTCGCAGCTTGGAGAGTTGCTTGGTTGTTTCCTCAATAGCTTGGCGCAACCCACTTCGAGGGATAGTCCATAAATAAGATGGTGCCTTGTTTATTAAACTAATTCACTTCAAGAATTCATCGGGAATTGGAGGTAATAATTTAATCTTGTATGATCTCAAAAATAAATAAAAAATAAAGTAAAAACAACAAGAAAACCGTCTGTACCTAAAGCAACTGAGTCCTGTTCTTGTGGTGGTGATTTGAAGAAGACGCCTCTGAAAACTGGGCAATGTGATCTGGATGTTGAATGTGTGTAAAAGTGAGAGAACAAGGTGTAGAGTGCACGTACCATAGGTTGCTATAAGAAATCAAACGGCAACGATTCTCTTATATAGCATACAACTGTGCCTTGTGTTAACCAACTATTAGATATTTGATCAACTGCTGCAATACGTTTCCATCTTGTCGCCTAGAAGATCTTGGTTCATACACACAACGGGGATTGGCCACAATACCATATAATGGAAATTTTTTACACAACGCTTGCTAACGAAGAGAGAAATTAGATAAGAACAATAATAATGTTTCTTTAAAAAGAAAGGTGAAAAGTACAGAAGAATTCTATAAACCAGAATATATAAAACAAATTAGGAAAAATGAAGAAGGGGGACAAAGAATTGGATATATCTGGCAGTACCACTAGTATCCTTCCGGTTGCCTGAATGAATGTCTGTAGTGCTGACAGAATAGCACTGCGGCCCCCACCCAACTGACTGGCTCCAAACGGCAAAAGGGTGGATTCATCAACTGCTAATCCAAGCATAGCAATTGGTCTCTCAAGAATTATTCGGCGCAGTGAGGCGAAGCGGCGGAATTCGAGAAGAAAGTGATCTAGTAGGAAAGGAGATCATCCTGTTCCTTTGCTTTTTCAGGGCGTGTGTACAAATAAAATTCCATGAAAACACTACAGACTTTGCCTGGCAACGCAGAAAGCCAAGATTTGCATAGCTTCAGAAGAATGGTAAGTTGGGCTAGTTGGTACTGATCCATAAGGTATGTAACTGCGCAAAAAACTGACGGAAACAAGAAGGAGAGAAAAAGGACTGCTGCGCTTGTCTGTCCTTTTTCTCTCCTTCTTGTTTCCGTCAGTTTTTTGCGCAGTTACATACCTTATTTGCATAGCTTCGTATGGAGGAGTACCAGATGCACATTTTTTATGCGAACTCAAAAGACACTGGCAAGTTGCCCTAATGTAAGACGCACAGGTGGCAGAGCAAAAGAAATGGCGTGATGGTCGGGCAACACTGTGTGCGCACGCGCCGAGGCCGCCGACATTTTTTGCTTGTCTAGTTTCTTTTGTTCCTCTTCGTTGTTTGGGCCGAACGTGTCGCAAGTTCGGTGCTGGGTCGAGGTAGCCGCATTTGAGAACAACTAGACTTCCGAGCTTGTTATTCACGAAAGTCCCAAGATGGCCCGCCGGGATAACGAGGAGCAAGGGTGAGCAGCTTCTTTTGTTTTTTCAAGCGTCGATCGGCATTAGTCAGCGCGGCGAGCGGCGGCCATTCCATGGCCTATCCCTAGCAGCCCCCTTGGTGTTGGCGTTACATGATTGGTGCGAGTGCTCGCGACCCATTGTGGCGCATTGCGCCTCGGTTTTGTTGTAAACGCTTCGTTTAGAGTTCGATTCGGTATTTTGAGCGTGCTTGCAAAGTCGTCGAATTGCGCGGCGTCATCGTTCGTAAGATGGAGCCGAACGCGTTCCTTGGTGTGAAAGCCGCGGGATGCCGCTTGGCGGGAGCTTTCCTCGTCAACAGGAAACCCTCCCGACGCCTGCTTGTTGATTCAGATGCGCGGGCAGTGCGCTGCTGGTGCTAACCTTAGGTCGAGCTTTTAACTTTCCTCGCCACTGGGCTCGAATAGCCTGCGTAAGTGTACCAAGCGCGAAGCCTCGTTTAGAAAGCGTTTGATACGGAGCGTCTGACCACTTCGCCAACCGTTGGCTGTCGCAGTTCGCCATCACAGCGGCTCTCGGTCACTCACCGCCTTACCGAACTCGCGTATTATCTTTATCGGCCGAGCTGTTGATCGCGTTCTGTGCAACGAAGATACGAACTCATGTTGGGACAAGTATTGAATTACTGAATGTAATACAAATTAAACATTCGGGAATCATTACAGCCGGTGATTAATTTTATACCTCAGGTAAATGTCATGTCGAGTACGGGCAAGTTATTTTTTCTTCAGGCTTAAGTTTGGCCGTGATATGCGGCATAGTATAAATACAGGAGGCGTTTGTACTCTGCGAACGTCGTTATGTGGCTCACAAAATGCGCGGTGCAGGATGACCACATGTTCAGGTTTATGAATTTGCAGGTGGTGTGATAGAAAAGTGTCACTGAACCTTGTTATACCCGAGTCATCATTGGCAGGTGGCACTCAACTGCTGATGGGGCGCCTTCACTTTTTTTTTATTTTCGTGTTTTTTACGCCGTTTCGTTTGCATGTACTGGACCATTTATTATACTAGAAGCTGTAAGTATACGTGATAGGCTACTTAATTCATTCTTTAAATATGTAATTACTGCCTCAGATATGGAGGCTTTGACCATATGCATTACCCTGCTAAATAGGTGCCAGGCATATTGCAATGAAGTAAAGCAGCACTTATAATGAGCAGTAAATCATTAGTGATGTAAGCGTCCTATCATTATTTTAGGTACTTCTAAAGCCATTAAATTTATTGTCATTAGCCAGTGAAAAGGCTGCTGGCCTCTGAAACAGCCTTTAGTGCTAATTTGACAAGCATGCATCTACTTTTCAGTTGACCTTAACGATGTCACAATAGTGCACGGCCTATGGCTATTATGGGGAGCTTAGGGTTATTTTGAAATTGAAGAAAACAGCACCTATTGTATTTGGCTGTTTGGGGGACTGCCTGATAAGCATAGCTGTTGACAGCAATGCATTTATGCGTTGGTACTGACTCGAGCAACTATGTAAGCATTTACTGAAGTGGACTGCTCCGTGCAAGTTATTGATGGTACAAATTTTCCAGGGTAATGTGTCATAAAGAAGAAGGTATTAAAAATAAATGACACTCTTTGTCTGTTGCCCCGCCACCGTGGTGTAGTGGCTAAGGTACTCGGCTGCTGACCCGCAGGTCGCGGGATCGAATCCCGGCTGTGGCGGCTGCATTTCCGATGGAGGCGGAAATGTTGTAGGCCCGTGTACTCAGATTTGGGTGCACGCTAAAGAACCCCAGGTGGTCCAAATTTCCGGAGCTTTCCACTACAGCGTCTCTCATAATCATACGGTAGTTTTGGGACGTTAAACCCCACAAATCAATCAATCACTCTTTGTCTGTTTCATAATTTATAGCATTAAAGTATCTGGCACAACTACTCAATGTAATTATTAATACCATTGGATTCCCTGTACAATGGAACACAAGAAACACTGCCTGATACTATCATAAAGAATATCCTTGCAAGCTGTCTGCTGCCAATGCTGTAAAGTTGCGTGCATGTTGAATGCAGCATGATGACGTGTAGGAGGCATTCCCCTCTTCCCCTATGTGTACTATAACAGACGGCAGAATCTTTATGTCGCATATTGGCAATGCTCTTAACAGTGACTCCGCTGACAAAATGTGCCTAGCTAGAGGCAAAAATCATGCCCTACTCCATACTTCTCAAGTTGTCATCTTTTTCTACTAGAGATGATAAATCTGTGAAAAATAAACACATATCATAGGATTTTTGAGTTTTCCTTTAGTGAGTTACTCAAATTGCTGAGCTATTGGTAGAGCATTAGTCTGCTCTCTTGAGCAGAGTTCAACTGTGGCAGCAGATCATGTTGACCACTGGATCAACATCAGAGTAAGTTAATGCTGAGCACTTTATAAATAGCTCCGTTGTAGCTCAGTAAACCTACTTGTCTTGACAGCAAAACTTGGGATTTAAGTTTATAGTGTATAATGACATTGATTGGGATGAACTTCATGCTCATTCAACGTTGATTGATGGGTAGATTCCATCCATATGTGCATGTCATAGCACCATCTGTGCTGTTTTTCAAGCTGTGTTATGGCTCATCATTACACACACATACATTTGCTCTAAATGCAGACATTGCAATGTCACTATCGGTGGCATTACCCATGTGTGAAAACATGCATTGGATGCATAGAGCGGAAAAAAAATGTTGGCTTGAGCTGGGGTTGAACACAGGTGGAGTGGCAGTCGGGTTTTTTACTGCACATCCACGCCAGTGCGTGATACTGCTCTGGGAAGAAACGGCATGCAGGTGTCTTGTAGTGCAAGAAGTCTCATTTCTGGGTCTAGTACTGCATGACAGAAGCGTAGAATTTCACCAGGCATCACACCAAGTGAATGGGGCTATCTATGAGTGGGTGGTTTCAAGGTTTGCGTATTCTGAAGAGCTCGGGCCTAATCATCATCGACCGATCAGCTGTACCCTTTGTAAGCACGAATACACAGATATGGCACATATTCTATGGTAATGCACACAGGTCAAAGTAATATACCAAGAGGACAATGTAAAACTGGGCCTTCTTGAGGAGCGTTGGCTAAGTGCGCTGACTAGCTCAGATCTGCACGAGCAACTGTGGGCAATTCAGCGGGCTCGGACAATGGTGGAAAAGCTATGCCTCCCCGCACAAAATGTCGGGGTGGCCCGGGTCGGTAACCCTGCAGGTTTTTTTTTTTAATGTTTTTTTTTTTCGTCTGTCTGTCCACATAAACAGAGTATGCAGATGCGTAGGTGTGTATTGCCTTCCGATGGAGGCGGAAATGTTGTAGGCCCGTGTACTCAGATTTGGGTGCACGTTAAAGAACCCCAGGTGGTCAAAATTTCCGGAGCCCTCCACTACGGCGTCTCTCATAATCATATGGTGGTTTTGGGACGTTAAACCCCACAAATCAATCAGGTGTGTATTGCCTTACTGGCAAAACGTGAATGCTTCACTACCTTGCGAAATCAATTTCAGCATAGTGGGAACTTCACACATATACTTGCAAGTGGGCATTTTGGAGAGTTTGCAACAATTAACGCCATGCACAGACACATTCTCTTGCTCGTGGCATGATTGAAATGTCCTCTGAGAAGAAAAGCAGTGCAAGCAAATCGGAAGGCAATCTCTGCCGTTGACCTGCAGGTTTGAATTCCGTCCTGACCGCAATAGTGCCATTTTGATGGAGGTGAAATGCTGGAGGCCCGTCTACTGTGCAATGTTTGTGAACATTAAAGGGGCCCTGCAAAACTTTTCGAGCATGGTCAGAAAGCTCTGCCGATCAGTAGTAGAGGCTACCGACAACACCCTAGCCAAATATTATAGCACAGCACAAGGCCTGGAAATCACAATAAATTATCCGTCAGCAAAAAATTGCTTTCTCTTCTCTCGACAAATTTACGGAATAAGCTCAAAAATCACTCGTAGTGAGCCCATCAGCCATTCGCTGATTTGAACATGGCGCGCTCGGTCGTTACAAGGATTGCCGTGACTTGTCCACGCGTGCGACGTTTTTCTTTGCACCTGCCATCCCTCCCTGCGTAGCTTCCAGCGCTTTTGTCGGGACGAGAGAAAAGAGAATGCAATTTCAGCATGCGATGAATCGTTGTAACTCCACATGCACTGGACAGATTTCTAAAATTCTTGCGCCGTTTAATTCATAAGGGAGTATGCTGTTCCAGAGAGTTCATTCCATGGTTGCTTGAAAAAAAAAAAAGTGTTTCAGGGCCCCTTATAGAGCACCAGATTGTTGAAATTTTCGGAGCCCTCGTATAGTCGTATCTGGGGTTTGGCTCTTAAAACCCAAGATATTATTAAATGAGAAAGCCATGTGAACGGGACATTGTTGCACTGTCTCCGTCTACTCTTGAAATATGAGGCTAAAGTGTCCTCCAATATTTTTGTTCCAGTTCATGAATTTTTATGTAATAAATTATTGTCATGTGGACTTTATATTTTAATGCCATATATTAAAATGCTGTCTTATCTTATATTGGTGCCATATATGAAAGTGCTGTGGTATCTTATGTTGGTGTTGTTAATGTATAAATGTAGATAGTAGATATTTTTCTGTCGGGATATTCTTTCTGTATTTTGTTGCTTCACATTTATTGCCATAGTGCAGGGGTGTAACAGCTGCGCCAAATTGATACAATTCTCCATTTTTGTGCCAAGCCGTGCCAAAATCATGAAATTTACCGAAATCGTGCTACGCTGTGCCGAAGTGCCTGACCAGCTTCAAAATGTGCTTAGTGTGAGTTGTGCTAATTTCAGCGAGAAATGGAGGCCACGTTGGGCACCTGTAGTTTGCATTATCATTCAGTCCAGGAATCCAGGTGTGCAGACCCTAATCGTCAACCACGGTTAGGCCAGGGCACTCGCAAAATGCAATTGCTCAGATAAAATAACAATGCCGGGCACCCGCAGTCTGCTGACCGCAGTTGATATCTATAGACAGGATAACACAACTTCTAGACAAAAAATCCATTCCCTTAGCCAGCAACATTTCACGACAAATGAGTTTCCTAGTCAGCAAACCCAGCTATGGCATGTTACGAACTAAAGCAAGCGTATGCCGCTATTGCTGCACCGCAAGAAGCTCGACGTGCTGCGACGCTAGCGTTGCCAGCAAGCGCGTAGTTGCCATAGCAACAGCGCATGCAATAGATATCTGGCTGCGCCGCCGGGCCTACGGTGCGTGCTGTCGTTACTTTATCTAGTCATACATGCCTTGCAAGCGAGCTCAAAAGTTGTGCCCTAAACCTAATCCCATCGTGAAAAAAAAGTTGGAGGGGGGGGGGGGGGGAGTGCAGCGGTCAGAAATTTCTTTGCGTTCCAACCCATGCAGAATGCAACTTAAGCCACCTTCGCTGCAGTACACCGGTGGCCTGTGGAAAAGCGTTTTAGGATTTGGAAGGGGCTGTTAGCACTAGTCATGGGGCACAGCACAGTTAGTTTGATAAATTCCTCATGCTGTTAGCACTAGTCACGGGGCACAGCACAGTTAGTTTGATAAATTCCTCATGAGTGTATATGCCACACAATTGTAAGTGCTGATATGATTGTTGGATATCTAAAAAGTTACTGGCAATTATTTGGAGCATTTTATGATATTTCTGCAGCCCTACAAAATCAAACAATACTTTGTGTGCCACTTTTTTGTGTATTTTTTTTTGTCCTCAACTTTACGAATCTCCCAAATCTCAAGGTCGCCAGCTTGGCGAATCCACATTTCAATCCTCAGAGTCTGTAAAAGGATCTGACTGGCTTGGCGAATGCCAATGTGCACTTAATCACTGTTTGCTGTGTGGGGTGCTTCAAAATACTACTTTTATCGAGATAACAGTGGTCATATTCGCTCTGCATGATTTCGAGGATGTTGAATGGTTTGTACATGGTTTCTTCTCTGTAAATACTCTTTTCATACTGCTCCAAATCTGGTCTTTCATGATAAAAAATGAATGTTTTTTCAACCTGCTCCAAATTTGGATTTTAGAGCTACAAAAGTAACATTTCGCTGCTCCAAAAATTGCTCCAAATTCTATTTCGGCTGTTGCACCCCTGCATAGTGTGAAATTGGTACTTATTTGTTCTTACTTTCAGGAAAATATTTGTTGGAGGCCTCAGTTGGGAAACCACACAAGGTAATCCTCCTTTAATTGTACATAAGATTATTTAAGAGTTAGCCTAAATTGCTACTTATTTGAAAAAATCATGATCTGTGCAAATAACACCTTTGACCTTGTACTGGTTTAACATGTTGCGCTTACTGCCACTATCAAGCCTGCTTGGACTTTGGTTTTGTTGTGATTTGCGTTTTTCTGTAGGCCGTGTAGAAGAAACAAGTGCGTTCACTAAATTCAATCCAGTTTGTGTTTAAAGTACATTATGCCACACCCACATTAATTCATGTTGCACGGCTATTTATTTTAGGACTTATTGGTACTATGTCATATTTGCGTGATGACCTGGACCTTTCTCCCCAAAAAACAAAAAGACAAGCATGAATACATTTGAAGTAGTAAGGGAAATTAGAGATCTAATCTTAGCTTTTGAGGCTTTGGTTTGCATCATTGTGAGCTCGTCAATACCACTGACACAGTACAGTTAAGTTCAGTGTCAAGTTCGATTGCGAAATTTATATCGTGTTGTCAAATCACAGCAGTGAATTGATTCGGAGCAACATTACCATGTTTACTACACATTCTGGAGCAAAACTGCAAAACTCTCAATGCATATTCAGACTCCCGGTGACCGCACCGCCTTAATAGTAATGGAAATGTTTGTGCCCTTGTAACCGGTGCTATTGCATTTTGGTTTGTTGCACATTACAAGGTTGTGAATGGGGATCGTACACTGACGTGCAGAGAAGGGTCTTGTATTTGACCGCCTGCACGATCCTCGCTGTTTGCTTAGCTGGCTGGTCTAGTGTGGGTGTGACACCTGTCTGATATGCAACAGCTGTTATGCTCTTCATCTACACAGCTGTTTCAGTGCTTAGTTTCCTGCCAGTGCAACCATATGCTGTGTTTCTATGCGCATTTTTAAAAATTGAGCAAGTGTTGTGTTGGTGGAATATGTATATTTATTTGTTTCCCTAGAAACCTGCTCCATTAGCTGTAAATTGTATAGCTCCCTAGCAATATGCATGAAATACCCGCTGTGGTGGCTTAGTGATAGAATTGTGCTGATAGCACAACAGTTTTGGGTTTGATTCCCTACAACGGAAGCCACATTTTAATGGGGAGGGAGGTTTAAAATTTCTGTGTACATTGTGATAGCATAATTTTCGTAGCCCTCCTGCTATGTCATACTTTGCAATCGTGTCATGATTTTTGGAATATGAGACCCCATATTTTTTTGCTTATTACTACAGATGTAAAAACTGAGTATTTAGGCTCAAAAAGTTATTATGTAATGTATTTTGCTTCATAGTGAGCAAGCTTTAACGTATGCTTAGTATGTTAAAAGATATTAACTCGCGTGTAGAAACCCACATGTAGCATTTTTGTTGCTGATATTCACATGGGAATTCCAAATAATGGAATTGGCAAAATGTGAACTTGTGTTTGTGTCTTGGTAGTATTACATGGCTGTCATATCTCGACAGTTTCGTTTCACTTCCGTTTCGGTTTCTTTTAGGTTCTAAAAGATGACTAAAATTCATTTGGTTGCAAACTGTGGTGTGTTGCACTTTTCCCTCCAGAGAGCCTGCTCAACTACTTTAGCCGTTTCGGTGAAGTAGTGGACAGTGTAGTGATGTGCAATGAGACCGGCCGGTCTCGTGGCTTTGGCTTCGTCACTTTCCGAGACCCCAGTTGTGTGGCTACTGTGCTCGCGGGAGGACCGCACCAGCTGGATGGACGAACGGTCAGTGTCTTTCCTTCTCTCTTTCTGTGTGCTCCTGAGGGTCTCTAATTTGTCAAGTGCCAGCGATGTGCTAAACCTGGTCAGCGAGTTTTTATAAGTTTCACTGAAAGGAGTACTCACACAAAAAATGAAGGCAAGATAACCTGTGAAATAAGCTTGCGTGGACACACACGCATCGCCTACAAAATATAAATGGCTAATATAGCCTAAAACATACTATAAATAAATTTAAAAATTGAGTTGAGCAACTACACAAGAAATGCTCCGCGTCACGGCATTGAGATTAACTTAGTTTTAGCGTAAACAACCAACATCCACCTGCATCTTGAGTTTATGTTGGCTGCCCTAATACTTGCAAGCACACCTTGCGGGCCTTTTCAAACCTTTTCAACACAGAGAGGGAGCACCTTCCTTTAGGCTTGCACAGGAGTTTCAAAGGTCGATGTCCTTGCCTCAGCAGTACGTATTTTTTAGGCAGGGGGGGGGGGGATCAAGTATACTTACTACATACTAAAAGAAATTGTGGCAGTTCCAAGGGAGCCTTTGTTAAAAAGAGTTGCCAACGCAATTTTTTGGGCTCAAGTATTCTGCTATGTTTACATGGACTATTCCGGGTCCCGTATCACTTGGCACTACTTAAAAATAAAACTGTCACGCTTGAGAAAATGTGGTTTCCAGCCATAATAAGTGGGTCGTTAGCTACATGACGCTACAGTAAAAAATAAGATATAAAATTTTTGTAATAGTACTCTAACTTTTCTGTTCCCCCCAAAACTCGTTTTCCCAGGTAGCGTGAATCTAAGTTGCGATTTGAGATTGAGGGGCTTAACAAGTTTCTTATTAGTCTTTCTGTGCCGTCGTTGTTTCACTGAGCCTTTAGGAACTTCTGCAGTTAGCTTCCCATGCATTGCACAGTATAGGACACGTATTCATGATGCCCCTCCGCGATGGTCTAGTGGCTAAGGTACTCGGCTGCTGACCCGCAGGTTGCGGGATCAAATACCGGCTGCATTTCCGATGGAGGCGGAAATGTTGTAGGCCCGGGTGCTCAGATTTGGGTGCACTTTAAAGAACCCCAGGTGGTCGAAATTTCCGGAGCCCTCCACTACGCTGTCTCTCATAATTATATGGTGGTTTTGGGACGTTATACCCCACATATCAAATCAAATCACGTATTAATGCAACTTTTTTCTCAGGTGGATCCCAAATCATGTAATCCTCGTAGTGCCAGTCGTCCTGGTGGAGGAGGCGGCCCTGGGGCCAGGGTAAGCTGACAACTTCCTGTGCTTTGGGCTCACAACTGCCTATAGTGGTGTTATTTAGTGGCCACTTAGAGCATTATTTTGCAGGAATTCTCGTGACTAGTAGAGGACTGTGGGTAGCATGCGGTAAAATGCCTAGACCCGCTGGTGTAAAGCGCGAGGTGGGGTCAGGTGGGCTCTGGCTACCCTTGTGCTCAAGCCGGGAGAGAGTGCAGCCCTTGCAAGTGTCCCACTTCAAATTTATTTTTCAAACATCGTATATCGGAATTTATTGACTTTAGAAGAGCATTATTTTGCAGGAATTCTCGTGAATAGTAGAGGACTGTGGGTAGCATGCGGTAAAATGCCTAGACCCGCTGGTGTAAAGCGCGAGGTGGGGTCAGGTGGGCTCTGGCTACCTCTGTGCTCAAGCCGGGAGAGAGTGCAGCCCTTGAAAGTGTCCCACTTCAAATTTATTTTTCAAACATCGTATATTGGAATTTATTGACTGTCGATTTTTTGGACATGCTTGAAAATTTGGATGCTCTCATGGGCCCGTAACAAGCCCAGTAGACGTCAACGTATAAGAACATTTAGAATTTCTGGTGCGGAAACACTCTGGCATTTGATTTTTTAGACTTCTTGCCCAAATCTGATATGGCAATAGTTAAAGCCCCAACTTCTGCCACGTCTATCATATTGTAGGTCTGAACCACCGCTTTAGCGAGTCTACCTGTTTGCGGCTGTCACTGTCTAAAAGTATGCTTTGTCGCAATGCTTACATGTCATGTGTTGAAGCATATCAAAAATATGAAAGGTTCACAATCGCAGCACAGTGCAGCGGTGTCCTTTTGGATAAATTTTGGGAATGCATAAAGATGTGTTCGTGGCACTCATCAGTATGACTTAATCGCTGAGAATTTTTTATGATAAGTATCTACAGCTAGCTGTTCAGTAGTGCATGAGTTCCTACACAGCTGTAAGTATAGACCTATTCCATGTTTCGTCCCAGCTAAAAGCGAGCCACCAGCCTATATTCTCACGTGACGACGAGCGCAGCAGGTGCACAAGCTGCCTTCGAGAACATCACGTCAGCATGCCTCTCGCATGTTTACAAGCAGCAGCTGCAACACGGGAAGTTGCAGTGGCTGTAGATGGTTTCTGAAATGAACGTATAGTCGAACCCTCCTACAACAAATGCCGCTTCAACGAAATTTCCGCTACAACGAGAAATTCACGATTTCCCCGTCAGCAGTCCATAGGAGTCGATGCATAAATATTGTCGCCTCAACGAACACTTTTTTTTCTGCCGTCCCACTTCAAATTTCACGATGCAATTCCAGGCTCAAATATTTATTGCTATACAGTAAAACCAAGCTTTAACAATTTGATGCATTTTTAAAACCTGAAAATACATCGAAAGTCTAAAACACGATTGGCACCACCAGAAACTGCCGCTGTTCAGCAAGCATGGGCGCCACCATTGCTCGATAGCGATGGCGATGAGACTGCCCTGCCAGGCCTTGCTTTTGCCACTGGCTTGCTTTCGAGCCGCAGACGGTCCGAAGCTGAAGCTTAGTCTCTCAGTTAATGGTTTCCTTCACACAGCTGCTAGGTGCAACCGCGGAGCGGTGCAACCGCGGAGCGGTGCCTTTTCAGATTCCCATGCTTATTATTCGCGCTTGGCCAGTGTGGTATGTAATCAGAGCGGATGTTCATCCATATTATCAACCAAATCAGCTAGCCGCGAGTGATGGATGGTAAGAATGACATAAAATAAGGCAAAAGTTACCGCTCCACGATACCCTACCTCCATCTCTGCGTTGTCGGATACAGTTTGACGGCGGACAGCTGCTGGTGTTAACATGTTAAGGGGGCAGACTGGTCTTAGACATCTTTTGTTTATTTCTTCAGTGATCTTGATAAAACTGCACAGGGTTATACAGTTTTTTCTGCTGATTTCAAATATGTAATTAGTTTTCCTGTAACTCACTTTGTTGCTGATATAACTTGAGTTCACTCCCTATTGTTTAAGGCCACCATAGAAAAAAAAGTGCTTAATTAAAAGTGATATTTAGGATATGCCAACATAGACTAACGACTATAGAGTGAAAGTATGGAAGAGGTTTTTGTTTTTAGACCTTTATTGGTTATTTTGCAGCAAAATGAACTATACATTTTCAAAAGCAGTCGGAATTGTGTTACAATTTTGATTAGTAATTAATTAAAAAATCATGTGCTCTAAATTTTGCTCTGATACTTGCATTCTACACACATACAGGTTTCCACTGCAAATAGAAATATTGCTGTACCTGCCCTAGCTGCAGAGATATTGAGGCCTCAAAATTGAAGTCACAAATTTACTTTTTTGAGAAAAATGGAAAAAACTGAAATCACACAGTTTCTTCAAAAAGCAACGATCATGGTGCACATGTTTTGCAATCCTCACGAAGGCGCCCATAAATTGGTAGTAGAGCTTTAGACAAAGGGGCTGGCAAATTATAAAGAAGCCTCAAAGTCGGTTCCCCATTTTTTTGCAGGTTCTGCATGTTAACAGCACCAAGAATCTGGACAGTTAAAATGACATTACAAAAAAATTACTACTTCTTGGTGCGTGAAAATTTGCAGAGAGATAGAAAAATACTTGCAGAAACCAAATATGTCAATTTTAAAAAATGAATATTTTTGTCACTTTTTGGTCCCAAAGAGCAGTCTGCCCCCTTACCGTAATTACTCGAATCTAACGCGCACCTTTTTTCCGGTTAAGCGAGTTCATAAATCGCATGCGCGTTAGAATCGAGTACGAACAAAAAAATTACGGTCAATCTATTGCCATCGCAAATCCAAAATGGCCGCCCCCTACGTGCGTCGGCATGGTGCGTCGGCTATTTCTGCCTATGTGTTTACCATGTGCGGCACTTCGTACGTGTGCTGAGGAGTTCGTCAACTTGTAGTGCATTAGCATCGACAGCATGGAAAGGCCGACTCCAAAAACTCGAGTGCACCACGATGCCGCTTTTAAAAGAAAAGTCATCGCGTGTGCAGAAACGGACGGAAATCGGGCCGCATCGCGGTCCTTCTCGAAACGTGCGTGCGGGACCGGCGGAAACAAAAGCAGAAGATTGTCGACAGCAAAGCTTCACGCAAAGGCTTTAGTGAACCACAGCAGGGTCGGTTTCCGCAAATTGAAGAGCTGCTCCGCGAGTATGTGCTTGAGGAGCGAGCGGCACAGCGGCCCATGACGACAGAACTGCTCCAAGTGCGGGCTATGCAATTAGTCTTAGAAAAATGTCTAATGCGGAGCCTGTTTAAAGCGAGCAGGTGCTGGCTAATTAACTATATGAAGAGGAAAGGCTCTTCCCTCCGAAGGGGAACATGCATATGCGAAAACTTTTGCGGAGAAGTACGATGAAAAGCTTCACAGTTTTCAGAGGTTCGTCCTAAACTTGCGGCGCAACAACGGCTACCTGCTTGGGCAAATCTGGAATGCCGATCAGACGCCTCTTTACTTCGACATGCCTGGCCACAACTGTCGCCACAACTGTCGAGAAGAAGGGGGCGAAGCAAGTTCGCGTGCTGACATCGGTCCACGGTAAAACTACAGTGACGGCAATGCTCTGTTACACGTCAGATGGGCACAAGCTTCGCCCGTACCTCATATTTAAATGGAAGACAATCCCGAAAGGAATTGTTTTTTCGAGTGGTGTGATCGTGCGGGCCAGCAAAAAAAAAAAAAATGGGTGCGCGTTGCAATCGATGTCTTACGTTTTTTTTTTTTTTTTTCGCGGTGGAAATCGGGTGCGCGTTACAATCGAGGGCGCGGTAGAATCGAGTAAATACGGTAATTCAACTGTTTGGTACGTTCACGAAAGCGGTTGTAGGCGTTCTTTCAGCGTGGTTTTCACCATGGCCTCGTTATGCATGACTGTGAATCGCGCCGTGATGCGTTTGGGCAAGAATAAGAAGCAGTGGACACTTCTTTAATTTTATGTATAAACGTTCCTTTGTTTTGCTAGCTCAGATCAGCTACATTTTTTCGATTTCACTACAACGAAATTCTCGCCTCTATGAAATATTTTCTGCGCCTCGTGAGTTTCGTTGTAGCAAGGTTCGACTGTATGAGCTTTGTTGACGTGTGGCTCTAGCTTTTAGAACCTCATCAAAACATGTGAGGTAGGTTAAGGGTGGAAATGTAGCCGATTTGCGAAATGTCATCGTCGTTGCTGTAGCCTACGTCACATGTGCACATTTTAATTTTTACTAATGCAAGGACAGACCCAGTTCAGCAAGAGACTCTAGGGTACAATATGCAAATGCACAATGTAAACATACGTGGCCACAAATCGCTATGGTAGATCCTCACAAATAAATGTGCCGGATAAGTTACTCTTGCAAACGACAAGGGCGACCTCAACGACACATTCATCCGCAACAGGCTTGCGATAATGCTTCAACAACATGCTGTGAGCAATACGGTTACCTACCTGTAAGGTCCACGGCTCAATTCGTACACTCAAGCTGACACCGCAAAATGCGTAAAGACCGTAAACATACTCTGCAAGTTTTCAGAGTGATGTTTTCTGGGAATTCACACAGACGTGAAAATCCCAAGAAGCGCACCACAGCCAGAATAGTCCTGCCCGATGCACTTGTGTCAGGTGCGTCATCACAGCCGCATAGAATGGGAAAAAGCATAGGTCATCCTTCCGTTGGCTGTTACATTAATGAACTGTACCCATGTAGAAACACAAGCTCATTCGTTGGCTCGATGATCGGGTGACACTTTTCGTTCATGCGAGTATGACGATATCGTTTTGATGTGTCGGAGACTTTTGCTGCTACCTCAACAGTGGCAACCGTGCAAAAATGCTTCGCATATGGCAATGCTATCCAAACGTTAATGTACATTGAGGTAAACATGCTCGATACGCCTCCACGGCATATTAAAAAAGAATGCGTTATTCCATGGCTTATTCTAACTCCTGAGAGGGCTAATCGTTCTTTTTGGGTGAGCCGCACCAAAACATCACTGATGAAGCAACATCGAAGGCAATTTCTCCGGTTTAACAGCTGCGGCTCATCTGCGACGATTTTTTGTCAACAGAAAACTGAAAAAATAAAGACCTGGCCCATCTTTCTTGTGCCTTCCCGCACAAATCACTGTGAAAGCTCGTCGGTACACCATTTTTTCTTCTTCGTAAGGTCACACACAGCGCACGCACCAGTGAAAACACGGGAGCAACTGCAGCAGGCGCAGCTGCTTTTGCCTACCAAGCGAAACCAAATGTCAGACGGCAATGCCATCACATTTTCGTGACGTATGTTTGGTGGAATTTGTCTATACTGTACACTTTTCGTGGACAACTGAGTCGTCGTGTTGTTCGCGATGCCTCCTTGTGCAAGACTGCAATGTGCTCCATACAGACGCGTTGCTTTAAGGAACGAAAACTGCGTTATTGTGCCCATGCCTTTCGGTTCTGCATCGTTGTTTCCGAATACCCTGTGTGAGAGAGCCATAACTTCATACGCGCTTTGCTGTTAGCAGCGCCACTGATTCAGGGGAGACGCAGGTCGAAAAATCTCGGTTTTCCAAAAAATTATTTTTTTTTTCCAGTTGTATTGGCATCCTTTAATTATAATCTTTTACTTCTGAAAATACCAAGCAGAAATTCGCGTGAAAAATTATTTCAAAATGCTTCGAAATGGGCAGCAATGATGTTAGAAATGCGCAGAAGTCTCCAAATATGACGTAGTTCGCGCTGTCCTGTCGCGAAAACGACGCATTGGCTGCCATTTGAAATCATACACGCATGCGGTGAGGTCCTTCCTCTTCGCAATCCACTATTAGCCAGTCTCGTATCTCTACGAAGAATAAACGAAACATAAGAATAACAACGCTTACAATAAGCGTTTTGAATATCGCGGCAAGCAGCGCGAGGCCGCCATTAAACAGTGGTGCGTTCCACCCCCTTCTCCTCCTATCTTTCTGGCAAAAGAGCGAAGCCTTGGAGTTGCAATCGAGTTGTTCGGCATTTCTCTGCATTTTTGCGTCATGGCAAGTCCCAAAAAGCGCAGTCTAAATAATCGAAAGTTCACAACACGCTACAAGTCTCGAGGGTAACAGCGTCGAACGTTTCCCGAAGCGACAGCGAACGACTGTCACTGCCAACCAACGCCCCGACACTCTGATTTCAGATAAGCCTAACATCGGCATTGAACACCGCGACAGTGGTTGTGAAATGGCCGCTGTCGTGGAATTCGCCAGTGCATTCCAAATGACGATCGGATTCTTCGAGAGTGAACGTATACCAGTAGGTGCTCCTACTGCCAACACGCTGCTTTGCGAAATCTGTGCGCTGACTGCCCTTGTGGCGGGTGTGCAAAGCCCAACCTGCCGAACGGGAGCTCGGCGTCTGAGAGGTAGCTGGAAAGCGCAAAGGCCTTTCGGCATTCCTCGAAGTGCGGTGTGAAAATACAAATTGCCCTGAATCTGCACTTTCATTTGCACACATTCCGAGACTTACTGCTTCGGCCAGGGACCAAGGGGTCTGCGTAGGGAGCTGTGGAAAGTCGAAGGGTGTTGAGGATACAGTAAAGAAGAAAGTTTGAAAAAAAAGGAAAGCTTGTAAAGTCAGCCTTTAACGAGTGTGGCTGATGGATGATTGTTTTACAAAAACAGAAGTAACTAACTGTATTTTTCGTTACAGTTACTCAGTAAAAAAGTAACAGGGTTACAGTTACAAGTTACTCTAAATTAAAAGTAACTAGTTACCAGTAACGCGTTACTAGTGACTAGTTACTGCTTAAGACTGCTTGAGTGGAATTAAAAAGCACGGATTAGCTTCTTTGGACTGCCTGGTTTTCGGAACGATTTTGCTCAGCCTGACTATGCCCTCTGCAAGACAAAGGCCTCTCTGATCTTCGGTCAATCAACCTGGTTCTGTACTTTGTGCTGCCACATTCTAGCTGCAAACTTGTAAATCTCATCTGCCCACCTAATTTTGTCTCCCTCTCATGTGGTTCCTAGGGAGTTAAAAAATCTGCAGTTGACTGTAGTGCATTCAACTTTCTTTAATGCTTGTTTATATTGTGTGTACCTGTGTTCAGTGCCCCTCAGCGGTGTGATCCTGTTGAAATCGCAAGTGCCTCTCGACTGTTTTCAGAGAAGACTCAATAGAACAATGCAGTTACATGAGCTGGGAGCTCATGTTTGTTTTTCAGTTTGGTTTCAATGCCTGACCTGTACTTCTATGGCTTTCATGGCAATATGTTTGTCCCCCTTAGTTATTCTTCTGGATCTAGGCCAATGTCTAGACTGCTGTATTTTGTTCAGTCGACACACTGCTTTGAATGCAGTCATTCATAAACAGTGATGTGGAATCGTGTAGAGAGGAAAAAATGCCTGCAAGGTTGTCACGGTGCTGCATTCTTCTTATTCTGTGCTGCTGTGTGTAGGCTGGTATCATATGTGTTGCTGTGTGCTCCTTGTAAGTTGTTCTTGCATTTCAACAGGGTGGTCCCCGTGGTGGTGGTAAAGGCAGCACAACTAAGATATTTGTTGGCGGCCTACCTGCCACTGTGACAGAGACAGACTTGCATGCCTTCTTCTCCGAATATGGGAAAGTAAGTTTCATTGCGCGATGTACCTTCTATTTGTGAGCAAGTTGTGTGCTGGACGCTTAGCTTGTGCCTTGTGGCCTTGCAGGTGACAGAAGTTCTTATCATGTATGACCAAGAGCAGCGCCGTTCTCGAGGTGAGTGAGCTCGCACAACGTGAGGCTTTGACCTCTTTTCTAGGTGGCTATGGTGAAGATGAAGACGCTCTTGAGGGAGCCAGACAGTGCTGTTGTTCTGGTTTTGCAGGAGGGTGCGTGCCCCAAACGATTTGTTTCAGTGTGCGAGCAAGCGCCTGAGAAAATGTGCGGCCACCTTCAGCTCCTGCAAAATGCATTCTTGATGGATGGACTGCCCCCTGGCGCTAATGGCGTGAGAATGTAGTCAATAAGGAGATTAATTAATTCTAGGATATGACTATAGTTAGCTCTGCTGTTAGGCCCATCACTCGTCTCTTTTTCTTTTCCTCCATCTTGTGCGTGTGGGGGGAAACTACCGGGTGGCTGGCAAGTCTGCTGCCCTGTGTGTGGTCGAACCGGCAACTGCCTGAGCCTGGCCAAAAACAGTGCCCACTCATAGCAATGCCTGCTCAAGCAATCCCACCCCTTTTTCTCCTGGGACAATTTGGGAAAATGGCCAACTCGGAGGAGGCACTCGTTTGTAGGGACAGCGTTTGCTGACCCACAAGGGTAACTAACTGCCTTTTATCAGGTGCACTGCTTGCCCACAATGTCCTCTTTGATGTCTGTTTACTGGAAAATTGGAAAGCTTACAATCGCGAGGAGGGTCTTGCAGTGTGATATCTGCCTCCAGTGGATGCGAGTCACTTCGCTGACTCTCCTATTTGTTTGCAGGCTTTGGCTTCGTGTCCTTTGAGACTGAAGATGCAGTCAATCAGTTGACTGGTCGGCGCTACGTTGAGATCAGTGGAAAGCAGGTATGATCTGAAGCATGAATCATGTTTATAGCGTCGCTTTCGGGAACTGTAATGATTAGTTTGTTGAGTTGTTTGTAATACGTTGCAAATTGGTGTACTTGTGGTAGTCCTTGTGGCTTTCAGTGCCAGATTATAGTCATTATGTTGATTTTAGATCAGGGTAGTTAGTCTAGCATCAATAAAGGCACACAAACACTTGTGGTGCAGTCTTAATTTAAATACATACGCTTGAGATGACGCTACAAGGCCAGGGTGAACCTGAAGCTGTAGTCACTAAAAATTCTAAATTTTACCACTTGCAATGTGAAAAAAAAAAAAAGGGTGGGGTGGGGTGAAGTAACGTAGTGTGGTATCTTCGCTACGTGTGGTAGCTTCTCTACAGCGGTTATTATAGCTCGCACTAAATGCCAGACTCTTTTTATAGGTTGAGTGCAAGCGGGCGGAGCCCAAGGAAAGCAGGATGGCCAACAAGGGTGGCCGCCCTGGCGGAGGTGGTGGCTGGGGAGGACAGCAACAGCAACAGTGGGGTTGGGGATCATCCAACGGGGCAGGCAGCAACATGAACTCTGGCTACCAGGGTGAGTCATTGCGTGGATGTAGGTTTTGTAGTACAGTGGAACTTCGATTATACGACCCCTAGTTTCGTGTAGACCCCCATTTTATGACAAATTGGTTTGGCCTCTGCAAAATCTTCATTCAAATAATGTACTTAAAACTTTGGTTGAACGACGCAGTTTTACAATGACTTTCAGATACTGTTCGAAAGAAAACACAGTTAAACCTGCTTATAACAAACCTCCATATAACGAATTCTTTTACATAACAAAGTTTCTCCCCGACGTTATCCTATAGAGGCACGTGTATTTGCGACCTTTATGTAACAATGTAACAGCGGGAGACATCTTTGATATAATGCATTTTTGCCATGGACAATCATGAATTTTGCACCAGATTTTGTCATTTCAGCACAAGCATGCTTCTTCGGTGATTGCCTCGCCGCCAACTAAGGGCGACGTGGCGGTGGCGCGCTCGCAGCCCCGGCGACTCCCACGCGAGAGCAAGTGCTCGTTATTGCGCGCGGGTGTACGCGAGGCGAGCGGCGTTGCCGGTGTACTTGCCGTCACGGGCGCATGCTTGGGTGTGCCTTTCCCCTCCCTTCAAACCAAAGACAAAAAAAGAGAACTACTTATGCGTAGGCAGTGCCACGCTTTTAGTTAGTATCACATGTGGGGCTGCGCTGCATATGGGCACTTCACCGAATAGTTTTCCGCGGTATCCATGTCGTTCGCTCTTAGTTTCGCTCACGGCGTGGCTCTCGACAACGTTTAGCTTTGATTTTTTTTTTTTTTTTTATGCGGGCAACCGTGTCACTATATTGAAGGGATTTCAGATTAGGCGCTGATGAAAACTCTTGGAAACCACGGTGACGATGTATCTTCGGCGATTGACACGTCACGCGCTTTCACCAGTCTCTTCTCGTTGCAAGTGCACTGATGCTTGCCAAGATAGCACGCGCACCAGTGATCGCGACTGCGCCCTTAAAATCAAGGTTCAGCGTTGCCCCCTGCCCACGTCTGTTCATGCTCGTTCAAGATGGGTGGTTTCCTTTCTGTTTGAGCATTCGCAGCGGTTCTAACATGTGGGAGGATGTTATCGCATGCGCCCTTCAGGCGATAGAGAAAGGGTCGCTCATTTGATCTCTACTTCAGCAGCGCTCGTGCCCCCGTACTCGCTCGTAAACGTTACGATGCACGGGGGCATGTTATCAATTTACACTTGTTAAGGAACATGACGGCGACTGCAAAAACTCTCCGAGAGTGTCCATGTAATTACTGTCACAATAATGCAGTTTTTCACTGCTAAATAAGTGTATTAAGTTAGCTCTGCCTTCAGTTCTCCTTTTGTGTATTATGTGCATTCACTTTTTTGAATTTTCATACCGTACGTGCTTATAACACTATTCTCTATATAATAAATTTTTCTGCGAATTGGCCAATTTCGTTACATCCAGGCATAACTCACTTAATTCACAAGTGCAAAATATGAATTTGCGTTCCTCGAGGTTGACGATTAGAAAAGTGGTGAGACAGGATGCCTTCTTAGAATTAAAATTCTATTCTCTCCTGGAAGTTCATGTGCTTCTACGTACACCTCGATCGCGTGCGTACGCATTCGGGGTCGTTACCTAGTCGAGCTTTATCCACACGGAGTAGCATCAGCCGTCCGAAAAGCTGATATTTTCACATTTTCGGTCCATAAGAACTTTTCCTGGTCGACATACTACTGATATTTTTCCTTTTTCACATTCCCAGTCACAGGCTAGCATACGCATTGTGGCGCAACACAGCTGTTTTCACCGTGCAAAATTACTTTCACTTGACGTCAATGGTTATAGTAACAGCGGGACATTACTAGTTGCGCTTCACAAGCCAACAAATTGCTATGCGTATAGCTCAGTCTCGCGAAAAGGTATTTTATGCCAACTCATGGTGTGTTGCCATTAAGTGATAACAATGACACTGTGTCCGACTCTTCTGACGGGAGGCTGAGAATAAAAGATTCGCTCGTGCCTCCTCCAACTAAGGTCGTGCTGTGGGCTTATTCAGGCAGTCTGTACCCGTTTTTCGAGGCAAGGCTGAGTGTCACAGCCTATAACCTTAGTTTTTCAATTATACGATGCCCGTATTATACAATGGTTTTACATGGTCTCCTGAAAGTCTAATCGTGGTTCCGCTATTTAATACTGCAGACTGGCTAGCACCTGACTAGCGGCGAATTTTTATTGGTGGTTCATGAAGGTGCTCAATTTTCGTGTTGCTCAAGCAGCTTGATGGGGCAACATGAGAATTGAAATTGCTGATTTGACATGCTACCATGGACATTGCTGATTAGAAGGTTCTGTGGGACATAAAAAGCTGCAACCTACCATACTACGGCAGTTCCAGATTGTCAAGGTGTTATTTTTGTGATTTTATGAGACTCGTCACATAACTTCCCCGCATAAAATTTAGTTGTTGTTAGCTGTGTTGCAAAACTTGTGTTGAGATGTTTTGAGGAATGCCTTGATTGATTCGTCTTTTTTTTTTTTTTTTGCAGTCTTTGTGGTCATGAAACTAATGCCTAATTTAAATGCAGGCTACGGTGGCTACAACAACAGCTGGGGAAACAACCAGAGCAGTTACGGCTATGGAGGAGCAGGTGACCAGTCCTACAGTGGTTATGGTAGGCCTTTTTTTACCTTCGATTTAGTTTTCCCAGTCCTTTTGCATGTCTTTATGACATTTGAAGGTTGATAACTGCTCACATAGCAAAATTGAGTCCCCGCATCTTGACCGAAGATGTCAATTTTTTTTCGTATACTATGTAGAAGAAATGGATCATGCAGTGAATATAAGCTTGCCTCTGTAAAAACTCTGTTGTACTAGGTGTGCTGGAGACGGCACAGACAAATCGCTTTGTAAAAGACACTGACGTTAGGTATAAGAGACCGATAGGTATAAGAGGCACCGGTGTGCCTGCATTGGAATGGGAGTTCATACGAAAGTCCATACGTGGCACCGTGCTTTTGAAACTCCTTTTGTAAGAGACGAGAAGTACTGCCCAGTGCATGTCTCTCATAAAAGGGTTCAACTGTACTGATTGTTGTCGGTCATGTATAGCTTGGCAACCACAACAGTGTGTGGCTGCTTGCTGTGGTGCAATTTTGCGTTTTTGCATTATTAGGATCGTATGGACAGCAGCAGCCCTCCAGCTATGGACCCATGCGTACCAGCTACTCCGAGGGATACACTGCAACCCCAGCAGCAACTGGTAAGTGCGTTTTATCGGCATCTAGTAGTACAAAGTACAGTAGACTCTGATTAAGGGGAGATGCGCGTCGAAAAATCGCGTTTTTCGCGGAATTTTTCAGTTTTGAGATTTTACCTGTAAAATTATCTTTGTTTATTCAGCTACAACTCCGCAAAAGATCAAGGCAAAATTCGAATGAGAAGTTAGTAAAAATTCTATTTTATTCAGCCACGGTGGCTCGAGAAAGTGGTAGTTTCGTCGCGAATCAGCAACTTTCGATCGTCTCCATCTCGAGAATGCGGCGTCTCCCGCCATTGCTGTTTGCTTGGAGAGGTTGAGTAAGCCTTCGTTTAGCCTACAGCACCTCCCTCAGTTTCGCATTTTGGCCCAAAATAATAAAAAAAGGCACGTTTTGGCGCCTGTTCAAGCGTTTCTACTGGACATTTAAATCACGTGGTGCTCTAGCGAGGCCGCCATTGGCCTACACGGAGACGTTGCTGCGGCGAAGCACCGAAGCCTGCATCCGTCCTCGACTGTGTACGGCGACTCGATCGAACTCTGTGGCCCTTTTCCTGCGTTTTTTCAGTTATTTCGTAATGAACGAACCGAAAAAGCGCGATTTCCGAGCTCGGAAGGCTCGGGCGAAGATCCCGCACCGAGTGCGGCGTCGCAAACCTCTACGGAAAGTGACAGCGGGAAGCAGCCGCCCGACGCCTCCGGCTAGCCCTAACCAGCACAACGGCCACTCGGACGAAATCGACGCCGCGCTGAGCTTTGTGAGCGCTTCGGAGGTGAAGATTGGACTCTTCGAGAATGATAGAGCAGCAAGCGATCGGAACTCTGCGAGTGCTGTGATATGCGATATCAGTGCGCTTACGGTGCTGATAAGTGGAGCTGCTTGCCCTGCGTGCCACACCTGTACCCTCGCGGTACGTGAACCGGTCGAAAAACAGAAGGGTCTCTCGGCGTTTCTGGAGTTGCATTGTGCGAACAGTGAGTGCCCTGAATCGGTACTTTCTTCTGTGCACACCTCGAGCCGTGTTGTGCCTGGTGAGCTTGCGAACGGTGCTAGCGGAAGCCGGGAATATCGGAGTGGGAGCTCCCGCGACAGCTTCGCCGTGAACGTCAAGGCAGTGGTAGCTGCGCGCGCGATTGGCATCGGGCACGAACAGCTTTCACGTTTTTGCGCCATTCTTGGCTTGCCGACGCCGTTACATCACAAGAACTTTATTGCGATCGGCAAGAAAGTTCATGCTGCGGCCATGAAAGCCGTGGAGGAAAACATGGAGAAAGCGAGAGTTCACACGAAAGAGATGGTCGGCAGCAGTGATGTTGCCGTGATGTTTGATGGTACGTGGCAAAAGCGGGGCCACAAGAGCCATAACGGCGTTGGCACAGCTGTGTCTGTAGACAGTGGCTTGTGCCTCGATTTTGAGGTTCTCTCAAACTTCTGCTTTGCGTGCAGCCGGCACAAAGACATCGGGAGCGAAGAGCAAGTGTGGCAGGCGTACCATAACCCAGTTTGTGAGAACGTTGACTGCTCCTCTCATGCTATGGAAACTGAGGCAGCAGTGCGCATATGGACGCGGACTCCCTCATATGAGACACCGTTGCGCTTCACCACGTTTTTGAGTGATGGGGACAGTAAAGCCTTCAATGCTGTCTTTTTGAGGCCAAAGTGTACGGTGAAACATCCATCGTGAAGGAAGATTGCACCAACCACGTGGCCAAGCGCCTGGGCACTTCAATTCGCAAGCTCAAGACTCCTCTTCCACGTGGCGAGAAGTTGAAGGACGGGCAAATACAAAAGTTGCAAAACTACTATCGCATAGCCATCACCAGCAACAGAGGCAATGTCCGGGAAATGTATCGTGCCATTTGGGCGTCACTTTTTCATTCGAGTTCGACGAATGCTGCCAAGAGCCATAAATTCTGCCCCGAAGGAGTTGAATCATGGTGCAAGCACCAGCGGGCGGAAGCACTTGGAGAACCCGCGCCAGACCACACTCCGCTTCTGACAAAGGCACAGGGGGAGGCTCTGCTGCCTATTTACAGGCGTCTCACGGAGAAGAAGCTTCTCACCCGCTGCTTACAAGGGAAGACTCAAAATGCAGCAGAGTCCCTCAACAGCAAGATCTGGTTACTATGCCCGAAGACGAAGTTTGTGTCCAAGACAGTAGTGGAAACTGCAACTGCCATCGCCGTTTTGTGGTATAACTGCGGTCATGGCAGCTTTGAGCAAGTGCTTCAGGAGCTTGGTATTCTGCCACCAGAAGAGCTTGTTGTCCTGGGAAGCTCCCGTGACCAGAGGAGAATGAAGAAAATGTCCGTCCGCCAAACCGCTGAAGCTCGAGCCCATCGCCGAAACCAGGTGAAGAGAGCACGTCTCACGGACTCCATTCGAGAGGGTGCTGAGGGGCAAACGTATGGGCCAGGGGAGTTCTGAACAGCTGTGCTGTGTTTGAGACATATTGCTCTATTTTTGCAAGAAATTTCATGTGCTTTCGTCATGTTTTTGAAAAATACAGATGTTTGAAACTTTCAAAAGCATTTTTCTCCATTTGTACTTTTCAGCATTTTTTACGTTTTGTGCACCACTTTTCAGGTACTTCAAATGGTCAGATCTGGATGAAATTTTGCACACAGCCTCTTCAAAGTGTGTAGAATGTCGATATCTATATGCATTTCAAATATCTCTTATACATTTTTTGAAAACAATTAAAATGTTGACTCACAGCACACAAAGTATGTACCTTTGGTATTCCTGATTTTTTTTAGAAATATAGAAATTATTTGAATAAATTTTAAGTAGTATCTAACATACTACTTTACCTAACCAGCAAAATGAGCTATTGCAGGCTTCTCTAAACAAAAATTTATTATTAAAAAAGATGTGCACAAAAAGCCCTATATTTTTCTCTTGAGAGGTGTCTCGCACAAAAACTAATAAAGCTACATAAGAACTAAGCACATATTTGGAATCAGCGTTACAAACTCAGTCTATGACCAAAGTTCCATAACTTTAGGTATAATATTAAAGAAAAAGTGTTTTCGAGGAGCATCTCCCCTTAAATAGAACCTGAAGGAACCAGGAAAGTATTCAACAAGGGTGCTGATTACAAGCATGAAACTTATCTTGTCAGAAGCACTTGGTTTTATTTAGGCAGCAGCTCTGTATACTGAGCCTACTGTATAAAAATCAGTGCCACCATAGTATATGGCCTTGCTGTAGTGTTAAAAAATCCTCATTAAGATTTATGTTAGTTTGATATCTGTCAGACAAAATGATGTATCAAACAACAAAGATTACCATATTTACACGATTGTAGGTAGACCCATTTTTTCTGAATTTGCAATTCAATATTGGGAGTCTACGACCCCCTCCCGTCTTGTGGAAATCTTATGGATTCAAAACCCTTGACTAGTTATTGCGGTGCTATCATCGTCATCAAACTATGATCATCATCATAGTGCTAGTATTAGTCCTACATGCAGACTGACACGGACCGCGAAAGCAATCATTGGCTGCGATTAAAAGAAAAATGATCTCAGCTGCCAAAACCATCAGCAACTGCGCTGTGAGGTGGCAGTTTGGCGTAGACGAGCGAAGAATTCGCGTTTGGGGGAAACTGCCCTTTTTGTGTTCAGCGGCCCGAGAAGTTTCCGGGGGCAAAAAAAAAAAAAAAAAGGGGGGGGGGGGGCACTCTGCATTCTTGATTGAGAATTGATGGACTTCAGGAGCAAAGGAGCACTGCTGAGGCTCCCATCAATAATCGTGCTCGACAAGTTTCGGTGTTGCCTTTTATGAAGAGGCTGTTGCCATGCTCCCGTGTGGCGAGCTGCAGCTCCCAACAACTGCAGCCGCTTGACGTGTGCCGAAATAAACCGAATCAAGTACGCGTATACGCTTTAAATGAGGTCCGCGAATGGGGGACCTCATTAAGCCGGAAACACGCTTTTTGCCACTGATGCTGTGCACATAAATCACTGAAGCTTGGGTCTGCATTCCTGAGGCACTCGTTCATCGTGCCTTCAAAAAGTGCTTGATTTAGATTGCTTCTAATGGCAATGAAGATGAAGTGTCACAAGGCATTTTGGAAACACAATGATCATTCACTGTGCGAATAAATGTATTTTTAGTTTTTTTTTTTTCTTGGGCTGCATAGGTGAAAACTTCTTTTACATTTGCTATCCCCAAAGTTAAGCTCGAGACTACATGCGGGTCTGAACAGGTTTTCATGGTGTACCGTATTTAGAGAATTGTAGGTCTACTTATTTAATTTAAATTCAAAATATGAAGTTGCGGCCTTTGTTTTAAAAACAGCGATCTTACCGGGCGTGACCAGGATTTGAGTCCACTTACAATTGTGTAAACCAGTCGTGTAAATGCGGTATGTGTGTGTTTTTACGTTAGCTGTGGCATACAACAGGTTGGTGACAATCTGCCACCTTAGAGAAATCGAATGGCCTGTAACCACATTGCAATCAATATCTTGTGCTTCGCAGGTGGCTACAATGCCCCCAGCACCAATGGCATGGCAGCAGCTGCTCCTGTTGGCCAAACTGATGGCTCTTACCACCCGTACCGGAGGTGAATCTGAAGGCACCAGCGAGTGTACATTCCTCACGCCTCCCCCTGCCTTTTTTTTTTTCGTCCTTTCAATAAGATCCACCTCATCACCCTGGATTTTTTTATACACTCATTTGCCTACAGACTCGTTCAGACTCATTTTCATTGTGTCATTTGTGACTGTGAAGCCATTTGTGCTGGCACAGTAATGCCCCATCTTCACTGCCCAATGATTTGCCCTTACAAGCGAGCAGGTTCCTTAAATGTGTTGCGTGGTGCAAAGCAACCTTGACGGCATCTAGTGTCGCATAGACGCCCCCGATTATGCATAATACATTTTTGCACATGTAACCCACACACTGTATATAGGTTATGGACTAATCTTATGTTAAAGCGCACCTCGTTTGCCGTGAAGCAGCATTTTAGTTCAAAATTCTTGCACAATCCTGCTCTTTGCTGCCAAATCACTCTTCAGTGTAGCAGCAATAGTGGTGGTGACATGTACAGGATGTTGGAATGCACAGAAAATTGTGCTGAAATGCTCATTTGAAGATCTCAGTCATTCTGTAAGCAACTTATATCGTGTACTTATTACAAAGGTGCGATACTGCATTGAAATCGTGAATTCAGGTGGTTGCGGGCTTGAAATTAGAAATGATGAAATGTATGTCCCCTTGTTGGGGGAGGGGGCCGAGTTTTCAATGAACCTGCAAGGTGTGAAATGCTGTTGCAGTGGAGAACATTTACAACTTCAAAGTCTGAATGTCCATTTGTCTGGTGTAGGTAAGTGCAAGCTTCTCATAAGAGTGTGGATGTCACTGACTGGCCATAACATAAATAGTTTTAAAAAAGTTGACTAAATAGAAGATGATTTTTGTTCTTACTGCAGTAATTGCACAGCTACTGCAATACAGTAAAGTCGTGAAGCCAGCACTTCAGCATGTTGCTAACTGCTCTGTCCTTGACATCTGCTGGTCTTATGGAAGATTGTGTCCTGCTGCTCTGAGAAAATGTCTGCAGGTGAAATCTTTGAATCCGGAAAAACATGCGCTTGGTGGCAAGTGCCCAGGCAGAACTTCTGCCACCCAGGTAAGTTTGTGCCCCTGCCTGCCTACAAATGCCTAAATGCCTACATAGGCATTTCAAATGTATGAGGCAAAAAGCATGGTTCTGTTACACTCCCTGCTGCAAGCTTTCCTGCATTTCTTAGGCATGGTATTGGCAGTGCATTGGATGGCTGTTCACGTAATGAATAATTGTACCAGTGATAAAAGCTTTGGAGCATAACTTTTGGTGCTGTTCAAAGCAGCTCAGACTTGTAGTGTAGTGCTCGAAGGGATAAGGGTTATTGCAACTTTCAGTTGACGTTGCACAAGTGTTTCCAGTTTACATGAGTGTTTGGATCATGACTAGCGCATCTGCTGCAGGAATCTCAATTGCTTTAAAAACTATGTTGGCTTTAAAATGCAATTCCATTCCGAACTTTGTTCTGGGGAAAAAAAATGGGGAACCAGTAAAAGTTCACCTGGATGCCCATTCAATGCAAAGCCGGAAGCTGCCTTGTCAGGGCATCTGACAACTGATTCTTGAAATGAATTTTAACATGTGGCTGATTAATGCTGGCCTTCTGTGGCATATGACACCATGCGGTAGTGTGCCACATTTTTTTTTTGGTGGAGGGAGCAAGTTTACTAGCCAGACTGTGAATAACTGGTGGCACAGCTGGTAAGTTGGATCATGCAAGTTTTGCTGTAGTTTCATGAGACAGTGCCAGTAAAACCACCTTAAGCGACACTTGTTGCAATGCCCACCTGCATCTCTGACATAGTGAGGTGTGTGCAAATAACTTCTAACCTTTACATTTAGCAGCTTTTTAATAACGTGTTTTGGTAGCTAATGGGTGCCAACAGACTGCTCTCCTTCCCCTTCTGCACGAGGTCTTACTTTCAGGACCTCTCCTCGTCCTTCATCAAACCACGCAGTAACATGAATGCTGTCCAATACACAGTAATACAGCCTGTCTGAACAGTTCTCCTTGCGGTGGATGGAACGTGGGTCTGCTTTCAGAAGGCATTCCAGTGCTCTGGCTGCAGCGTTGTAGTCTTCAAAATGCTGCAAACACCATGAGCAGCGAGATTCTGAAGCGGGGTGGCTGTTGCACCCGTGAAAACGGGAGAGCTGTTCTCTGGCCTTGGGGGTGAAGTCCACTGTCAGTGTCGCATCCTCCTTGATCCAGTTGGCCCATCGAACATCTGGCGCCTTGTCAGTCTCCTGCTGAGGGCTGTCGTACTGAGGCAAGTAAGGCTTAATGTCGAGGATTGGCGTCCCGTCCACAAGGTCTACTCCAGAAAGGTGCAACACAGCACCTGCGCGATTGGAAAACAGATACCTGCTTCGTGCTCTGGTAACTCGAGTGGCTAACATGTGCTACATCCACCTCGGCGAACAAGCTTCACAATTCCAACTGAATTAGAAACGGCAGACTCATTACTCTAATGATATCTTGGACAGACCTACAGCATTTCAGGTACCAATTACTGCAGCATGCTACAGGAAGAGGTCAACTTGGCAGCTAAGCATTATCCTTTGTTCCATTAAAATTGCTGCAAGCACCTCTGTTTTTAATGATTGCATGATACATGCAATAAATGCTTGTTCTAGTAGCAGTGCCTACTTTACACAAGCATTATTTGTTAATCTTATTTTCTTGGCCGTAAGACCGTTAGTGCAACATTAGCAAAGTTTGATAGTCAAAAGTTTATATAGCACCATAAGTGTGCAAACTTAGCCAAAGCTACCCTGGCTATAGCAGCTGCTTTTAGTTTTGCCACTAGTGTGTCAAATAGACTTGAAATAAAAAAAATAAAGGCACTGCTTTGTCTTGCTCTGATGAGCTAAGCAAATTTTGTTGCTGTGGTAGTGGCTAACTTGCCTAGACTCCTTATGTCTGACCTATGAGGCCATTTTGAATAAATGAAATGCGAAATCTCATTTGCTGGGCACTTTGTTTGATATCCATGCATTGAAAACATGTGCTATGAAAAAATTTCATACCATACTCGATGTTTATGATGGGCAAGTTGCCCCCCCCCCCCCATACTGTCACTGTTGCCCATAAACATCAATGCATTTAGTCCTAGTCTAAAATTTCCACATGTGCTGAATTTGAAGCAAGCAGCAGTTCAGTATCGATCAGGACGTCTTGAGGGGCTAGTTGGTTCATTCTATTCAGGTAAAAATTGCGCTGAAATAGAAAGGACACCACAAAGAAGGAACACTTAAACAGATCGAGCGCAAACTACCAACTGTTTTTTATTGACTGTAGAACGTCGATAAATAGGGAACCCGTACATAGCTGCGCCGACGCGTCGAGGATCAACACGTGCTACTTAACGCACTTTATCAATCAAAAAGGACACTTCTGCACCGTAGAGCGATACCGAGGCCTCACTTACACAGCTATCACCTTTCATGTTGATGAAGAAAGCTTCCAACACCTCACGAGCACACGTATCTCTGCTATGTCCCAGTATCTTAGTCTCCTGAAATAGTGGTTCACATCCACATGCTGCGCAGTGAGCAGGCAAATTTCCCATTTCACTATTTTTGATTGACAGCTGGTGTTCACGTATGCGATCATTAACGCAGCGGCCTGTTTGGCCCACGTAAGATCTGCCGCAGGAGAACGGAGTCGCATATACCACTCCCACATCGCATTGCACCACCGGGTTGGCATGCTTCTTGTTACACAGGCTAGTGCGCTCATTGCCGCTCGAAATTCGCGCGCACAACCTCGAGAGCTTTTTAGGTGCAGAAAACACCATGTCAACTCCGTGCCGGTTAGCAACCTTCTTCAGGTTGTGCGTCACCCGGTGTAAATAGGGTACCACTAACGGCCTCTCACGCCCCCTGGGCGCGTCTTTCAGGCACTGCTTCCGTGATCGCCCTTTTAGCTTCTTCAGGAGGGTTTCGGCCACCGCCGCCAGCACAGACTGCGGGAACGCGGCTGCCTTCAGTCGTTCAATCTGAGCACGGAAGCTGGCCTGCCTCTCATGCGAGCACGACCTCACCAGCGCAGACTCCAAACACATTGAAGCGATCGCCCTCTTTACTACCTTAGAATGTGATGATGTATATGGTAAAGGCTTCTTTCTAGCACGCGGACAGTACGCATAACAAGTATGTTGATGCTTGAATATGAGCTTAAGATCTAAAAACTGAAGCGTTCCTTCCTGCGGTAGCTCGTAAGTGAAACATAGACCCCTCCCATACTTGTTAAACTTCTTTACAACGTTGTGCACATTAATGTTAGTACTCGTTTGTTTGTCCAAAACTACCAGGAAATCGTCTACGTACCTAAAAATTTTTAACACTCCGTCACTTCTAAACGCCTCAAGCAGATCGCGGTCAATGTAGGCCAAGAAAATGTTACACAAAACAGGGGCAGCACAGGAACCAATACAAATGCCTTTTCTTTGGAGGTACAAACCCTTGTCAAAACCTATGAAAGTGTGTTTCAGATAGAATTCCAAAAGCGACATAAAATTATCAACACTCAGACCCGTGGAATTTTGAAAACCAATAGCTGAATTCTCTAAAATGCAATCCATAACACACTCAAAAAGTTCAACATGGGAAACAGAATAAAACAGATCTTGCACATCCACTGAGAAAGTCAACCCATGTGATACTTTGCCTTCGAAAAACCGCGCTACTTCCATAGAATTCTTCGTCGCGTACGGATCATTCAACCACAACCTGTTCAGGCATTTTTGTAAAAACATGCTAGCCTGGTGCTGCCATGAGCCTTTTTCACTCACAATAGTGCGAAAGGGAATTTCCACTTTGTGCGTTTTTGCACTAAAAAACACTTGCAAGGTGCTGGATTTACTTCCTTGAATTGCATTCGCAAGTTTCGTTAGCTTCATGTCCCTACACAATGCCACTGCTTTAGTTTTAACACGTGCCTCACTAGGCTTTACCTTGACAAAGTTCTTTTCGATGGCCTGGCGTGCTTTCTCCTGGTAGATAGCTGACGGCATAATCACGAAGCCACCTTCTTTGTCAGCCATAGTCAAGCTGAGACCTTTATCTTTGAAGTATCTCACAATATCTCCCAGGTTGTCTCTTGTCGTCCTTTTTGCCGGTCGAATTGTGCTCCTTTGAAGGCTTTCCACCCCCTCCAGCAGGCATCTTTCCTGATTCTCTTGACCTGCTTTTTCCGCCATCCTTCGGTTATAAGCCAAAAGCTCGAAAGCAGGTACCGCAGGCTCGTGAGAGAACTTTGGACCTTTCTGCAAAACCTTTGAAATGTTATCGGGAAGCTGTACATCACCAATGACTATCAAGTCAGAGTCGATCGATTCTTTTTTACTAACACGTGGTCTTAAAGCTGACAGGGCTTGCCTCAAGTAGAAACACCACCACTGCTCTGTCATTTCCGCTGCCAATCTTCTTGCTGACCGTAACTTGCTTTCGGCCACCCCCTCAGGGAAGTTGCCATAGCACACCACACGTAACCAGTCTTGACAGACCCGCACCTGTCTCCATAACTCTGATTTCCAAATCTTGGCGACCCGTTTCACATGTCCATTAGATGGCTTGACGCCACCAAACAACATCCAAATATCTTGAGGAATCAGGCCTTTCTTACGGCAAAAAGCCAAGTACCTTGCCTTGCAAGTTGACACGACGATATGGCTCACCAGTGCATTAATCCTGTCGTCCAGAGGCCAGAAGGAAGGAGAGTGTAAGAAGAAGCCCGATGTAGAAGAAATGTAATCGGCAACTTCCCTGAGGGGGTGGCCGAAAGCAAGTTACGGTCAGCAAGAAGATTGGCAGCGGAAATGACAGAGCAGTGGTGGTGTTTCTACTTGAGGCAAGCCCTGTCAGCTTTAAGACCACGTGTTAGTAAAAAAAAAAAAAAAAAAAAAAAAAAAAAAAAGAAAGAATCGATCGACTCTGACTTGATAGTCATTGGTGATGTACAGCTTCCCGATAACATTTCAAAGGTTTTGCAGAAAGGTCCAAAGTTCTCTCACGAGCCTGCGGTACCTGCTTTCGAGCTTTTGGCTTATAACCGAAGGATGGCGGAAAAAGCAGGTCAAGAGAATCAGGAAAGATGCCTGCTGGAGGGGGTGGAAAGCCTTCAAAGGAGCACAATTCGACCGGCAAAAAGGACGACAAGAGACAACCTGGGAGATATTGTGAGATACTTCAAAGATAAAGGTCTCAGCTTGACTATGGCTGACAAAGAAGGTGGCTTCGTGATTATGCCGTCAGCTATCTACCAGGAGAAAGCACGCCAGGCCATCGAAAAGAACTTTGTCAAGGTAAAGCCTAGTGAGGCACGTGTTAAAACTAAAGCAGTGGCATTGTGTAGGGACATGAAGCTAACGAAACTTGCGAATGCAATTCAAGGAAGTAAATCCAGCACCTTGCAAGTGTTTTTTAGTGCAAAAACGCACAAAGTGGAAATTCCCTTTCGCACTATTGTGAGTGAAAAAGGCTCATGGCAGCACCAGGCTAGCATGTTTTTACAAAAATGCCTGAACAGGTTGTGGTTGAATGATCCGTACGCGACGAAGAATTCTATGGAAGTAGCGCGGTTTTTCGAAGGCAAAGTATCACATGGGTTGACTTTCTCAGTGGATGTGCAAGATCTGTTTTATTCTGTTTCCCATGTTGAACTTTTTGAGTGTGTTATGGATTGCATTTTAGAGAATTCAGCTATTGGTTTTCAAAATTCCACGGGTCTGAGTGTTGATAATTTTATGTCGCTTTTGGAATTCTATCTGAAACACACTTTCATAGGTTTTGACAAGGGTTTGTACCTCCAAAGAAAAGGCATTTGTATTGGTTCCTGTGCTGCCCCTGTTTTGTGTAACATTTTCTTGGCCTACATTGACCGCGATCTGCTTGAGGCGTTTAGAAGTGACGGAGTGTTAAAAATTTTTAGGTACGTAGACGATTTCCTGGTAGTTTTGGACAAACAAACGAGTACTAACATTAATGTGCACAACGTTGTAAAGAAGTTTAACAAGTATGGGAGGGGTCTATGTTTCACTTACGAGCTACCGCAGGAAGGAACGCTTCAGTTTTTAGATCTTAAGCTCATATTCAAGCATCAACATACTTGTTATGCGTACTGTCCGCGTGCTAGAAAGAAGCCTTTACCATATACATCATCACATTCTAAGGTAGTAAAGAGGGCGATCGCTTCAATGTGTTTGGAGTCTGCGCTGGTGAGGTCGTGCTCGCATGAGAGGCAGGCCAGCTTCCGTGCTCAGATTGAACGACTGAAGGCAGCCGCGTTCCCGCAGTCTGTGCTGGCGGCGGTGGCCGAAACCCTCCTGAAGAAGCTAAAAGGGCGATCACGGAAGCAGTGCCTGAAAGACGCGCCCAGGGGGCGTGAGAGGCCGTTAGTGGTACCCTATTTACACCGGGTGACGCACAACCTGAAGAAGGTTGCTAACCGGCACGGAGTTGACATGGTGTTTTCTGCACCTAAAAAGCTCTCGAGGTTGTGCGCGCGAATTTCGAGCGGCAATGAGCGCACTAGCCTGTGTAACAAGAAGCATGCCAACCCGGTGGTGCAATGCGATGTGGGAGTGGTATATGCGACTCCGTTCTCCTGCGGCAGATCTTACGTGGGCCAAACAGGCCGCTGCGTTAATGATCGCATACGTGAACACCAGCTGTCAATCAAAAATAGTGAAATGGGAAATTTGCCTGCTCACTGCGCAGCATGTGGATGTGAACCACTATTTCAGGAGACTAAGATACTGGGACATAGCAGAGATACGTGTGCTCGTGAGGTGTTGGAAGCTTTCTTCATCAACATGAAAGGTGATAGCTGTGTAAGTGAGGCCTCGGTATCGCTCTACGGTGCAGAAGTGTCCTTTTTGATTGATAAAGTGCGTTAAGTAGCACGTGTTGATCCTCGACGCGTCGGCGCAGCTATGTACGGGTTCCCTATTTATCGACGTTCTACAGTCAATAAAAAACAGTTGGTAGTTTGCGCTCGATCTGTTTAAGTGTTCCTTCTTTGTGGTGTCCTTTCTATTTCAGCGCAATTTTTACCTGAATAGTTCAGTATCGTTGGAGAGAAAAGTACCAAGTGCGTAATTTCTCAAAAAGTTTGTTCTTATTGATGTTTCATCTATTCCTGGGCTGATTTAACGATACTAAGGGAAGTTGATCGGCAGCTGAAGTTTCTGGAATGGAGGAAGACTTTAAATTTCAACAGCAAAGCAGCGCTATCATTGCAAGTCCATTGCATGCTCCTTGCATACAGAAACTTGTTATGCTCGGTTCCGTGCTTCGGGTGCAATGCTATGGGAGCTTTGCAAAGTTCGGCCAGAAAAATGTACAACTCCGCGCGTCTTGGGCTTCTCTTTTGTCACTGTAAACATGGCCTCCCCAGTGGCTTTAGCGTGCTGACAAAAGTAGTCGTAGCCACACTGCGAAAACGCACTCTGTATTCCTAAACAATGGTAAGTAATGGGGTTTCTTCATCTCTCAAGCATAAAAAATCTAAATTATCACTTATGAACGAGTACATTATGGGTACTAAAGTAGAATACATTATGGGTACTAAAATTATTGAAATAAGCCTCTGCTGAGAGCCATCGCCCTGGCCACTCAAGATCCTACCTGTGACACCATCGTATGCGACTCGCTCAGTCGTCGCTAACTACAGCAAAGGCTGCATTTCTCCTCGAGCGCTTCGCGTCCTCTGCCAGGCACCACACTCCAAAGAAAACGTCCCACTCCACCCACGCCTCCCCAACTTCAACGAAGTCACCCACTCCCCTGTGCGTGGCCTTGTCAACCGCGCTGGACCTGCTAGAAATGAGATGGACACCAGGGACAACCTCACTACCTACAATGATCTGGTTAAGTACTTTTACCTCGGACGCCGAGCCTTTCCCCCACCTCGCCCTAAGCTCAACCGGGCACACACTTCAAACAAACACGTGTCCCTCACCTGCCCGCTTTCACCTCGTATTCCTGGACGTGTACACAACCTCCCGCTGCTGGTACCCGGCTACGCTTTCGCACATGCTGTGGGATTGCCAACACAGTACAGACGCACTAATGCCACAACCCTTTCATCAAAGCTCCATGAGGCCTTGCGGAGCCCTGCTCTTTATGACCAAACCTGGGCGACCCAGCACGCCCGTGAGGCAGCGTCGAGGCAAGCCCTTGACGTTCCCTCATGGGAGGCTTGGGCCCGGGCACCTAAACCTGCTGGTTTCTTATAATAAAGTTTATTCCTCCTCCTCCTTGGCTCAAGTGCATGTATTGCAAGAAGTCTAGCTAGCTTCCATGCAGTTGCGCTGTTGTATAAAACGGAGCATAGTTAATTGTGTCTCTTGGCAAAATGCCATTTATTGAAAGTAACGATCAAGGGTCATAGCGAATTGATATGTTGGCAAATGTGGCCAGTTGTCATTTGCCTTGGGATAAAAACATAGCAGGGGTGAACAACCTTTGACCCACAGCAGGACAATTTTGTGTGCCCCCCCCCCCCCCCCCCCCCCCTCCGGCAGGGTATGAGAACGCCCCCTTTTTCCTAAATATGAAGGTCGACATGGTAGTTTTGACCTCAAATGAGGTTTTTGCTTGTAGCCTTATGAATAACCATGATATTTATTTCAATGTTGTAGATTGTCAATTTGCCAAATTTTTTTCTCCCTTGTTTGCAAAGCCCCACTATTTTGCACTAGCCCCCCTCTCTCCCTATGTGCTGGTTCCATGGAAACTTGGCCTTCAGCCTCAAAAGCTTGCCGACCTTGCGTTAAAGCATTGATTCATTTTGGATTGACAAGAAAATCTCCGAGATTGGCGTTTTGAAAAAAATGCAACAGTAACATGGGCTATTTGAGTGCAAGTACCATGGGAAATGAATTTAGAGCGCAAACTGCTGGAAGTGACAGATGCTCTTGCTGCCTGCAGCTACGTAAGCATATGGCTATCAACCTAACAGAGGATCATGACAATGTCCAACACGAAGCCACACTAAAGTCCAGCATGTAATTTACATGTCCAAACGTGCAGCAAGTTTTAGTGATCCCATTCTACAAGCAATATTACAGCAAGGCAAGTGAATGATGGTGCATTAATAAAATACTAGAACTGCGACATTCCAAGCAAGTATGTACAGGGTTTGTCCACATTTAAGGTGAAAACCTAGTTAAATTTCAAGACCTTGTAGAAGCTGATGTTTACAAATAAATTGGGAAATTAAAGTAAAAGCTTGCTAATTTGACACTTGTGCCACAACCCAGTTGACGCAGATGGTCCTTTAGATCCGGGTTCAGGGCCTGTTTCGGATAAAATTGAGGGGTGGAATTCAGCTATGATCACATGGTGAACGAAGTTGCAATTGACAAAAATTGCAGCTTTTGGGGTGTTTTTGTGCAAAATATTTACTTGTGTATTCCCCTAAAAAGTGAAAGGGCATTCAGGTAATAGACATTTATTGTATTCTTGGTACTTTCTATAGTTTGGCATTCGGTCAATTTGGCAGCTTTACCAGATCAGTTCCACGAGATCAGAATTAACTAGCTTTTACTGCATTGTGTTTATCGACACCACCAATCACGCACCATTTAACGGACATTTCCGACATGAAACAATGAACGCTTTTGTTTTACTGCTTTGAATGCAAATTACATGTTCATCTTAGTTGTACATTCCAAGTTTAAGTGCTGGGCTAATTGTGTGAAGGAGATTGCTTCATGGGAAGCCGCTTGCCAAGGCTGACTGCCATGATATAATGTTCACTCCTAGCTTACTCCTTTTTTTTTGTGGTCTGTAACTTACTAAGGCATTTCTCTGTGTACCAACCACTTGATATATATACAAGTTTGCATATGGTTTACTCACTATGCAATTTTATTCGAACCTAGAGTCGTGCTCAATACAAGTTGCAACATGCTGTCTATGCTTAAATGGCGCCAACACTGCAGAATTGCACTTACGTGCAACCGTGGTGTCTATGTTTCAATAAGAGTGAAATGCAACACACTCATGCACTTAGATGCATGTTCAAGACTCTCATGGTCCAGAGAGCATTATAAAAGGCTGGTTACAAAAAATGAAAAGCTGGTTTGATAACTACAGGGGAGAGGGGATAGAAATGGAATGAAACGTAGAAGGTACAGGCATGATCTAGGCCTGTCGCAATCGAACCCCGATTTTGCTTTTGCACTGTCAGTACAGCTCCCTGCAATGCCTGTCAATGGTTAGTCAAACAAGCTGAAGTAAACGCCACACGAAGAGTTTTGTAAAAGTCTCGGGACTGCACCTTCGATCGAGAGCAACCGGGCTAGTGTCAGCCCCACGGGACAGGGTCGATGTGGGGAACGGCTGGCAAGGACACCCCAGGTCTGGCCACCTAGGCGGGGTGGCTGTACTTTGCTTCTGTACGTAAACTCCCCTGAGCCTTCCTTTCTGGTATTGCGGTCAAACACCGACAGCAGCCTGTGCAAGAAACATAAACAAGAGAGAGCTAAAAAGTTATTATGCAGTGCAAGCACACTAAGCACAATTATCAGTATGTGGCACTGTGCCTTGCTCCCTTATGGGCTGCAAGCCTTGCCACCGTGGTATAGTGGCTATGGTGCTCAGCTGCTGACCCGCAGGCCGGAGGACTGAATCCTGGCTGCATTTTCGGTAGAGGCAAAAATGTGGTAGGCCCGTGTGCTCAGATTTGGGTGTACGATAAACAACCCCCAGGTAGTCTTAATTTCCGTAGCCCTCCACTACGGCATCTCTCATAATCATATGGTGGTTTTGGGACGTTAAAACCCCACATATCTTTGTGGGCTGCAAAAATAAGCGTAACATTGCCTCTCTCAATGAAGGATATATATGTCTTAGTATTGGAATTTGTGCTTTATCATAAACTTGTATTCATGGGTTAGGCCACTGAAATATTTGCTGTGCACTCTATCACACTTTTTGGCAATAAACACTATATTTTCCATTATTTAACGTGAAGATCTTCTTTAATTATATCAGGCACTGTGCAGTAAGTGGTTAAGTAGGTTCATATGTGCATCTCTCTCCTTAGTATTGGCTAGTGTTAAAATTGAACGATAGCTTCCCCACACACAATCGCGATATGTCTCAATGTCAAGGCAAGCCTGGGCATAATCATAACTATGTGTAGGTCTATAACTCTTAATGGTCGATAGATTCCAACAAAATTAAACAAGCCACGACTGAGCCGATCATGCAGCGCAATTTGAAAGATTGCAAATAAAGGGGGCACTACTTCTAGAATTTCTGCTCAACCATTACATTTTCTGTATCTCCCACAGCACCACGCAGGTGCAGCCTGCTCTAGTGCCAACTAGCACTGCAATATTATTGGTGCAGGCATTTTGCTGCATAGCTACAAAATGCTTTTAAAAAATGTTAGGATAACATGCTGTGTGCAAGTTTGCTCATATGGAGATCTAGTTGTCTAATGGAACAATGTCTGATCTCCTCAACCTATTTCATTTTGTTCAATAAGTTCAGCAAACATAACATACAAATCCAGAGCAGGTACGTGCATGCGAGTTTCCATTAGGTCACAGGCATGGGAATTGAAGGCTCATGTCGCAGCCAGCTTCAACACACTTGTATGCATCACATCATACGGTAACAAGTTCAGTGGAAATGTGAAAGTGTGCAATTTTCACTCGTTCTTCTCCAGCAACAATGTTTTGAAATGCATATAGTGGGACATTTCATCCATTCTGCAAGTAGGATGTTCTAAATAGGGCATTTCACATAGCTGTTTAGAACAGAACAAATTTAGAACATAGATGTTTGAAGCATAGAGCAAGACTATTATGTACATAACACTAGGAGAGAGACTGACTGTACTCACCATATGTGAGAAAACTTGTCAAGCCCCTCCAGGCTATGCTCTGGGCAAGTGAAAACTCGTTTCTCCAATGTCAGAACTGCCTTGCTGTTGGGGCAAATGCAACCTTGACGAGGTGTTCCATTCTTGAAGGGGAATGCAGTACGAATGTATCCTATAGGCTGGAACGTGAAACTGTTGCCATTCGTTGATTCTGGAAAAGGAGTGACTAGCTGTGACGGAACTGTAAGAACAAAAGTCACTTAAAGGTGTTGGAAATGTTTGCCATTTGCGTGAAGGCTACAGTGTGACATATGAAGTCGCTGTCAGGAGACATTTGATTTAAACCTGTGCTAGGCCTTGGAACCACTGATGTAGCAGGTGGAGTGAAGGGGTGGAAGTTTTTCACCTCCCCACCAAAACATTGCGATTCTGCACGATTCTATGAACACGCACATGTACAAACACGGAAACATTCGAATAACGTATGTATGTACTACATACATAAAGGGTGCACCTGCTTGGTTTGAACATATAAACAACTTAGAAAAAAAAAAACATTAGTAAACAATATTGTCGCAGTGTTTCTACGAGCTCAACTACAATCGACATGCAAGAATCCTGTTCATTTAAATTCATCAATTCACGCGCGACAAGTTTCACACATTTTCGGTCTCCGCAATGTACTTTTGACAAGTTTTTGCTTATTTCGCGTCTAACTTATCTGAAATTTATGTGGCCTCGCAGGGAACAGCACCACCTGAATCTGCGAATCAGCAAAAAAAAGATAAGTCAGACTATGTACCGCAGTCTCGCAGCTGATTAGGCATCGTTTCGATGGTTCCACTTCGAACTTCCAATGCCTGCAAGATTTCCTTGCACTGTTGGTTAAATTGAGCGCTCATTGCCCGAAGCTTGGTTCTGTAATAGAGCAGCACGACAAATGACTTAAGAACCAGTGTCTATTAAAAAGCATGGTATAAATCGAAGGTCATAAAGGTAACCGAAACATTACTTACCGCAAGTTGGCTATTTCGTTTCTACATATCGTTAACTGCTGCTGGAGCTCTTCCACGGATGACAACGGTGCGAACGGCATAGTCACTGCGCAAAGAGTAGTCTCACTTTATGGGACTCTTCCCTTAACTGTTGCGCTGTATTGAACACCCGAAAGATTTAACTTCAAGCGTGGATCTAGTGGACCATGTGCCACAGCTTGGATTGCCAACTTCCAACTTGTTCCAAGCGTTGGCACAGCTTGCAGCGACTTTCGGTTTCGTCGACGCCATTCATCAAACCAGTAGAACCAGTAAATAAATTTTATGCTGATTGTTATAATTCTCAGTGTCTTGCTCATAAATGCGTGAAATAGCAGAAAAAAACCTCCTGCCAGTTTACTTGTAAATGTCGTACTTCAAACGTCTCATTTTCTTTTTCTTTGTCGATACGAAACCTTTTACCAGGTGGTAGCAAGCGGCGAATCTTGACGTCATTGTCCGCCATTGCTCAGTATTTTTTATTGTATGCGTGATTGGGAGTGTGTGCTATGTGTTTGTGCCGAACGCGTTGGCAACTGAAACCCCGTTAATAAGGAAAGGACTGTGTATGTCCACTTTTTGAGCGGTTTCTCACTGACCAGGGACGATGCTACGCAAAGAGGGACTCGTTCAAAGGAAGAACGCTTGTTCAAACCCGGACGGTCGGAGCAAAGACCTGGACGAGCCCGTGAACCGACCAGAGAGCGAGGACGATGTCGATTCAAAGGAAACTCGCCTAACGCTGATGGAAGAAGTGCTTCTTTTGGGGCTCAAAGAGAAAGAGGCAAGTGATTTCCATGCTGCGAGTGCACTTTGCCTTGGCGCACTCGAATGTAAAACAATTACATTGGCGGGGTCGTCTTCCGGTAGCTCGTTTTGCCTAAAGCTTTCACAACGGAACCTCGCGCAGCGCTCCCTGTAGCCGCCCTCATGTCAGGGTCGCCGGGATGGTTACGTAGAGATTGCGGACGCTCTGGCCCCTTTTGTGCCCGCGCTTAGACGTTTCAGCGCCGCTCAAAACGTAGTTTCGATGTGTGTCAGCTCCGCTTTATCGTAACCACCTTGTCCCAACTTTCATATTTGTCCGCAAAGGCTTCATCCCACATAGCCTGCGGGTTCTGTTGCACGAATTCACGTGACCTAACCTTTTGATCTGCAGTTGTTTCACGCATGCGGGAACCGAGTAGCGAATGACGTCCGTCAGGCTTTCCTGTGAATGAAAAAAATGGTGCTTCTCGGGGTCTATCGTCGTCCACCTGTTTTCTTCTGCCAGCTGCCTAGACTTTGCCCATGCCTCGCGGGGTACCAGCTGCGACTCTCTTTCAAGCGTGTATCGCGCGTGTTGCCTGCCGCCGTGTCGTTTCTTCCGCGCTGCGATTGGCAGACGACGTTGAGGTTTGGCCGTGGAAAGCGGCGCGTGCATTCGTGACAGCCGTAATCTCGCTTGAGCGGCGTACCTGTAGCGGCGTTTCATATTACGTCGGGAATGCCGCGCTGCTCACGTCCTTTCCCACCGTTACCAGAATGGGCGCTCGACGAGCGACTGGAATTATTCTTAGTGGTTTCGTCGTTGATGCTCGCGAAATCAGCATAAACATAGCGCTCTTGCAGCCCAACGCATACGAAACGTATACTTGGCCAAAAGCGTGGCTTTGGGTATTTCTTTTCAAGCAACACTGACAACTTTCCACGCTTTCATAGTTTGATTTGATATTATGTAACTGAAACTGGTGTTACTTACTGATAGGTGTAAGCCATTGATCGCTGAAGTCAGCTTTGCTTTAATGATATTGGGCAGTGTCACAATAGCCGTGGCAGGCCTTCTATAACTTTTGCTGCACTTGTGAAACGTGAGGAATGTATTGGACTTAAAAAAAAATTTAACTGGCAAACGCAGGAGGGCATGTTGGATCTAATCACTAGCTGTCGGTGGTGAATCCTGTTGGTGAAAGCAGCTCTAGGTGGCCTTTTAGTGCCGGCGTTATCGCTAGGATTGCATGGTCGTTAGGGCTGGCTGATAATAGAGCAGAATACAATCAACTGAAAGGAATCTTTACACCACACTTGCAATTATTGCACAAGGTTGTCTACAAACATGTTTTTTTTGGTACAGTATTCCACGAACTTTGGAGTTTTTGTAACCCTGTGTCACAACTCTTACTGACATTACATTTTCGTTGACGCTTGCATTGGTTTGCTAGTCTGTTTGCATACTATTCTTTACCATGTTGCTTTTTTGCACTACACAAGATTTGCTACATTGCCCACAAAGAATGAAACAATGGGAATTTAGGGGCCAATATTTCTTTGTTAGACACAATCTCAATAAAAACTAACAGACAATCAACTTGGGACGTTATCTCTACTAATTCTAATACATATGTGAAAAACTTCAAGTGAACGAAAAGAGACCTTGCCGACGTCATGGATCGAGCCTTTGAAGATTTCAGCCACGGTCTCTGCTGGCGGCAAGTTGTCCTTTAGTCCAAATTAATTTATTCACATTTATATCATAATTGCTTCAAATAACATGCCCTATACTGAAGAAAACAAAAAAATAACACACAGGAAAGTCGTTTTGATCGTCACAATGCTAATGACTATACATATGCAGAACGAATGTTGGCGGAAACATCCTTTTCCCACTGATGAGTTCACCAGGCCATTGTTGAGTCTGCTAGTAAACATAAGCGTAAAAAGATGCTCATAAGCAATATGTCATATATTATTATGTTATAATGTTACACAATCCTATAACTGGAGCTCAGCAGAACGTCAGATTGGTCCAATCACTGGCGAAACGACCTCATCATTCTATTTCGCTTGCTTATCTTCGTCTTTACCCTAGCGGCACATACCATGCTGCTAGAAATAATACCACATAGTACAAGCTATTAAATGCGATGCAATTTTTAGTGAACTTCAGCGACTTTGAGCGTATCTATCTATCTATCCGCTTAAGTTTGGGTGCTCTTGTGGTCACCCCCTTGACGCCAACCGAAATTCGCATGGGAGGGTAAGATGGTTTGACGAATATGACACGCTGGTCAAGACATCAATAATGTTACGATTCCGTAGCATACGTTGTCAAACACTTCCCGCCATACAGTGGCACATTCTCATGGGCGGTTATGTGTTGCTGGTATACGGGCATGTGCCAGAGGTGACTGACACTTAGTATCTACCCAGGAACGAAGAGAACACACAGGGGCGATTTTAAGGTGCGAGCGTTAAGAAATACCCGACATCGGTAGTGTGGACCCGACGAATGCAACGAATAAATGTCAGGGTCCCAGCTGGAATTGAACCCAAGCATTCTGCGTGGCAATGAAGCATTTTACCACAGAGCTACGCCAAGTCTCGGAACTACTTTGTAAATAGACGCTAATGTTCGTGAAACGTCAATAGTGGTTGCAGTGCTGCCTACCCAATTTTATAAACATTACATATGTACTCCTTTGATACAGCCGTCACGTCGGGTTAACATCAATAGTGGTCAGTTGCCATGTGCTGATGATTTATGTAGCAGTGTCCAGGACCAGCATCTTCGCGAGCATCAGTGCTTTATATCAGCTTATGGTGTTCCTGATACGCATGTTCCAGTTGGCATTGTTGCACAAGTGCAAACAACTGGTTATATACACATCTGCAACTCTTCAGCATATGTCTGTGCGTGCAACATTTGTACATATATTTAGCGTCATTTTATGACGGGTCGCTCAATAAACAATTGTAACATGGTTACCTTCCCTCCGCATGCTTCGCATAATGTCGATTCCCAGGTACGTGGGATCTGTTGAATTTTTTATGCTGGTGCCATTACCTTTTTCTTAAAGAGCATCGTCTCGATGCGGCAGCATGATTACATGAGAAAAAGAAAACACACATACAACAGAGGTCCGCTGACATTGCATTAGGCGTCTCAAGGAAAACCCGTCTACATCTGAGAACTGGAGTCAGGTAGACCTGGCATTTCTTCAGGAAAAAAAAGCCATTGATATCTTGCAGAGTTGCACCCACCTTTCTTGTGATGCTTGCTTGTTGGTGAACTTACTGGCTGAAAAGTGTACACATTAGCCCTTGAGATAGTGGTAGCAGCCTACTCCGCACACGCTAGACAGAAATAAAATCTGAGAATACATTTTTCTGAAGACAAGCCACCAGAGCGAGGTTTCACTGTAGTAAAATAATCAGTGTAGATTTACACACAATGCAGGCTGATAACAACCATCAAGGACACTGAAGTAAATGCACAGCAAGGGTCATTTTGGCCTGTTATATCTTGTTAGCAAACCAAATGAAGATATATGGTATTAAAATTGTGTACTCACTGACAAAAGCGCTCTTCGATAAACAAATTTCGTTAGAATTGAGACCAGAGTTCTTTTTTCGTTTCTTAAAAATGGTTTTTTTTTTAGAAAACTGGCTTTTAATATTTTTTAGTAATATTTGTAGGAAAACAATCTCTCGCAGAAATACTGCAAAGAAATTTTTTTAGATGTGACATAGTTCTGAAATTTTAGTGTGAAATAGCAAACAGGTCAAGGCGCATCAAAGTTGAGATTCATTTTTTATTTGGGCCGTGGTTTGCTTTTTTTTTCTTCACATTTTTGCCTTTCGTGGGCTGCATAAAAAGCGTAGCTGTATATTACTGTACTGCCAATTAAAACCAGCAGAAATCATTTTTGACATAATGTTTATAGTTCACATTAAATTCGGCCATGAAATCCAAAAGTATTGTGGTGAGTAAAAACCAGACTCTTGTGCCGCCACGTTCAGATTTTTTTTTCTTGCACTGGGAGCATTTTATGGAAATATCTCTGGTTCTTGAATGTGCCCGTGTAACATAGAATAACCCGGACAAAACAAAAATGTCGACTGGACATGCATGTTCGGTCTCTCGTGGTATCACCCAGTAAACTTGGAATGTCTGTGTTGACCTTTGTGAAATTATGATTCCCAAAATTGTGAAACATTACTAACAGCAATGCTTTGTGATGCTTGGTCAAGCATTAGTAATTTAAAAGTATTTGTTTCATGAATGTCCTTGGTGAGAAAAGGACAACAGCTGCATGTCAACAGATATCATGCCACCCACTTGATAGAACACAGTTGGTTAATGCAACAGCAGCCCTGTGCCCCACGGAATACAAATCTGTACTACAATATGGTGCCACCAATATGGCTGCTTGAACTGATGTCTTTAATAATACTATATAATGTTCCAAAAACTAATACCTGAATTTCTTTTATAATCATTTTTTTTGTAATTGGTTGTTGTTTTCATAAACTCAAATTGCAGTGGAAGGGCCTGCATTGCAAAACTTTCAGAATGAATTTCTTGTAGAAGAAGACGCCGAGAAGAGGATGGCAAAGGGGACCATGTTGAACGTAGTAGTCAACTTTCGTAATGTTCGATTTTGCTGCATTGTTACCTGCAATTTAGAAAAAAATGACTTGCTGAGACAGTGATAACATCTGCTGGTGGCATTGTAATGGAATACTAATCAAATGCTGTAAGCAGCTCTTTCACATAAAAAACAATGCACGTGAAAATGGAATGCTGTACAGAGCATCGAATCATAAAAAAAAAAGGAACCTTTTATGAGCTAACTGGCTTTCACAATGTTTACCTACTGTGGTCTTAAGCCATGGCATGTGTCATATGCTAGCACGTTTATCTTAAATCAATCAGACATAATTATAATGTCAGTCTTAGTGCAATGGTTAAATGTTCCACACAGTGCCCATAAAATAAATAGAAAGACCCTGGGCTTTCTCATCTAAAGGAACGGTGGTGTACCGTCCATTCTTCTGTGGCAGGGGATTCAATTGTTTCATTCACATGGTTCTGAAATCACTGCTAGCATACACTGTCAATTTGTCTTGCATTAAACAGGAATGTGCTTGCATTAAATTTGTCGAATTTTTGACATTTACTTGGATATATTTGACAAGCTTTATAAAACAGTTCCGCATTATACAGTGGTGAGCTTACTGAGGTCATTGGTATGTGCAGGGCTACACATCCTTTTGGAATGACTGCATTTCATCGGGCCTACGAGGTTGCATCCTGGTGGAGCTGGCATTGCGAGGCCGCATCGAGCTGGAGAGATGCGGGGTGCGGCGCCGGTCGCTGCTGCTGCGCAAAGTGCTGCTACGCTCGGACACACCTACAGGCGACGTCCTTCTCGATGAAGCACTGCGCCACCTCAAGGAGACTCGACCTCCTGAGACGCTGCAGGCCTGGATAGATTACCTCAGTGGTAGGAGGGTGCTTCCTGCATTTTGCAAGATATCTTCTGCACTGAAAGAAAGCGGTCCTTCTTCATTTCCTGGTAGCAGGTCGTTTGGACATGCATTTAGCATGCGTTCGTCACATTTCGTTTAGAACGAAAATGAAAAACAAAGTAAGTGTTCAGTGGAAACCAGGGACTGCATGCAGCACACTTGGTCTGCTGTCTAAACAAATTATCAAATGGCCTACTTTCTTTTATTTCTTTCGAGCCCTTTATAGGATACTGCTGCAGAGATCTTCAGTCTGGTTCTGTTCTTAGCTGAAACTGTATGTAATTCATCTATCTAGCTATTTGTGATTCCTTTTGCTCGCATGCTGCTGCAGAAAGCAAACAAATGTATTTTGCTATGCAAAGGTGCACAATAAGCCATGAGCTCACAATTTTTAGCTGCTTGGGAATACTGTGTCTTTTTCAAGTAACAATGCATCAACTGGCTCAGCATAGAGTACTACTATTAAGCTTCTGCTAGTGAAACAAGGCGAGCCAGATGACTCGCAGAAATTAATTAAAGGTTGCTGTTTGATGATTTGCATCTACAGCAGAACCCCACTGTTACATTCATCACTGCTGCATTTTCCTGGATACTATGTTATTTTCCATCGTTTCTTGAGATAGCACCCATAGAAAATACAATGTATTGTAAACCTCACTGCGGGATCGTTCTCGTATGATACATCACGAACTTTGCTCCAAGCCAGCCGAGCGACCATGGATAAGAGCGATCATGTTCACTTTTCACGCAGCTTGGCCCGTCTTGATCTTAAGATTAGCTGCATGAGTGTCAGAAGAGGTATACATAACATAATTTTGGTTACTGTCAACAAAAGCTTAGCCTTCAAGATTTGTATGAAAAGATGACGTGTGAGACATAATTGCTTTTAAACTTGTGTTTAGTGCCTTTGAAACGAGGCTTTTGTTTGGTGTTTCTACTGTTGTATTGGTGTGGGCTTGTCATAGTTTTCATCGGAGATATCCTCAGAGAAGTTCATACTGTTTGCGGTAGGACTTTTCATGCTGGTTGTTTTGCATGTGCTTAGTTCTTTCACGCCTACAAGTCTGTTCTCAGCTCTGCGCTTGTTCGTCGGCCAGATCTTGGCCAAGTGTGCCAATGCCTGCACCAGCGACAAACTTTAGGAGTTGAAGCAGGGGTCATTTTATTTGACGATCGCTCTTGAGCGTATTTTCACTTTCGTGAGGCATTTGACGGCCCACGACAAGCCCCCATGGTCCGACGCTATTTATTTATTTTTTACAGACTGCCAGTTCCAATGGGGGCTATGGCAGGAGGGCAACCAAAATACACAATAGATGCACTTGCACTTACATGCAAAAATGTGTGACTACAGATATTCTATAATTTTACATGTAGAGTATGAAATCACAACCTATGTGGAAAAAAGATGTGAAATGTGACTGATATACATGAAAATAATAGTTAAACCCTTTTGTAAGAGGCATGCTCCAGGCAGCAATTCTTGTCTTTTATATGAAATGCCTCTTGGGAACCTTGTATGCATTTTCCTATCAACCCGTATTTTACTTTAGGCACACTGGTGTCTCTTATACTTATTTGTCTCTTATATCAGTGTTATAAAGGGGTTTGACTATACTACATATTCCACTGGTAAAACTGACATATTCAAAAAGCAACCAAGAGCTGTACAAGTGAGAAACAAAGCATAGGAAAAACATGATTTCAGCTATGAGTGGCACCAATATGGGGTTCAACTAAAGTTAAAAAAACTATTCAAATCCTTATCATTAGTCATACAAGCGGGCAATCTATTCCAATCTTTAATTGACTGTGGGAAGAAGGAATACTTGAAGCACTTGGTGTTGAAACAGTATTCCTGTAATGTTAGCGTATGATTGTGGCATGACTGTCTGGTTTATGAATTATATATACATTTAGCTGATGTTTAGCTGCATAGCAATAAGTTAGAAGAGCATTTTTAGGTGTGTAAGTTCAGTGCGATTTCGTAATATTAGTAACCCAGCTCTTGTGATTAGCTCAGTGGGTGAACCGAGCAAACTGTATTGTAGGTAAATCTAACTGCTTTCCTTTGTACACCTTCTAGCTTTTTAATTAGGCTATTTGTGGTGGGGAACTAGACTAAGATAGCATATTTAATAATGGGCAAATTAAGGTTTTATAGGCTGAGTTTTGTTTGAGGTGGTGTCTTTTGTTTGACGTAGTAGTCTTTTAAGGAAAAATAATCTCTTTTAAGGCCGAGGATGTGACGTAGTTAACATGTGCCTCCCATCTTAGGTCATTAGAAATCACTAGTCCTAGGTACTTATGCTGTTTTAGGGAAGTTAGTGGTGTGTCGTCAATAGTGTAGTCAAAATATTGCCGCCTAGAGTTGTGAGCCGGCAAGCCCTAGCCAACCAAAAAGGATAGAGAGAACGCAGAAGTGTGTGTTAGCGCTTCGTTTGAAGATACACGCTCGTGTCTTTTTGGCCCGCTGTTTCTGTCTTGTCTCTACGGCTCTTGGTGTGTCGCAATATGATAGGATTTATCTACGCGACATTCTTAACAAGGCCGATTTTTTAACGTTTAGGGTGATCTGCCATTTTGTGCACCAATCAGATACTGATAATAGGGCATTCCATATTGACAATATGGTCCGAAGGAGGGTTAATGTCTTTATAAACAATGCATCATCATCATCAGCCTGACTACGTCCACTGCAGGACAAAGGCCTCTCCCATGTTCTGCCAGTTAACCCGGTCCTGTGCTTGCTGCTGCCAATTTATACCCGCAAACTTCTTAATCTCAATGCCCACCTAACCTTCTGTCTCCCCCTAACCCGCTTGCCTTCTCTGGGAATCTAGTCAGTTACCCTTAACGACCAGCGGTTATCCTGTCTACGCTCTACATGCCCGGCCCATGTCCATTTCCTCTTCTTGATTTCAGCTATAATATCCTTAACCCCCTTTGTTCCCTAATCCACTCTGCTCTCCTCTTGTCTCTTAAGGTTACACGTACCATTTTTCTTTCCATTGCTCGCTGCGTCGTCCTCAATTTAAGCTGAATCCTCTTTGTAAGTCTCCAGGTTTCTGCTCCGTAGCTAAGTACCGGCAAGATACAGCTGTTATATACCTTCCTCTTGAGGGATAGTGGCAATCTACCTGTCATAATTGGAGCAGCGATGGCGTAGTGGCTAGAGCATCCTCCTCGCATGCAAAAGGTCCGTGGTTCAAATCCCAGTGCCGCGCAGTTCCCAACCGGATAAAAAAAAATCCGCGTGGTGATGGAACTGCATGACAAGGCCTGGGGTGCGGCCTCACCGGTAACCACTGCCGGGAACGCACTCCCTCACCAGAGAAGGATTGGCCACCCTGGTGCAGTATCTGGCCACTACCTCCCACATAAACAATGCAATTGTCGGCAAAAAGCTTGATGTTCGTTCTAATGGACTGGGTCAAATCGTTAATAAAAATAAGAAATAGAATAGGGGCTAAAACTCTGCCCTGCGGTACACCTGACGTAACTTCTGTTAGTTCTGATGTTTGCTGGTTTATTTTTACAAACTGCGCTCATTTGGTCAGATTTGCACAAAGCCATTTTGTGGTTGGTCCTTTACCTATCCTTGCCTGCAGTTTATTTATTAACTTTTTATGCGGAACCTCATCAAATGCTTTTGAGAAGTTGAGCGAGATAAGGTGAGCAATAGTACAGTTTAACCAAACCTCGTCAAATGCTTTTGAGAAGTCGAGCGAGATAAGGTGAGCAATAGTTTAACCATTTTATAAGAGACATGCATTGGGCAGTACTTCTTGTTTCTTATAAGAGCTGTCTTACATAAGTAGGGTACCACACATGCATTTTCTTATCAACCCTTGTTTCAATGAAGGCACACTGGTGTCTCTTATACACACCCATTTGTCTGTTACATCAGTCTCTCCTATAAAGTAGTTTAACTGTACACAAACTACAGCAACGCCTGACAATATTGATGTTGGAACTGTCTGCTATCAAGAGAATGGTTCTAGTGAATACTTGGTCAAAGCTATGCTCTCAAAAGCAGAATTCTTGCCACTAAACGGTGTAGACACCAATATCAGCATGTGCTCCCATGGTCTCCATATTTTAGCTTGCATACCTTTCCTCATAGGTGTACGAGCACATCTAAGCACACACACACGCGCAAATATTTGAGAAGATGGAGCTCCTCCCCTCCGCTCTCTTGAAATAAAATCCTGCACATGTCCCCAATTGTCACTGTTAATACGGCGTAATAGGACATATTGTACCCCACTCTGTAAAGAAGTAATTACAAGAAGTACTATGCAGGGGTTCAAGTGTCGTGTCGATTGAGCCATGCTGTGCCAAACAGCTTCAGCTGCGCCATCCTGCTCCAAAACACATTATTTCACCGAAACTGCTCCCACACGGTCTTTGATGCCTTCATATGCAGTCATTTGCAATGTAGTAAGCCCAAGCGAGCTCCTTTCGTCATCAATTACTTACTCACCCTGGCATTGGTGTCGATGCGAAACACTCACGGTTTCGCTGCAAGAGCAGAGCAATAAATGCTTTAGCAACAAATTGCAATGTCATATGAAGTGTGAGGAAGAAGATCGACACATGCGGAAGTGCATTGCCATCACCTGGATACGCCTTGCCTGTTGTTGCTGCTATCCTCCCGGTCACTGCGTACTGTAATAAACCGCCGTAACAGAAGTAAGGCTATCAGCTAACTCTATTGGATCCAATCTTTTGTAACTCTTTGAATGTTTGCAGTTGTATGGGAATACAGTGGCTCCATGGAGCGAAGTGGTTTTCATACTCTGTAATATCAATGTGAATTAAGTGGGCGGTTTTCTGATGTCTGCCTAGAGAGCATACGCGTAAATGCCAGCGACCGCATCCTTACTGTCAGGCTTCTAAGTTGCTTCTTTAACGATGCAGCCCCCCCACCTCCCGCTTCTTTGCCCGAGGAGGATGGATTGTGACTGTAGCTCAAGACCTCGTGCTACCCATTGATAAAAAAAAAAATTGGATTAACAATTTGAACCCAGAAATATGTTTCAAAAACTAAGCTTGCATTTCTCATAATCAGCCCCTTTGATGCTCCAAGACTGCTCCGAAATGCACTTTTTGATGTTCCAAAGCTGTTTCAAAACAGCATTATTCCTGCTCACCGAGTTGCTCCAAAAGACTGAAGCCCGCTTCCACCTCTGATTATGCTACGTCAGCTTTGTGCCATATGCAAGCTGTCTTACAAAATACTGTTTCTCTTGTAAACAGTGTAATAATGTTTCTCTAAAGTAAGTCCAGAAACTTGTTTCTGTCTTCCATATACAGTAAAGGTTAATTAATTTAACCCCAGTTAATTTGAACATCGGACGTGTGCCCTGGTCCCGGCAAGTATATGTATTGTTTAATGGCGTAAAACTTGTGAATTCGGTGATTATTGACTGCAGCCTAGTTCATTTGGACAATCCACAAAGCGTACCAAGAATTATGAACAGCTGCAAATGCGTGACGCAAGATAGCAAAAACAGAGTTCATGAACAACCATATCAGCCTAGACTCTTCAGGACTGTGTATTTGCCATCCTTGATTATTGCACATTGGGGAGCCAGGTTTATTGAGCAGTAGATGCAGCGCTCAGCAGTTTTATTTTGCCTATAGATGTAGGCTGCGTGCATGCTTTCAATACCAAGTGGATGCTAGTCTTTAGCGAGCATTATTTTGTTCACAGCAGACACGACACTCAATAGCTTCTTTTTGACTTCTGGCAATATGGGCAATGTTACAAAACTCAAACATGGTGGAAGCTGTTGAAAATGGAGGGCTTCAGTGGTGGTCTGCATGCTGGCATCATGCCTGCTATATTGGGATGGATGAGCAATAAGTTGTCAGCGATTTTTCTGGTGAAAAATTGTCGTCACATACATGTGGTATTGGTTCATAATGAGGGATGGGTTCAGAGCATGTTTCAGCTTAGGGCACGGTGGTCTTGAGCTACATTCACATTGTGAACGAAGTCACTAATAGCTGAAATTGCTCCTTTTACACTGATGTTATGCAAAATGAGTACTGCATATAGTTATTCATTAAGAAAATGAAAATGCATTGATGTAATAGACATTTGCCACGGACATTTTTACAGTCCTGTGAAATCTGAATTAACAAGCTTTTGCTGTAAACTTTATTGGATATACATTCACTATCGTTAAAAATTTAGTCACATGTAGTAGTTGTGCAATTCAAGTCAGTTGGTGCGCAAGAGACATGTCTTGGTTTGCTCATATGCAGGGGAAACGTGGAATCCTCTGAAGCTACGTTACCAGCTACGCAACGTCCGTGAGCGCTTAGCCAAGAACCTGGTAGAAAAGGGAGTCCTGACCACCGAGAAGCAAAACTTCCTGCTTTTCGACATGACCACACACCCATTGGTGGACCAGACATCCAAGGGCAAGCTAGTGCGCCGGGTGCAAGAGGCAGTCTTGAGTCGTTGGGTGAACGACCCCCAGCGCATGGACCGGCGGCTGTTGGCACTCTTGGTGCTAGCGCATGCCTCCGACGTGCTGGAGAATGCCTTCGCTCCACTCTCAGACGACGACTACGAGCTGGCCATGCGCCGGGTGCGCGAGCTGCTCGAGCTCGACATGGAGGCCGAGGCCGCCAAGCCCAATGCCAACGAGGTCATGTGGGGTGTCTTTGCCGCCTTTGTCAAGTGATGCAGCCCTGACCTGACCACCCCGCACCTAGGAGGAGGATAGAGGGGAAAGATAATGGGCTGGTGGAGTGCCCTTTTGGGGCACACTTCCAGCTCTACAGAGTGCCTCTGGTCATACGCCTCTTTTTGGAGCAGGCCCAGCCTTGGGGGGGGGGGGGGGTAGTGGCAGAAGTTGTGAACTTTCGGTTTTCATGCACAATGGCACTGCTATTGATGGAAAATCATAGCGAGGAGAGCAAAAATCAGCAACACGTTTGGAGAACTTCGGGCATTGGTGCCTTACATTGTTACCATTAGTAGCACTTGGATGTAGGTCTCGTTTCTGTTTTGACTTGTGGTCCCGATTTCATTAGAAGTGAGACAAGAGCTGTGTCCGTGCATGATATTCCAGCTCTTGTTTGTACACACAGTGCCATAGTGTACTGCAAAACCGGAAGCTCGTAACTAGGTTGGATGTCCTCTGCCTGAGTGATGTCTGCTCAACCCAAGTTCCTGCCCTCAAGATATTCTCCCCAAGCACTGGACCAGACTTTTTTCTTTTCCCGAAGAAGCGTAAGAGGCAACCTTTGTGCTAATCCAGAGCTCCAGCTGCCTGACACTGCAAAAGACCCCGGGTGTGCTTTGTGCTGCACGTTGCAGAAGGTCTGTCCTTGTACATAGCTGGGCCTTTTTTTTTTTCTTTTACTCCTGTGGGCGCGGCTCTTGCCGTCAGCTTGGTGGCTTCTGCAGTAGCTCAATACCAGCTGGGAACAATCGTTTTTCTTCCGCTGTATTCTTTTGGTAAAAGGTGGCTCTCCTGTCGTTCCGATTGTAAATAAACCTGCTGCTCTGAACGAAGTGTTCGTTTTGTTCCATTGTTTGACAAAAGGAGGCTTCTGGACTGTGTTTTACATGCTGAAGTAAAGCATCTCGTGGATTAATTTGATTACCACTTTGTAGTAATGCCATCGCAAATGTGTCTCGCTGTGAAATCAAGGGTGGTGGCATCACTTTAAATACAAGTAAAATGCAGAAAACTTGGTGGTATTGAGGCTTGGGTGCACATTAGAGAACCTCAGGTAGTCAAAATTCATGATAGATGGCATTTTTCATATGCAAGGGCCTGTGTTGGTCAAAGTGCTTCATCAATATATAGGATGCAATCAATGTTCAGCGAGTGTAGAAGGGCCTTCAGTTCATTACACTAAAGATGTGTGAAAATATATACTTAAGTTATGTTGACAAAATGTGTTTGACCAGATCGACGACCAGTGCTCCTAATACTAGAATATAAGATTGTCGTGGTACCGTATGGATGCTCACCTAAGTCGTGGTGAATGGCCCTGAGGTAAGCACTTTTTTTTTTTAATGAAACTTGTGCACCAAGAGAGGTCGTGGTTCGTATTTATGACTAGAACTGTGATTGAAGCAATTCTTTGAAGTCCTACGGTACGCGCTTTAGCGCGCCGGTGGTGACACACAAGTGAGAAGTCCACTTTTACACACGTGCTTTGGGAGTGCGGTAATGCAAGCCCCAATCACCTTGGCCTGTTGCGTAGGACGCCCATCCGCAACCTGTTCTTAGCCGATCATCTATGGGCTGGTGTCCAGCACGCGGGCGACAGGCCCGAAAACTGAGGGAAGTGGTCAAAATCTGGAGCAACCAGCTGTAGCGTGCCTCATAACCTTGGGATTTGGGTCCGACTGGTCCATCAGGATAATCCAATCGCCACTAAAAGTAGTACATTGACACGGACACGGTGGCTTCAACTTTACAGCGTACCTCGCAATTTTATACGTTTCTCGCTTCACAGTGCAGTGTGCTAAAAGTCCGACACTCTTCCTTTTCGCTCCCAGTCTCCATACCGAGTTGGCTCGGGTCCGGTGGGGCCACCGACTTCACCGGTCTGCGGGTTGGTGTTATCTGGAAAACGGGCAAACGGATCCTGGTCGGATGAACTTGCGTCGTTTTTCTCGTCAGTAGTGCTTGCATGTTCGGGAGGTGCTTTCACTCCTGGCTCAGGTTCGGCCTCTTTGTGGGTCAAGCGAGCAAACACAGAAGCACGTTTCATCAAAGTACTCCGGCAGAAGCGCAATTTCTGGACGTTCGCTAGCATGTTGGCTGCAGACGAGCGTCAATCTAGAATTTCAGCGTAATGTAGATTCGTAACGTCGCGCAGTTCGAGAGCACACGGAGTCGTCACCGTCCTAACATGATTTATGTGTACTAAATGTTGAAACGGTGATGCAATTTGTAACTCTGCTCGTACAGTAGCACTAAAACAATTACACGGGGCCAGAGAACATAAACAAGACGGGGCGGTGATAAGAATAAGCGTGTAAAACTCCAAACAACGCACGAAAATGAAACACGTGACAACTTATAGCCGCCTAACGGCACTTGAGGTGAACACGGCAGCAGTCTGTAGCCTCCGTGATTAGCACGAATAACTTCAATCTTTAAGGCAATTTACTTGCGTTACGTGCACAATCTAATAATAAGGGATAGCTTTTATTATTCGGCGCATATTTATTTTTTTTATTCAAAACCTGCTACCACTGACAGAGACTGTGCAATCGTATCAGTCGCATCCACTGCTACCACAGTGTAAGCGCACAGCCAAGCTGGTCAATCTACGGCACAGTGATCTACGGGCTGGCCAGGCACAGCTGATTCCCACAACGTAGCGAGGATTCGTTCTGCTTGTATTGGTCGTACGCGCAGAAATTTCGCTTCTTGCTGTGTAATCTACTGTTTGCATGAGAGTCCGCGGTCACTTCGTCCGACACCCGCCTTAACTTTAGCTGGAGAGATGAAGTCTCGTAGAGAACCAGTTTAGCCGCGCATCGCGCAAATGCCGTGAGGCAGCGTTTGTCACCACTGTCGTTGAACATTGGAAAACTGTAGATTGTGTGTGAGTATCCCCAGCCCTGTGTTACGCATGTGTGACCATCTGATCTCGTTAAAACTGTGCTGAACCTCGGAAGTAGCTATAGTGCTTTTTTTTTTCCTTCTTACGCATCACTCTGTAAATGCGAGCCGCTATTTCTGCAACTGGTAAAGCATAGAACTTTTTTTCCCCGTTAGCAGTTAACGTACGCCTATTTTATTTCCAAGCAAGCATAGAATGGGTACTTTACGCACGCACTGGTTTTGGCATCACTTAGCTGGGACGTGATTCTTCTACTTTGTCCGTGTATAGGAATCAAAAAGCCGAATTCAGCTCACGTACGGCATTCGCGTTATGGCTGGTACTGAAGAGGACACTCCCAGCAACTTGACGTCCAATGAAAGTGATGCAGCGGCTACCCAAGCGGTCCAGGTACGCCAGTTTCGAAGTTGTGTTTTGAAGCTAACCTTTCTTTTCCAAGTCACGCTTCACATTTGGCTTCCGTGTTTCGGTAATGCGGTGCCGCTTTTGCTTATAAACATATAAGAACACTAGGTGGAAGTTCAAGCAATGTGCGCCTGTCGATGTTTTGACCTCCATACTGAAGTTTAAGCAGCTCAACCGTGTGTTTTAGAGGTGAAGATTTTTTTGGAGGGCTAGAACACCGTAAAATAACTATACAATTAAAGTTCAACATTCTGTTGCTTTCGTTCAGTTGCTGGGTCACTGTAAAGGAAATAGCTTTAGCTTCAGCTTTCCGGCACATCCCTTCAGGGACAAGGACAACCATGAAGGAACTAGCCTTAAATTCATCTAGTCTTCTGCCGATTTCGTTCAGTTAAAGCAACTTGGAGGTCTGCCACAAAGAAACTGGCTTTAGGTTCAGCTTTCTAGCACATTCTTTCAAAGTGGACGATTGGGCCAGTCAGTTGGCGGTTCATGAGCTAGGCATAATGCACCGAAGAAAACGAGGACGACAAGCGGACGGGTACAATCACGGACTGTCAACTGAAAGTTTATTCGTTCGTGTCCTCGTTTTATAGTGTTTTAACCGCCATTTGGTCCAGTTCCCTGTCACTTCCTATTTCAGTCATGTATAAAAGGTTTATGAAGAATAGCCTATCAGTTGATAGTCTATGCTTGACCCCATCTGCTTGTTGTCCTTGTTTTCTCCTGCACAGTACACCTAGTTACAAGTCTTTTACTATAAAGACACCCTTGAAAAAACTATCTAAGGTACTGCTTTCTGGTGCCTTCCTTTGGTTACAGGGACACCGACACCATGAAGGAACTAGCTTTAGGTACAGCTTTCTGGCATGTTTTCCTTTAGAGCAAACTCATCCTTGAAGGTACTTGCTTAGGTTCACCTTTCCGTTTGATCAATGGGATGACAGTTGGGCAGGTTAAAATTTCAGTTTCAGCGTAATCTCCCAAATAGATAGATAATAATCATAAAAGTTTGAATTCTTGAGAACTGTGTATGAAACCACCTCACTCTCACCTTGGAAGCTCTAGAACTTTGCAGACAAACTCGTCTTGGTGTTTCCTATTTTATTACTCACCAGACGACTGACCTTTTTATCTAGATTTAACCGTGTCGGATGCATTCTGAAGCATTTCAGTGCTCATGATGAGAATTGAGGATGACGTTCATTGTTTCATGATTTTCTTTTTTCACAGGGAAAATCATTTCAAAGCCCTGCGAATGCCTCGCCACCAATGAACCGTCGAGGCAGTGATGCGTCACAGTGTCTCACAACAAATGGTGTGCGAGCACGTGTGGATGATTCACTGACATCCATTGCATCGAATGGTAGCCAAGTAAGTGCCAAGTTCGTCTCGGATGTCGCACAGTCATACCTTAACATTGAAACACTTTTTAATCTATAATGGTGCATTACATATGTTAATGTGAATTCACATAGTAACTTGACTCTTTGCATCTACTTCTCAGGTTGCCATCAATGGCTGAATGTTGTGAAAGTTGAGTACTGCAGTAGGGAATACTAGTAACGCTAACAGTTGCTTTTGTTTAGTTGGTATTAAGATTGTTGGCCACGCTGGGTATGTGTACCCAACATGTTATGAACATTACATCTTGCAATAGGTAGTTGAGGAGGATCACACTTCCAATAACTGTCAATCTAATTTTCTCTTTGCCTATGTAGGTGCCGTTCAACTGGCAAGCTTCAAAAAGCACTGTGCAGGAACGGCTGTCTTTTCTCTTCAACAAGGAAATCCTCAGCGACGTCCGCTTTCTGGTTGGCCGAGGTGCACAGCAGCAACGGTTACCCGCTCATAAGTTTGTGTTGTCCGTGGGAAGTGCTGTGTTTGACGCAATGTTTAATGGGGCTCTGGCGACAAATGCGGAAGAGGTGGAGCTTCCCGACGTTGAACCCGCTGCTTTCTTGGCATTGCTCAAGTTCCTGTACTCTGACCAAGTACAGATTGGTGCCGAGACCGTGATGACCACCCTCTACACGGCAAAGAAGTATGCAGTGCCTGCTCTCGAGAAAGCCTGCGTCGACTTCCTTCAGCGACAGCTGAGCAGTGACAACGCCTTTCTGCTTCTAGCACAGGCACGGCTATTTGACGAGCCTCAGCTGGCTGCGCTCTGTCTCGACACTATCGACAAGAGCACTGCAGAAGCCCTCGCGGCAGAAGGCTTTGTGGACATTGACAGAGACACCCTGTGTGCTGTGCTTGAGCGAGACACCCTCCGTATACGGGAGGTGAAGCTGTTTGCCGCTGCTCTGCGCTGGGCAGAGGCAGAGTGTGTGCGCATGGGACGTCCTGTCACTGCTGACAACAAGCGTGCTGCTCTCGGACGAGCATTGTTCCTTGTGCGCTTTCCACTCATGAGCATTGAGGAGTTTGCGCTGGGACCAGCGCAGAGTGGCTTACTCACAGACAAGGAGATGGTATCACTCTTCCTACACCTTACGGTGAACCCAAAGCCACCTGTATCATTTCCAGATAGCCCTCGCTGCTGTATTTTGGGCAAAGAACAGGTGGTAGCTCGGTTTCAGCAGACTGAGAGCCGTTGGGGCTACTCTGGAACATCCGATCGTATCCGGTGAGGTTCACTTTTTTTCAGCTGAGTGTAAAGGCATTGGGTTGTCAGCATTTAAAAAAATTTTTGACTGTTTTTTAATGAGTGTGCATGTTGGATTTAGGAAAATAGCTTATTTTTAATATGGCCCTAATATCTCTGTCAGCATTACTGCACCTGCAGCACTGTACTGGTGGTTGTGGTACTCGGCTGTTGACCCAAAGGTCGTGGGATCAAATCCCGGCTGTGGCGACTGATTTTCAATGGAGGCGAATTGCTGGAGGCCCATTTACTGAAATTTAAACCTAGGTGGTTGAAATTTATGAAGCCCCCCCCCCCCCCCCCCCCATTTTTTTTTTTCTTTCAGACAGTGCAGATTTTTAATAAAAATTCTTTGACAGTTATGTTCCCGCCATGTTCATGCATATGCTCAATGTCAAATAGGAAATACTTTGCCACAGCTAAAATGACATCGATGAGAATAATTAACATGAACTCATTAATTAACTTTCTTATTACTGACTCGAAGGAAATTGTTTATATTAAAAAGTTGTAGTTCTCACCAAATTGTCATGCTCTTTTTTTCAGAAATCACGCAGTTGCATGAAATTTGAGTTACTCATCATCAAAATTTAAGGGTGAAATTGAAACTCATTGTGCCTGTCATGCAGAAAGTGCAATTATTCTGTTGCATCAGACCGGAACTACTGGTGGCAAGGCAGTGATGAAATTTAAGTGAAGGGGCATTGTGGCCATATCTTTTCGTGAAAAATGGCAAGTCATCTCACTCGTGCCAGCGGATCACCTTAACATTGTGTGTGATGTTTAATGCTTTATTTCTTTCAAGCTGTGTGCTAGAAAATTACATAGACCTTTTCTTTCTTTGTGAAGAATAAATTGAGGCGCAGCCACTGCGGTGTTTCTCCTTGCAGACAAGTGAAATAATTTTTCGCTCATTGTCTACAAGAAAGAAGCAGACAAGTTCCACACATCGCACAGAAAGCGTGGGTGCATCGCCCACAGGCTGTAGGTGCCGCGCCATGCAATTGAAGATGGCTGTGGGAGGAGGGTCAACCCGTGAACTCGCATAGGAATAGTTAGGATGCACAGACATATGCCCCATGCCGTTTTCACCGAATGAACTCTTGATCGTCAGATAAATGTATATCGGACCAAAGTACTTTCCTAAACGATAGGAACTGCTAAATGCTACCTCTACCTGCTACCTCTAACTGTTACCTTATTTTTTACTGCAGTGCGAAAGGTGGTGGTGTCAGTTGATTGATAGTGCATCAACGATGCCTTGTGTAATTCTGTGATGCTACAGAAAACTGCAGGAACTAAAATTGATGTATGAACTGAGTGGCAGCCTGAGGTAATTGGTATTAAGCCTGCCTGACAGATTTAGCGCAGTTGTAGACTGCTAGCGAGTAGCACGCCATCGCGGCTGCACGGGACAGAATATTTAACGTGGCGATGGCTAACCAACATCTTACGCTGTCATTACTTGTACTGTCAGTAACATGGAGTTGCTTCTTCAACGGAACACAAGCATTTAACTTCCCATTAAGTAGCACTTGTGGCACAGCTGTGCTCAGACACTAACCGCGCGCAATTCACTGCACTCGGATGCTGCAGGTTTCATCAGCGCAATCGAAACTAGGATATCGAAAAGAATACGCACGTATCCTTCTCGCAACGTCGAAATTGTAAAAATTTGTTGAACAACAACGCTGTTTGGAGGATATTGGTGAACGGCAGGAGAAGTCAGCAGAGAGGCGTGGACTGTAGTCTAACCGCACATTTCATCGCTCTAACCAGCTCACTTCGCTAGTCGAGCTCGAGCATATTGGTGGCATACGGCGTTCCGTTATAACCACTGTAATTGGGACACATGCAATGCACAAAAAAACTATGCTTTTATTTTGAGCTCCCTGAAGTATATTATACATTGAAGACGATCAAAGGGACTTACGAGGGTGAAAATGCATTAACGCATGAAGGGACGTGAAGTGCAACTCGCTCCTTGTGAATTAGCTGCTGATCGGTCATTGTCGCTATCGCTCTCGGTGCGTTGACAACCTTCTATGTCCAGTAAAAAATCCTCGTTGTCATGATGGTTTCTTTCAACATTACTGCTGAAAGCAATACATTGAATTCCCTCCACCAAACGACTTCAACACCAACACCACATCACCCACCACGTTTATCTGGGTGCGGAGAACATCTCTCTCTGAAACCCGTTCACAAGCGAATTGCTTGCAATGTGCTGTTAACTGTCAAGAAACGAGCAAAAAGAAGCAGCGCAGCGTTGGCCATGTTTTCAAGACCAAATCGCGAGCCCGCGCAACTTTCGGCCTACAGTGACTGCTATGGAATTCATACACTACGAAAGCCGATATATGTGTTCTCAGCAGGCTATAATCGAAAGTGCGAATTGCCACATATTTAATTTCACGAAAACTTCATGGCTCGCAAGAATGAATCAGATTTATCGTCTCACAGATGGTTCGTTTTATTCACTGATGCTCGAAACATGCAAAGTGGTTAGTGTTCGTTCCTTGCTAGCATGTTAACACTGAGGCTAGCACAGCCCAACTAGGGAGTGTCTGCCTACTGACCATCCTCGAGAGGATGCCCCCGAATTCCCCCTGGCGGTGTGACAGTCTATGGGCATTGAGAATAATCTATATACTTGTGTATGTCAAAATGCTTGCCAATTTTTCTGACCATAACCTGCTTTAGCACATCAAAATTCAGGTTTTGTCACATGCAGTTTCGTTTTTGCATAATAGAGAGGCTGCACTTTCTGCTTGCTGGGTGCAACCAGTTTGTATTTGATCCTTAATGTCTGATTATGAATGTCTCGATTACATTCTACTATAACGATTTTTAAAAAGATAGGTAGCTATGAAGTGGCACGCACCACAACTTTCGAATAGAAACAGGTACCCTTGGTCAATAATTTAGAAGTATACCTGCCCCAACATGAAGTATTACTTATATGAAAAGAACTAGAATGTGACTGTCATTAAATTTCTTTTTATTCTGTATTGTCTAAAAAAGAACGCTCTATATATTATGATAATGCTTCACTCTAATCTCAAGTCAGTAGTCATCAATGTGAAATTTTTATTATGAGCTGCACTCAAAAAGGTTACCATAAAAAGAAAAGGCTAGCATGTTATGAGCCTTTGCAGGTTATAACAGCCATTAAGACGTTGAATATGCCACAGTTCTTTTTAAAGTGAGCTACACTGACTGTTGCAATTAAGGGAGGCATATTTGTCTGTATATCGCTAATTAACTAGTGCTGTGGTATGTGTGCTTCTAAGAGTCTGAGTGTTGTTTGCATGTCTGTTTCGATGGTAGCAAAGGCTGTGGAATCCTCTAAACTGGGTTTTGCAAAGCATTTAATTGAAGAAAACCATACAGGCAGCATACAGTGCACTGATGGATTGAGGATAAAAATGCTGTGTTCAGTGAACTAGCACAGAAAATGCTCTCAAACAGGAGATACCTGTACATGTTCAGTCTTTACAGTCCAGAAGAATTATAATGTCCTTACAATCATAGTTGAGATTTAATTCATTGCTTGGAGAACTGTTTCAGCTTTTCGAGTGCTTGAAAAGTTTGCTGACCTTTGAGCCATTGTGCTTTCCTTCCTTTCTTTCAGGTTTGCTGTGGATAGGAAGATTTTCGTGCTGGGCTATGGGTTATACGGCTCTATTCATGGTCCTTCAGACTATGATGTCAACATTCAGCTTGTTCAAACAGGCTCCGGCCAAGTGCTTGGCTCGCACGACACGAGCTTTAACAGTGACGGATCACCAGCTAGATTTCGTGTTCTCTTCAAAAGCCCAGTGGAAGTGGCCCCCAACGTCAACTACACAGCTTGTGCCACGCTCAAGGTCAGTAAACATCCGCACGTCTTTTTTTTTTTTTGTCTCGCACTGGGGAATGTGTTTGGCTCAACTGACATAGCTGTATTACTGCCGAAAACGTCGACTAATCTAGGCGTACTTACTTACTTCAAACAATCCAATTCACAGCCTTCTTTTTTGCTATAAGTGGATATAGCGTTGCAGTGCTCAGCAAGAGCTTGCGAGTTCAGTCCTGGCCACGCCAACCACATTTTGATGGGAGCAGAACACGATGTAATTCGTGTACCATGCATGGTGTGCACATCGGGAAACCCCACGTCGTAAACGTTTGTCCAGAGTACTCTGCTCTGCTATGCCTCTTAGCCCTTTCAGGCATGACCTATGAAGAACGGTCTGTAAATGCATCAAATTTCCAGATTATTTCAAGGCACTCAACATTCTATGCGGCATAAATAATGTTGCAATATGGTTACTTGTGTTTTACACTCATTGTGTTTTACAGTAATTAATCTGAACTAACTTTTAATTAAATATTAGTTTATCGTGAAGGCATTCATGTTGCTTTCTTAAAATAGAATGAAATCTCGAGCTAAAAATATAGTGCAATGCCATTTTCGCTTATATTCATATTGCAAAAAAAGCAGTTATACTTTAAGTGTGGCTTATGGAAAGCGGTACGTCTAAAGACTCGTCGACACTGGTAGTGCTTCCTACAAAGTGATGATATGCAGCAGTACACTGAGAAATGAAGGTAAATGACATGTGAGGTACAACTCAAACGTCAATGCATATTGCTCTTTCTGAGCCACTAGTCAAGACAACTACACTCGGGGACAACTTTCTGTGGCAATGAAGGGAAGGCTATGGAACAAAAGTGGGCGTGTGCCACCGCTGAACAATACAGTGCTACAAATGATTCTGTGTTTTGCACGTGAAGATAATAAAAACAACATTATCTTATTTATTACAAGATGCTGTTTATAAAGAGACGCTGCATGAACCAAAGGAATATTAATGTTTGCTTTGCTTCATGAAGTGTCATTTCACGTTTTTGCACATCTGAAAACGTCTCACGTTTCATGTGCACTCACAGTCAAAATGGGGTCTTCGTGCTAGTCACCCTTCAGCTCTTCGGACGACTCGCCGAAGGAGCTTGTGTCAAATTACACTCACAAATAGCTGTGTAAGCAGATGCAGCAAATTCCATGCAGTGGTATTATTTGGACACAGCCGGCATTTGAAAAGCGAGTCGAGATGGACTTCTTTGCAGAGAACTACATGTGCTGTAGCTCCACCCCCGTAGCTTTCCCTTCATTGCCACAGGAAGTTGTCCTTGAGTGTAAAAAAGGCAAGTTGTGTACTCAGACGTGTATTAGGTGCATCAAAGGATTAATCATAGTTCTGGCTTTATATTTCCTTCACTAGGTGCTATATTTATTGAAGTTATTTTAGTTGTCTAATGTAATTTTCAACCTAATGACTCGAAATCGCACTTTTTATTTTACCACAAAATTCATGTGACCTTGATGATATGCTTTCAGTTTCTACGATTCAGCATGCTGCAAATCTTAGGTTGGAAAAAGTCAAACAAACTGAATGAGAGGATACTGCTTCTCACCATCATAGTGAGACTTAAAAAAAAAATGAAGAACAAGTAGATTGAGAGGGGAAATCAGTAATTTCCAACCTCTAAATAAATGGCCATATTTCTCACATTTCTTTGCTGCCGTGATCACTGAGACTAACACTTAACTGCAGATGACCTTCTCTTTTAGCAGGAAAGAAAGAAGGGGAATCTTTAAAGGCCCGTTTTTTTCTTCTTTGTTTGACACAACGTTATTGAGAACTGACAAATGATGTCATGGAAAGTATATGAGGTGTTATTTTAGTAATTATTATATAAATGTGAAGAAAGTAAGGTGGACCAAAAGATAACTTGCTGCTGGCAGGAACGAAACATGCAACCTTCATATTACACATTGGACGTATATGAAGGATTCAGGTTTTGTCCTTGCAAGTGACAAGTGATTTTTAATACTCTGTTACAAGTCGAGAGCTGCCCGGCTGTTAGTCAATGACGTCGCCGTGTCATCGTGACGTCGCGGCTGACTGCCTTCAATCTGTGGTCATTAGAGCAATCAAAAGGAGTGTACTTTTGTGCTTACGGACTTGACCGTAATGGCCACCTCCACTGTTCGTGACAGCCCCTCTGCGTCGTCAGTGAGGTTGCACTCTTGCTAGCCGACTTAAGTGCTGCTCATTCGTATTCCGAATTGAATTCCATGAAAAGCATTGTTTGTGTGATGTGTGCAGTGTTCAGTGATTACAATCGCCGTGTATGTGCGAAAACAAAATCAAGCGGTTGAGGAAAGACTTGGCACTGTCATCAACAAAGCTTCAACTTCATCTGACCAATAAATTTTTTTAAGTGTTGTTATCAAACAGGGAAGTAAAAAAAAAAGGTTGATCTCTCTATCATAGGAATCGGTGCAACACGAAACTGAAACGTCTCCTTACAGAAGTAGTTTAATGTTTACTGTTTGTTTATACAAGACAGCTTATACAATGTCTTTGGATTTTCAACCGCTGAAGCACTGTTTAACGTAAGTGCATCCACAGGGACGCTTAGATACATGTCGATTGCAATGTCTAACATTCATGATAAATGACTGATTAACAATTTGACATGCCCTTGTGGTCACGGATGCCTGTGGTAGTTATAAACGATGAGAGCGGAACCAAAAAAGCGGTATGACAGCCAGAAGAGCGTGAATAATTGTACATCAAACTTCTCCTAAGGTCGCCTACTCACGGCATGTTGAAGTTATTAAACACCACTGCCCGATTAGAGGGAAATGCAGCACCCATTGTGTCTTCTCTGATGGCCAGCCACAATTTTTCATGGGGCAAGTGTAAGTGGGAATGCGGAGTTACATCCAGATGAAGCAGGCGGGTTCCTCCATGCGTTGCAGAGCTATTTTCGGTATGGATAAATGCTATGAGCCATGACGATGCTTTGGGTAAGGTTGCCACCTCGCGGTGTGCTAAGCCGTTGACCGAATTGCACTTTCCCTATTTGAAATGCACTGAATAGGACAGATGCACAGAAACAAGGCATTGAAGGAACTATCTTAACTGAGTGCGTGAAAAAGAAATTCGAAGTACAAAAGGAAGATACCTGGACACAGCGCTGTGTTTGGTGTCGTTTTGTACTTCAAATTTTTTTTTCGCACACTCAGTCAAGATGAATTACCAATTACCCGACAGTTCATGCTTCTGAAGGAACTAATCGTGGATGTCACGGTCGTGGTGCATTAGTACACTTTACCAAGAGTGCTGTGATAGGGCAGTGGGAGATATGAAAGACGTGTTTTTAAAGCCACTAAGTACGAGATTGCGGCACAGTAGATAGCCCCGACAACTGTCATTGCCGACCTAAAGGTCGAGGGTTCGACTCCCGTTGACAAAACTTTCTTTTTGTCTTCTGATTGTGTGTATTTTTTCGTTATTTCCGTGACGGAAGTATGTCACTGAGGTCTTGATGAACCCTGGCATAAAACGCTTTTGTGTTACTATAACTAAAATTTTCTCTTTGCTCAAAATGAGGGCTTTCAGAGGAATTACTTCATGGTGCAGATGCACTCATATAAGTTTAGGTCCAAGCGCTGCCTAAGGCACAAAGTAGCCAGCTGCGGTGTTACGTTTACATTGTGACACCACTGGCTAAAAAAATGGTACTTTGACGGTGAAAAGCTGCACTGCTCCTGACTGATAACCAAGTATAGATCGCTTTGCTTTCTTCACATTTATTTTATATTTACTGCAAATAACATCTCCTATACTTTCCTCAGAATCATTGCCCGTCAATTCTCATTATTTGTGTCTCCATTAGCAGTGGTTCAATTGAATCACCTACATGCTCTGGAGGGCTTGTTTTGCATGGTGGTGGTGCAAGTGTTGCCCATCGCTCTATCCTTGAAACCCTAACTAAGTGCTAGCTCCTCCTGAAAGAAAGAAAATTTCTTGCTCAGAGAATGGCACATATGATTGAGCATGGTGGGAGCAAAGATTTATTTGCAAGAATGCGACTCCAGAGGACTCGCATTAACTATAGCGGTAAAAAATGAGAAGGTGTTGCAAAACCTTGCGAGTTCTTCATACTTCATGTCCCCCTTCAGAAGACAGCTTCTCTGGAGTGGGAAGGTAGATATGTAGCTTTAGCATACTATCAAATGGCTGAAGCTGTCAAACAAACTTCTGGAACACTCATTGTAACGCATAGTGCTCCTGGGATGAAATGAGACATCAACACTTTAGGTTAAACGATTGATATACTCAACAGCTGTTCATTAAAGGAGCCCTGCTGTGTATGAAGAACAGCATTACGTTTTCATTGTATGTAAGGTAATTATGGTAATTACAGCACAGCTTTTGTCTCCCCACAGGGACCAGACTCTCACTATGGAACAAAGGGTTTACGCAAGGTAACGCTCGACTGCCCGCGTGGGAGCAAGGTTACGTTCCAGTTCACCTATGCCGCCGGAAACAATAATGGCACGTCTGTTGAAGACGGCCAGATTCCAGAGATCATCTTCTTCACATAGTGCGTCTAACCGGAATGGCACTACTGTGCTGGTGCATTTAAGACAGACTGAAAAGCAGTGCTGTAGTGTAACTTTTCCTGAGGACTGTAAATGGGAAACTCCATGAAAGCCTCTCTGATACCCAAGTTAAATGTGCATGTACTTCGGTTATGGTTGGAATGATCTGCATATTGAATTGGAACTGATTACCCTTGTTACCTTACATGGGTGTGCTTAAATGTTGGGTTTTCCTGCAGTAGAGTTTTCCTGCAGTAGCTGTTAGCGGTTATTAGTGCCCTTACAATGCAATGCTGTTCCACCTCTGAAAAGTTGTATATAAGTGGCGAGTGCATGGTGTTGTCATGTATTGTATTACAGAAAGCCCGTGGGCAGGAATTGGTGAACCATGGCCTCCAAGAACGGAAAGAAATGCGAGTTGTGGTATTAAGTTGGATATTGTCGCGAGTTATAAAACACAGAGGCTTTATTTATTAAAAAAAAAACAGGGACAGTGGAACTCGTAGAGACGCTCTCAAAAGAAGGCCGCTAAGGTTGTCGTCTTTTTCACTCGCCTGTGCTGCGCCTCTCGAGCAAATCCGCGATCTTCGTAGTCATCGCTATCTCACAGCTAGACGCAGCTATACACGTGGCAATACAATGACACTTTTGAATGCTTTTCATTGCTTTAAATGTTTTTCGAATAGAAAATATTTGTGCTCATTCCTTAACTAGACGGTCTCAAAGCGCTCTTACTTTCATTTTAAACACTTCCTTGTCATTTATCTTAATTGCGAGCACTTATTCCATAATTTGTCTAAGGGGCATTAAACCAGAATAATTTTAGTTTATTATTATATGAGGACTGTGGAGTTAAAAAAAAAATATGTATTGTCTTTCTAGCAAGCCACTGAATGCAGAGCCACAATTTTGCTTTCAGTGGCAACATAGCGCACTCTGCTCTAGATCATAAAGGGAAGTCATGTATAGACCAGCATATATAAAACTCGTGTGAGAAATAGTTCGATACAGTTTATATTTTGATAGAAAACTTGTGAATTTACCATAGTTTTTCTGTACAAGATTGCTGCTTCACGATATTGCACGGAAGACAACATTACAGTAATACATGGGAATCTTTATAATTTCTTATTTTTCTGCGGTTTGTAGTAAGGGTTGAGGTCTTTGTGCAGGGGCGAGTAATGCGTGACAAAATATGGTATCAGTGCAAACAGTGCATCAACATTGCTATACAGAGCTGCGTGTTAGACATAGCTGCGCATATTCGTCAAGTCTGGAAGACTAGTCCGTCTTGGCTTTAATGTTGGCCTTGTTCTTCAGTAACACAGAGCATATGCAGTAGGACTTAAGAACAAGCTGATGTTGTATACAGCGGCGATCTAGATTTAATATCTCAGTGTTTTACTTTGTTGATTATCGCCAGCTTTGAGGAGAAAAGGTTTTCGTTTCACGGTAATCACCGCTCTAAGGGAGCGAAAAGTCACTACAACGAGGAATCATGGGAGAAAGCATGCAATGGATAGCGGTAGTAGTGCATTCGAGAAAGCCTTCATTCGTGCGGAAAAAGCCAACCTTTTATGAGGGTAAGCCACCTTGGGGCATCTCGTACTGTCTGGTTTATGAAGTGTCCCGGCTATTTTTGTTTGATGTGGCTGTAAATTTTCCTCTGCATTCACATTAACTAGTTGTGTTTGGAAATAGTTCGATTGAGGATAACTCGATTAAGCCCAGAGTTCGATATAGTCGAGTGTAATTGTACTTTTGTTAGAGACGTTCTAAGCAGTACCTGTTGCAGCGGTACTTTTTACTCGACGCTAAGCTCCTCAATAATGAAGGGCATGTGGCCTTTCGTTTGACATTTCGACCATTTTTGTAATGCACAAATGTTTTATATTTTATTTATTTTGTTTACACAGTATTTATAATGCCAAATAGCACCATGATGATGGTGCTACAATTTGTAAAACAGTAATATTGATTTCAGCAGAAACCCAGACATTATCACCAGCAAGTGATGTGCGCACTGCTTGTGCTTGTTTGCAATTCCAAACATGGTGAGGGGACCTTCGAGGTGCACCTTGCTAGCCGTGAAGCTTGCATATAAATCAACATGCTATGCTCTTTGCTTGCTAAGGACAAGCTAACTTTAAAAGATATCGCAGCACTAGTAAAGCTGTGGGAATATCTAAGCGAATGATAAAGTTTCCAGCAGCGTTTCAGTTTTTTACTGTGATACCCCTGTCGCATGAGCACTTGAAGGTCTTCCACATAAGAAGCCTTCTTCTCAAAAAGACGTTTGCCCACAGACCCATGACAGAGAGTGATCTCCTCATCAGAAGCAGTCTTTTTTTTTTTTTTGGAAAAGAAATTTATCTCTTTCACAGCCATGAAAAAGTAGCCTTGAAACCAGTGGGTGCCAGTAATTGTGAATTGAATCAGATGATGAGAAAATGTTTATTTTTCTTTCACATGGGCTTATCACAAAAACAAATTTTATATATCATAAAATACATAATACACCCTTCAAAGCTTACTTCTTTGTTTACTTTTTTAAGCAAGAACAGTTAGGGGCTTCAAGTGCGGGTGCTTAGCGCATTGTAATCACAGGGGACAAAGCACGCTAGCGCCATTGATAAAACAGCTCTGGATAAGTGAAAAGAAAAAAAAAGGGAATGCCTACAATGGGCAGAGAGGGACACATAGACTTCTGTGGAAAGACAACCTGGATGCCCTTCGCATTCAGAAGAACAACGAAGAAGGCTGTGCCAACTACACCTTACCTTACATATTGATATACATAATTTTATTTGGACTGATTCTGTTTTGAAAGCTAGCGGCACAATTTTGTTAGCACATTCAAAAAAAAAAAAAATACTAGGAGAGATTGTCAGCACTTGTGTTTGTGAGGCAATGCCTCTTCATGGAAAAGTCTTTCAACTTTCTAAAAGACCACTTACGTTAAAGACTTTTGATGCGTTCATGTGACAGGAGTACATAATTAGTGCATTATAGAGTCAAGCAGCAGCATTATGTAATTTAGAATGTTGATTAATTGTGAATTTATGGTGGTTTACCACAAAATACACTTGCTCCTTATTGTTTTAACATTGAATGTTCGTGATAAAACTTCCTTTTGACAAGCAAATGAAGTTAATGCTTGTTAGATGGTTCGCAATAATTTGAATATTTATGCACTCCTACCTTTGGACATAGCAGACCTGGGGGAATCATATGTTGCCAGTCCATGTATGCAGTTGTAACTGCATTAATGTTTTTGAAGTTGTTTATTGAAGTGCTTGGAAAATACTACCAGTCAGTTTAACTCGACTGATGATTTCACTGCTACGCGCAATGGGTGAATCTCTAAATATTGTCCTTGCAAACTTTGCCACGGTGTTTTGAGCTGCGTAACAAAATTTCACACACTTTGATGGCTGTGCTCAACAAATATGTGGGGAACATGTTGTAGAGTTTTGTTGGAATTCTGCATCATAAGCACTCTAGCACATGCCCAACAATGGAATCTCATTACCATACACATCTATGTGCAGATTGTTTGCTTGTACACTGTTCATCTAGTCTCCTGTACATATTACAAAGCTTTCCTTTCTTGTACTTGAACTGGTATAGCGCATTACGGGGGAAGAAGAAACGGCCGAGCAGACCGACACAAGAGGACAGAGCGCTCTGTCCTCTTGTGTCGGTCTGCTCGGCCGTTTCTTCTTCCCCCTTAATGCGCTATACCAGTTCAAGTACAACGAACCAACTCGCCCAATCTTCAACACTCGTGGATTTCCTTTCTTGATTTCAAAAAAAAAAAAAAAAAAAAAGGTCAACTATGCTTGTTTCCTGAAATGTACCAATACTTTATTAAACCCAACACCTACACTGTGTTCTTTAGAGCAATTCGAGTCACTACTGCATCCAGTAAAGTGCCCACAGTGAGTTCCTTCTCTGTCACTTTGAACATTTTTGTGAGTGCCCCAGTGTCGGTAAACTGTGGAATGCTATCCAAGGGCAGCTGACGGCCCTTAATGCGTTCCGTGAGTGTTTTGAGGAAGCAGTCTCCTGGGTCATCCAGGCGAACCACCACAATTGTGGTGTCGGCATCCTGCGCACCCATCTGGCGTAGTGAGTCACCAATGCTGCCAGAGGGTCCTAGAACATAGAGAATCTCGGAGAGCAAGCTTCTGGTTTTCATGTGCCCACTGGAGTGATTTGCCAGTGCCTTTGCAACCGCGCACTGCACCTGGAAAATGTCAGCCACAAGGGATGCCCTGATGAGACACACTTGCAGGCAGCCGCTCAACACAAGCTGTCGGAGTTCGCTACAATTTGTCACGTCGCTAAACAGCAGGATGGACGCCGCTCTTTTTCCTTCCTTGTTGTGCATGACGTACTCCATTGAGCTGCAAGCTGGAAAGATGCACCATGACTGTGTAGGTCTACATGCAGGTGATGCTAAATCTGCACATTACAGCAAGCCTGTTGTTTATAAGTAGCTACAAGTGTTACCAAAACATTCGAGCTTTCAGTTTTTCGCATGTCAATGCTCTTGCTGCTTCGCCGTTAAGAATATCTAGCTTTTCGCTTGTAAATGTTCTCAAATGTAGTACATACAACATAGTAATGTTGAACATTTCAGAAAAAATAGGTTAGCAAGAGCCAGACATGTTAGCTGCACAACAATGATTCTTCCAGTGTTCATAAATTTTAGCTAAATGAAAAGAGAAATGCATAACTTGGGCAATAAGTGGGAAAGGGCATTGCTACAAATTCCCAATGTTTTGGTGGTCAAAATATGTATTGGACTCTGCCCATTTTTATGCACCAGAAATCTTGCATATACATAATGCTTGTGATTATTTTTCTCTTATTCGATCGTTTTTATTCTGTGTTCTGCATTGCTAATACGCTTATAGGATAGCCGGCTTTAACATAGCTTACTGCCCAATGTTTTTCAACACACAAATAAGAAATCAAATACATGCGCTCGCGAAGCCCGTGAAAACTGCAATATGACATTAACATACCATTGTCTGTATGCGTAATATTTGCGCAAATATGCCGGTTGCCCGATTACAATATTAATTTATATGTGGGGTTCAACGTCCCAAAACCACCATATGAATAGAGAACGCCGTAGTAGAGGGCTCCGGAAATTTCGACCACCAGGAGTTGTTTAATGCACCCAAATCTGAGCACACGGGCCTACCGCCTCCATCGAAAATGCAACCGCCGCAGCCGGGATTCGAACCCGCGACCTGCGGGTCAGCAGCCGAGTACCTTTGCCACTTCACCACCGAGGCGGGGGATTACAAGATTGGTGCAAAAGTAAATGTTTGTGCGATGTGAAGTCGTGAAACGTAACACGCTGCCCTGGAACTTTAACGTCAACGAAATAGGGCCGAGGCAAGTTACGCTGCTGAGAATGTGAACCCGTCGCGTGTCGTGCCACGGCCGCTGGACCCGCTGGATGCTTTTATCCAGCGGCCGTAATCATGCGTAACTTGCATCTCTGATTCAAGCCGCGTTCAACAGGCAACTGGTAGAGACTGGTACTCTAAGAAGTGCGAAACGTTCATTCTGAGAACATCCAGGATTAGTACTCGCTTTGCGACATTTCCTTCGATAAAAATTCTGAGCCACAGCTAGGGAACTATTAAAGAACGAGATCGGTTGAGGACATGAGGGGGGGGGGGGGGGGGGTTGTGTTTAAAAAGCATAGTACGTTCATACTTAGACGTGTAGCAGTAACATTAGCATGTGTCTCACTGATGAAAACATTGACTTACTTTTTTGGTTCTCCTTTGAGCCTCCTTCGTCTGCTCCGCCAGAACCATTCGGATAACAATACATCTATCTCGAAGCCTAAAAATAAGCCATGCAAAGCCGCTGTTGCGATCGTGATGCCGGGTACAAAAATACATTTAGATCCAAGACAAGTCAGAAGTGTCAGACATCTGTATGTCTTCAACAGTTCAACCATGGTGTAAGATAATTGTCTACTGCTACGGTACCGTACCAAAGAGTAGTACAGCGTTCCAGGATAGTACAGGTACTGAGGCAACAACAACTCTTCCTCCATCATATGCTTGTTTTATCATGTATGTACATGTACGTCTTCGAGTCGGCTAACAGCAGTAAAGTGTGCGGACCGTTCTCTCTGCACACCGACGGAGCGCGATAAACGACTTTGGTACTGCGACCATAACAGTAGCATCATCACATATTTGTATTGGCCATTGGAGCTGGCACCTCGTTCTCTTAGCATCAGCTCGTCCGGTTGTCTGCTGTTAGAACTTCTTTGCGGCTGCCCGTCTTCTGCATTTGTTTTATCATACCAACGAGACGCCGGCACTTCAGCTAGCAACTTGTTGCATCACCTCCGAATTCGTGACCGCATACAGATAGATGCACGGGACATTGAGCGTTCCTTTTCCTCTTCGGGTCATCAATCGTTTCGCGCCTGCTGTCTTTTCGTTCATTTCGCCTACAAAATTTCCCAAATGTCTGTGCTCATTGTCTTCACGAATAATGCGACTTTTGCTTCGTTCGCAGGCTTATATTAAAAGTGTCATTTTCGTAAATGTATAGACGTGACGATTTTACAATAGATTCAGTATGGTCGCCCATCATTGACCTATTTTGTATTCGCCGCACCCTTCACAGTGATGACCAGCATCTTGAAGCACAAGGCATTACTGACTGAACCGATTGGCAAGCCTCTAAATAACCACAAATGCATAGCGCCAGGTTGCCCGAGCATCGGAGAGCGCAGACGTGTGCGCTATTTTCGCCTGCCTTCAGATCAGCAAAGGTGAATCCACCCTACTTAGTTGCCTTGTTCCGGTTATATTCATTTTTAAACTCATATATAAGACTACATGTTTATGCAGACGACATCTACATGTTTCATGTACTGTTTCTACAGAAATAACATTATAAATTCACATTAATTTGAAACAAATGACTGATTTATACCAAAGCTGGTTATGATAGTGTTTTCCCATGTCAAGCCTTTGTTGTACAATGACTTGATTAAGACAATTTCATTTTTAATTTTGTTTTTTATTTGCGTAACATAACCTATATGACCACTCGTGCTTCTTCCTCATATTGCAAGTTAGTATATGTAGTCCTACCCATTTGTGATGTTTATTGCCTACCTTCAGTGCCTTTAACATGGTGTTCATGTCAGTGTTCGCATGGTACCCCACACATCCATCGCTGTCACAGTACGACGCTAACAGGAGAGAACAACACGTAATACAAAACAGCAAAACAGTTTGTTCAAGCCATGAAAACCAAAATGTGTTGCCTTCGTTTTTGAATTTGAACTGTCCAATTAGAAGGGCTTCATCCGAGCCTCTGTCATTATTGTTGTCTACATAGAGCACGTGCCTACAATATTGAAATATATACCAAGAGTCCACACAGCAGCTAGTGGAATGAGTTTCACATCGGTCTCTGATAATAGAGCACGTGTTTCGCACCTTTCCTGTTGCATGTAGACGCAACCAGTGGCTGGCCAACTCTGATCGTCAGGACCTCAAGAGCCAGTCTGAAAAGAGCCTCTACACCAGAGTGTTGTGCCAGCTTCATTTTCACGACTCGCAGTTCATGAATGCACAAACATATCAGCGCCTCATCTGGAATGCCGTTCCCACACTATTTGGCAAAGATGTGCGCAGGCTAGAAGACTTTGAGCCTAAAGAGGCAGCAGGTAAGGATCAGCATGTATGTATATACGTATGGCATACAATATTGCATTATGTACTTAGTGAAATATGTCTTATTTTATATAAAATCCAAATAAGTAGATTTCTTTATTCAGAGAGGTTGTGCCTTTTCACTGTCACTTCCAAATAACAATACGATAAGTTCTGCATAATGTTGTAACTTGAGCTGCACTGCGACAACTGAACGTATAAACTGCAGCAGAACATATATGTAGCGCCTCAATGCGCCGCTCGTCAAGGAAGAAGAAGCTGGCATTTGGGCCGCGCTGCGGGTGCAGCGCGATAATAAAAATAAAAAAATCAGTTCGAAAACTGAATGCTGTCAGGGCTGGATCTTTCCCGTGTTAGCTCCGACAGTTAATGGTGACCCGATAAAGAACACACAGCCCGATCATCCCGCATGGATCCCGCCGGCTCTGCCACCAATCCTACTGGTCCTGACGCCCAAGAAGACGTTAGACCTAGCGGTGCTGCAGTCGCTGCGATTCAACATGTCAGCCTGCCACCATTTTGGCCCAACAGCCCCAGCACATGGTTTCTGCAGGTCGAGGCGCACTTCCGTCTACGGCAAATCACCAGCCAACAGACCAGACACTGGCATCTGGTATCCTTCTTACCTCCGGACGTAGCCGACGACTTAGCTGATATTTTAGCGTCGCCGCACCCGAGCCATCCCTACGACACGTTGAAGGCAGCTATCATTTCCCGCAAGTCTGAGTCCGAACACAGCAGACTCCAATAGCTCATCACGGCTACAGAGCTCGGTGACCGTCGCCCATCACAGCTCCTGCGACGCATGCGCCAGCTCCTTGGCGGCCCCTCCGCCCCTCAAGAGGAGAAGCTGTTACGTGAGTTGTTCCTCCAGCGCTTACCGCAGAGCATGGTCCTGGTCCTCGTAGCTGCAGGAGATGTCCCAGTAGACACACTCGCTGAAATGGCTGACCGAGTGGCGGACTACTCGCAGACACATAGCCTCAACGCCGTTACCACACCGCCACCGGCCACCGCTGCAGACCCGGCGCTCGCGAGCATCGAGAACCGTTTGGACGCCCTTGTCAGGCGCCTCGATGACTTTGTACCTGCGCATTGTCGACCGTCATCCAGGTTCCAGATACACAGTCACTCCTCGACGCCCCCACGTTCTCCGGAACTTCGGCCACCCAACGCACCGCGGGACGTTTTATCCTCAACCGTGTGCTGGTACCACTGCCGATTCGGTGCCTCTGCTCGCAAGGGCACTCGCCCGTGCTCCTGGTCGGGAAATGCGACGACCGGCCACTGACGGCGGCAAGTGGTACTGGTCGAAAGTCATGCCGCCTTTTCTATGTTTCTGATAAGATCACTGGCACTTGCTTCCTAGTCGACACAGGAGCCCAGGTTAGCGTCATCCCGGCCTCGTGTGCAGATCGCCATCACAACGAACAGACCTGCCCACTCCAAGCGATCAACAATTCCACCATTCGCACATACGGCCAACGCTCTCGTACACTTGACCTTGGACTACGCCGTACGTTCCGCTGGATTTTCATCCTCGCTGACGTCTCGCAAGCTGTTCTTGAAGCTGACTTCCTCAGTTTTTTTCAACCTTGCTGTGGACATGCATGCTCATCGCCTCATTGATCTCAACACCCGCCTCTCCATCAACGGTGTACTCTGTACTTCCTCGCCAACGGGACTGCGAGCTCTCACACCTGCTTCGCCGTATGCAAAAATACTCGACGACTTTCCCAGCATCACGAAGCCGCACACCAGAGAGTCACCGGTGAAGCATTCCATCACTCACCACATTGTGACCACTAGACCTCCCGTTTTTACACGACCCCGTCGACTATCTGGAGAACGCCTCGCCGTCGCCCGCCGTGAGTTTGAGCACATGCTTGAACTCGGCATTGTGCGGCCTTCCTCCAGCAACTGGGCGTCGCCACTCCACATGGTGCCGAAGAAAGTTCCTGGCGACTGGATACCATGTGGGGATTACCGCGCTCTCAATGCCCACACCTTACCAGACCGCTATCCACTTCCTCACATACAGGATTTCACATCAAATTTGGCTGGGTGTACAATCTTCTCTAAGATTGACTTAGTGAAGGCTTACCATCAGATTCCTGTAGAACCCGCCGACATTCCGAAGACGGCCATCACCACCCCATTCGGTCTGTTTGAATATGTGAGGATGCCTTTGGATTGCGCAACTCTGCACAGACATTTCAGCGCACTATCAGCGAGGTCACGCGAGGTCTCGATTTCGTATTTGCCTACCTTGATGACCTCCTTGTAGCAAGCTCATCCGGCCCTGAGTATGAAGCCCACCTGCGCACCCTGTTCCACCGCCTGGATGATTACGGCCTCATAATTAATCCCAATAAGTGCCTCTTCGGCGTCGCTACAATAGAGTTCCTAGGCCACCTTGTCACTCCAAAGGGTATCCAACCACTCGCCAGCAAAGTGAAGGCTATTCAAGACTTTCCACCCCCGACTTCACTGAAGAGACTCCGAGAGTTTCTGGGCCTACTAAACTTCCATCGCCGCTGTCTTCCAAAGTCCGCCACATTCCTAAAGCCCTTGACCGACCTATTGGCTAAAAAGAAAGACGCAGCTGCTCCACTGGAGTGGCCCAAGGACGCTGCATCTGCCTTCGGCACTGCCAAGAAGGCTCTGGCAGACGCTACCATGCTCATACATCCCATCCCTGATGCCCCAATTCGTCTCATCACCGATGCATCAAGCATGGCAGTTGGCGCCGTTCTCGAGCAGCACGTATCCGGTTGGCAGCCCCTTGGGTTTTTCTCGCAAAAACTGAAGCCACAAGAGACAAAATACAGTACATTTGCCCGAGAACTCCTCGCGGTATACCTCGCCATCAAACATTTTCGTCATTTATTGGAGGGCCGGGACTTTTACGTCGTTACAGACCACAAGCCCCTGACGTTTGCCTTCCATCGCAATCACAGCAATTATACTGCACGGGAGATCCGTCAACTATGCTTTATTTCCGAGTTCACTGTGGATCTGAGACACGTACATGGGCCGGAAAATGCTGCTGCTGATGCACTATCCCACATCAATGCCTTGTCGACCCAGCCACCACTAGACATGGAAGAGCTAGCAGCTGCCCAAAGCAACGATCCTGAGCTGCATCGTCTTCGCTCTTCATCCACGTCTCTATCGTCCACGGAGTGCCCGCTTCCATTTTCTACCTCATTAATAACGTGCGAAACGTCTACTGGTGTCCCTCGGCCCTTCGTGCCTTCAGCTTTTCGTCGTGCAATTTTTGATCAATTGCACAGCATGAGCCATCCTGGTATTCGTGCGACCCAGAAGCTAGTCACATCTCATTTCCTTTGGCCAAGCATCAATGCTGATGTCCGACGCTGGGCGCGAACCTGCCTTGAGTGCCAGCGCGTTAAAGTTCACCGTCACACTGTCACGGCAACATCCCCGGTTCGGCCTCCAGACGCAAGGTTTTCTCACGTCCATCTCGACATCGTCGGTCCTCTTCCGTCATCGCAAGGAGCCTGTTACCTGCTGACATGTGTGGATCGCTTCACCAGATGGCCGGAAGCGTTTCCCATTTCCGACATTACAGCACCAACAGTTGCCAAGGCTTTCACAAACGGCTGGGTGTCGCGCTTTGGATGCCCTTCTGTCGTCACCACTGATCGCGGTCGTCAGTTTCAATCGGCCCTTTTCACCGCACTTGCCAATATCCTGGGCATTCGACACATCCACACAACTGCCTACCATCCTCCCGCCAATGGCATGGTCGAACGGCTTCATCGACAACTAAAAGCTGCCCTCACTGCTCACCAGCCAAGGGAATGTTGGCTCGACCACATCCTCTTCGTACTTCTGGGCACCCGATCAGCATTGAAAGTGGATCTCGGCTGCTCATCAGCCGAACTAGTCTATGGCGTTTCCCTGCGTCTTCCAGGAGAATTCTCGAGCCACCATCGCCACCTTCCACTCACGATGCCTCCACGTACATACGAGAGCTGCGCACCACGTTTCGGGACCTTGCTCCTGTGATTCCTGCCGACCGACACCCACAGTCTGTCTTCGTCAGTCAGGATCTGCATGACTGCAGTCACGTCTTCGTTCGGTGTGACCAAATACGGCCACCACTAACACCAGCCTATGATGGCCCATTCTGCGTACTCCATCGTACACCTAAGACTTTTTTTGCTGGACATCAATGGCCGTGAAGACGTCGTGGCTGCTGATCGACTGAAACCTGCGTATATCGTCGCTCTCGCGGCCGCGGGGTTTCAATCTAAAGTCTGGATGCCAACATCCAAGCATGTCCACTGGGTGGCTCCTCTGGTGATTCCTACGACTCTCGCTCTACGGGGGCGAGCCCTGTAGCGCCTCAATGCGCCGCTCGTCAAGGAAGAAGAAGTTGGCATTTGGGCCGCGTGGCGGGTGCAGCGTGATAATAATAATAAAAAAAATCAGTTCGAAAACTGAACGCTGTCAGGGGTGGATCTTTCCCATGTTAGCTCCGACATATATACTCTTTATTTGCTTGCTGCATTGTTCCAGCATAATGACATTAAAGAGCTAATTTCGCAGAACTTTTGTTGTTGCTAACGTCGTTGGCATCTTTAGTTGTGAGCGAATAAGTAGCGTTGGCAATGAGTGATTAAGTAGCGTTGCCATTGAGTGCAAATTTAAGGTAAATGCCAACAAAAATACGAGCTGGAGGGCATTTGCACTTTGACTTTCCTTTTGGCACAGTTTAGGTCTCCACTGAGAGGTGAAAGCAGGCTATGAATTGAGAAGGCAATAATGTGCGCATGTGTGTGCGCATGTGTGCATGCACGTGCAGATATTACTATCTTAAATGTAAACATTTTGGCAGAAGTTTGTCTGGCTGGATAGAAGACTAAGGAAGTTTCTTCAAGATATTACTATCACATTCAACTCTTAAAGGCAAAGTTTCAGTGTCCTTAAATTTTCTTTAATGCTAGCTCAAGTTGACCCAGTGAATGGATTAAGCATCAACTTGCACTTCGGCAATTATCCCTCACAATCTGAACATTACGCTGTAAACTAAGACACTTGAGTTTCATCTGTAACTTGCTGCTAACATCATTATTCTCTTGCATTTACTCATGTGCATATGTATGTACTAAGGTGTCATACATTTGTCGACATTCCGTACAGTGAAACCGGACCACCCATATACTGTGCCGTCGCCTGAATTGCCACCATCATCAGCAGCATTACCACCAGCACCACTGGCACCAGCACCCCCATTAGCTGACTCCCTGCGTCACTATGTAGCCCTCTGCACTGAGCTTAAAAGCCAGCTGGCTGAGAAGGACAGGCGACTGAAGGCCCTGGACAAATTCAGTGATGGCATTGTAGACAGTGTGGTCAACCAAGTCAAAATTTTGCCATCTGAGAAGCAGCAGCAATTAGTCAATGCTCTTAGTCCTTTTGGGAAGCTGAACAAGGATGAAGGTACGTGCACTATTTCTTATCTGTGTCACTTTTTTTTTTGGCCAGTGATAGGCAGTAGCTAATGAGTCTACAGAGTATCACAAAGGACAGTTTTACTGGCTCGTGATTGAGGTAACATGGTTGGTGCTGGACTGCACAATAGTCAACTTCGATTCCTCTGTTGCCATCATTGTGTCTTTAAGGAACAACACTCCCGAGGTCTGATTGGTCAGGCAAAGTAGTAATGGCTTACGCTCATCGAACCACAGCCAGCAGCACCTATGGTGTACTATGCAAGTTCTTGCACAAAACGCTTTTAATTGCTGTTGTTTTAACAACCAATAAATTTCAAAATATTGAGCCACGTGGCAAAAGTAGGTCACTGGTGGAAATATGAAAGTGCTCAAGTCTCTTGCGTCCGGCTCTCATTGAATTCAGATTTTCCGCAAGGTGCTGGCAGCTAAAGAAATGGAGCCATGCTGCTGAGCTCGAGGGCATGGATTTGATTGCTGGCCACTGCGCCCACTTTTCAACGGGGGCAAAATGCAAAGAATGCCCATGTGCTCAGATAAGTACGCATTGAAGAAGACGAGGTAGCTTACTTGGGAAGTAAAAGCAGCGCAAAATATAGACAAGGACAGAGGAAGAGACGACACCGTGCTTCCTCTGTCCTTGTCTGTATTTTTGTGCTGTTTTTACTTCCCAAGTATGAACCACCAACTAGCCCAACTTTCGCTATTATTGAGGTAGCTTAAGTTGATTTGTAGTCACCTACTACGCAATTCCTTATAATCATATCATGGTTCTGGCAACTGAAACCCCAGGAATTATCATCAATGCAATGGGAGATAAAACCGTCTTTAAACGGAGAAACTGTTCTTGGCGTGGGCCAGAGGACAGATCAGCATCTGTGTTGCATGTTACACTCCAGCTCCCAGATACACCCGTAGATGGCGTAACTGACTAGGTAGCAAACAATATGGTAGCCGTACAGTAAAACGAGGAAGGAATGCATGAGCTTGAATAGTACATAAAGTCACTGTAGTAGGGGTGCGTGTAGCAGGACCTTCCGCATGTCCTTTTTTATGTATCTCTACAAACAACATGTTAAAAATAATCCATTTCGCTTTGACCATCGCTGTGTCTGCCTGACGCCTGCCTTCCTATAGAAGAGATTGGGTGATTGGGGACATGTGCATAATATTTTTGTAATTGGGATTGTGACAAGGCTCACACTGCCCCTTGCTGAATCGGAGGACGTCGCTAACAAGAAAGAGAGTGTGGGAATTGAGGCAAGCCGCCGCCTTTGCGCGGACTTTGCCACCTTTTGCCGTTCTCATGTCCCCACATGACTCCCCTCCTCTGCTGTCTGCCGCACTGGGAGAGCGAGGAATGGCACTTAAACGCTCTCACCCGGTAGCGAATGTCGACTGTGGCGCCGCGCACGGGGCCTCTGAAGACGTTTTGCGCGCGCGTGTCGGGAGTGATTCAGATTTTTCCGGGACAGCTGAGGGTGAGCACGCATACCCTTTTCTGTCCGTCGACTCCCATTGTTTGGGGCTCATCGGACTTCGCTGACGGCGCCTTGCGCCCAAATGGAACGCTCACTTTTTGTTGCCCCGTTGCGTACGCTAGGCCGAAAAGCGGTACGGTGTCCTAATGCGTGGCCAAGCTACGCCGACCCATATCTCTGTACTGTACTGTAGCAATACTTCTGAGTGAAACCTGAAGTACCCCAGTCAATTGCCAGCATGAAAAATAAAATTGTAAAAAAAAAAACGGTCTCGTCATCAGCTGAAGTGAGTGCCTGCGGAAAACAAGACATGCTTCACTGCAACAGAATAATGTCGTGCGGGCAGCATGTTGCATACTTCTCGCAACGTCATCGCATCATGATTTATTCATTCTTTCTGAAAATATTATTACGAGGCAGTGGGCATGGCTCTACCGTCGTGGACAACAGTTCGATGAAAAAGAAGTGGACTCGCGGCGCGAGAGACTGGCAGCTCTGAAGCGTCACTTTGGCATGTAAATATAGGAAATACGCTCATTTCTCTCTTCCGTGTGTTTGCGAGCTCCGTAACAAATTGGTGGAGGTGCTGGGTAACGAAGCGCCATACAACGGAGCTCCGCAGTGGTCGTCAAATCGGAGTTTCCGTGATGGAACACGGGACTGATCCCACGGCCACCTCTCCATCGGCCTCGGCGACGCCCGCACCATCCACGGCAACGCCTCCACTGGCCCCAACCCCACCCACGTACGTGCTGACGCATCCGAAGCATCCTGGAACGTTCTGCGGTACGGACCAAGTTGATGTCGACGACTGGATAGCCGACTACGAACGCACCAGTGCTCTCAACCGGTATGATCCGACTCTTATGCTGGCCAATGTGCTGTTTTACCTGAAAGGCACGGCCAAAGTCTGGTACGAGAACCATGAGGAGGAGATCGGCAGTTGGGACACCTTCAAGGAAAAGCTTCGCGACTTATTTGGGAAGCCCATCGGTCGAAAGGCGGCTGCAAAGAAGGAGTTGTCTATACGTGCTCAGACGTCCACAGAGCCGTATATCTCATATATACAGGACGTGCTGGCTCTATGTCGTAAAGTTGACAACGACATGTCGGAGTCTGACAAGGTTGGCCACGTCCTCAAGGGCATAGCGGACGACGCGTTCAACCTGCTAATGTGCCGGAACTGTGCGACCGTCGACGAAATTATTGAGGAATGCCGGCGTTTTGAACTGGCCAAAAGCAGGCGGATTTCAAGATCATTTACTCGACTGCCGAACACCGCAGCGACGTCCTCCTGCGAAGATGGACTGTCCTCCCATCGGCAGTCTTCACCAGCGTCTGAAATTACGCGAATTGTCCGGCGGGAAATCGAAGCAATTACACCTACTCTTCCCGCCAACGGCCACGTCGATTTGCAAGTACCTCAGGTTTGCTTGGTACAGTCGATTGTGCGGGAAGAACTGAGCAATTTGGGCTTCGATGTCTGCGCCGTTGCTCAGTCTCGACCAATTGGCTTCCGTTCAAGGTCGCCGCCTCGCCCCAGGTCACCACCCCAAGAAAGGTCTTATCCACGCTCTCGCAATCCGGCCGAATGGAGAACTGCGGATGATCGGCCGATCTGCTTTAACTGCCGCCGCATAGGTCACGTCGCACGGTATTGCCACAACCATTGGTCTTCGTCCCGAAACCAGTATAACACTGCTCGCCGCACCGATAGCTACCGTCGTTTCCAACCTCCTGAGCCGATCGCCGACAACTACCGCCGGCCTCTGCCCGTCGATTCCTACGCCTGCGATGCCCCTGATACGCAGCACAGCCGCTCACCGTCGCCTCGACGTCACCAGTCTCGTTCGCCGCCAGGACGTCGCCCGTCGTCCCCTTCTCCTCTACGACGACGCCCGACCTCCCCGCTCAATTCTCACCAGGGAAACTAAGCGGTGCAGCTCTTGGAGGTGAAGCTGCATCCTCGGTACCGACCTCAAATCCTCTCCTTGTACTGCCGACACGACGAAATTTGATCGACGTCGACGTTGACGGCCTGACTGTTTCTGCACTTGTTGACACTGGGGCGCATATTTCTGTGATGAGTGCCCGACTTCGTCGCCGCCTGAAGAAAGTGCTCACACCGGCTGCCCCTGGCGTTATTCGTGTCGCCGACGGAAGAAGTCTTGCCATCACAGGAATGTGCACAGCACGCATCACTATCGCCGATCACCCCACATCTGTTCTCTTTGCAGTTATTGAGCAGTGCCCAAATGACCTAATTCTTGGTTTAGATTTCTTGTCCACCCATGCTGCTCTCATCGACTGTGCAACCGGCGTTCTTCAACTTGAACTGCCTCGACTTGGACCTGTGCCGTCCCCACCGTCACACCGCTTGTGCGCTGTTGATTATGTTCGGCTGTCACCGCAAGCCACCACGTGTGTTGCCTTAACGATATCACCAGCTCTTCCTGACGGTGACTACATAGTGTCTCCATTGGTGGATGTGCTCTTGGCTCGAAGTGTTGCTGTGCCGCATACAATCGTGACTATTGTGGACAACTACGTTCAGCTTCCGCTCCTTAACTTCAGTAGTTCGACCCAAGTTCTCCCGCAAGGCATTTCGTTAGCCCACGTTTCCCCACTTGATGCATGTAGCATCGTGGCATTGGACCCTGAAGACTGTTCGTCCCCTACTGCAGCCAGCCGAGCAAACGCACCTAGCGACGAAATCACGATGATGATCGCCCCTGATCTTCTGCCCTGTCAGTTGGCGCAACTTCACCACGTTCTGACTACCTACCGAGATATTTTCGACTTCGATGACCGCCCTTTAGGTCAAACGTCCTTCGTGCGTCATCAAATACATACCGGCGATGCTAATCCTGTTAGACGGCGACCGTATCGTGTTTCCCAGTCCGAACGCCAGGTCATACAACGAGAAGTCGAGAAAATGCTCTCCAAAGGAGTCATAGAGGCCTCTTCAAGTCCATGGGCGTCACCTGTTGTTTTAGTGAAAAAGAAGGATGGCAGCTGGAGATTTTGCGTTGACTACCGTGCCTTGAACAAGATAACCCGCAAAGACGTATATCCGCTGCCACGAATCGACGACGCCCTTGATTGCCTTCATGGCGCGCGATACTTCTCATCTATTGATCTGCGTTCGGGCTACTGGCAAATTTCTGTCGACGACTTAGACCGAGAAAAGACTGCCTTCATCACACCGGACGGCCTTTATCAGTTCAAGGTTATGCCTTTTGGGCTGTGCAACGCCCCGGCAACGTTCGAACGCATGATGGACTCTCTTCTTCGTGGTTATAAATGGTCCATCTGTCTTTGCTACCTCGACGATGTGATTGTTTTTTCCCCAACATTTGAAACTCACTTAACTCGTTTGTCGACCATTTTAGCCGTTTTTCGTCGAGCAGGACTCCAGCTGAACTCGAAAAAGTGCAATTTCGGCCGACAACAAATCACGATCCTTGGTCATCTTGTAAGTGCTGCTGGCGTCCGACCTGACCCTGACAAGATTAGCGCTGTCAAGAATTTCCCTCTGCCTTCTTCAACCAAAGATGTTCGGAGTTTTGTGGGCTTATGCTCGTACTTCCGCCGCTTTATACGCGATTTCGCTACAATTGCACGACCACTAACTGATCTTCTCAAAAAGAACGTGCCCTTCTCGTGGGGCCAAGACCAAGCAGCTGCGTTTTCCACGCTGATCGACCTGCTCATTTCACCACCAATACTGGCTCACTTTGACCCGTCTGCGACGACTGAAGTACGCACAGACGCCAGTGCTCACGGAATCGGCGCCGTCCTCGCTCAACACCAGGGAGGCCAAACGCGTGTTATTGCGTATGCCAGCCGCCTTCTCTCCACATCTGAGCGAAACTATTCGATAACAGAGCGCGAGTGTCTTGCGTTGGTCTGGGCTGTAGCGAAATTTCGCCCCTACTTGTATGGCCGCGAGTTTTCAGTTATTACGGACCACCACGCTCTGTGTTGGCTGTCGTCGCTCAAGGACCCAACTGGCCGCCTAGGTCGCTGGGCTCTACGTCTCCAGGAGTATAACTTCGACGTAATTTATAAGTCGGGCAGGTTGCACCAAGATGCTGATTGTCTCTCGCGTTATCCGGTGGACCCTACTAGCCTCGCTGTCCATGAAGGCGATTCTTGTGTGCTCGCCATATCTGATTTGCACGACATCGGCACAGAGCAGCGCCGGGACGCAACCCTCAAGAAGGTCATTCAGCGAGTATCTTCAGGACATTCCGACCCTTCTCTCCGTCAATATGTCCTTCGCAACGACATTCTGTATCGTCGCAACATGAAGTCTGATGGCCCGGAATATTTGTTAGTTATTCCCCAACACATGCGTGCCACTATTCTTCAACATCTGCATGACGCACCGACGGCGGGACACCTGGGTTTTTCACGCACCTATCACCGCGTGCGGCAACGGTTCTTTTGGCCTGGCATGTATAAATTTGTGCGCCGTTATGTCGCTGCTTGCGAGCGCTGCCAGCGTCGGAAACGTCCTGCTCTCCGTCCGGCTGGCCTGCTCCAACCTATCGACATTCCCCCGGAACCATTCTTCCGCATTGGCCTCGACTTGCTCGGACCTTTCCCGACGTCCGTGTCAGGCAACAAGTGGATCGCTGTCGCAACCGACTATGCGACCAGATACGCGATAACTCGTGCATTGCCAACTAGCTGCGCTACAGACGTCGCAGACTTTCTCCTAAATGACGTCATTCTGCGGCATGGAGCTCCGCGCCAGCTTTTGACGGATCGGGGCCGCTGCTTCCTCGCAAAAGTTATCGACGAAATCCTCCGGAGCTGCTCTACCGAACATCACCTTACTACTGCCTACCATCCCCAGACTAACGGTCTCACGGAGCGTCTCAACCGAACTCTTACAGACATGTTGTCTATGTACGTCTCTGCTGACCACCGTGACTGGGACGCAATGCTCCCCTACGTTACATTTGCATATAATTCGTCAAGACATGACACCGCCGGCTACTCTCCATTCTTTCTTTTGTACGGCTGCAACCCTGCGTTGCCATTCGACACACTCCTTCCTTCTGCTACTATCCAACCAACGGTCTATGCGCAGGACGCTGCTTCTCGAGCCCGCGTCGCTCGCCAAATCGCGCACACTCGGCTCAGTGCTTCTCAGGCCGCACAAAAAGTCCGCTACGATGACTCGCACCGCGACGTTGACTACCCTGATGACTCTCTTGTCCTACTCTGGACGCCGTATCGACGTGAAGGTTTGTGCGAGAAGCTCCTCCCACGATACACAGGACCCTACAAAGTTCTCCGCAAGGTCACCGACGTCGACTACCTCATCACTCCCGTTCAACCGCACTCATCCTCTGCTACACCATCTACTGATGTTGTTCATGTGTCGCGCCTAAAGCCCTACTATACTGCCAGTCCTGATTGACTTAGGGGCGCCGTGACGGCGCTTTGTTCGCCGGGGGTGATATTACGAGGCAGTGGGCATGGCTCTACCGTCGTGGACAACAGTTCGATGAAAAAGAAGTGGACTCGCGGCGCGAGAGACTGGCAGCTCTGAAGCGTCACTTTGGCATGTAAATATAGGAAATACGCTCATTTCTCTCTTCCGTGTGTTTGCGAGCTCCGTAACAATATAAATAAATTAATTAGGGACAGTCTGGCGAAATTCGCGAGGTATGCGGACCTCTGAGGGCCTGTTGCTCCGGCAATGGATGAATGGAAACAACTTTATTGAAAGTTTGGTGACGCTTACAACCCGGGATGTTCTTTTCCTCCGTCCTCGTCCCGTGTGCGCTGTTCAGCCAAAATTGACTTCAAGGCCTTGCCTCGTCGCCGTCTCTAGGACTCGCTGGACTGCCCACTCTTGTGTCCTGAAGTTGGAGCTCCACAAAGTGTCTGCCCACTTCTACGCAAGAGCCTCCGGAGCTACTGCTATTTCAGCTGCTATAACAGAGAACTCCCACAACATTTGCGAGAGTGGCGCTCGAGTTGTCTGACATAATTTGCAAGTAGCACTAGGGTATTGCGCGGGGAAAATGTGCCGCAGTTGCACCAGACTGAGGAAGGTGTATGTCTGCAGCTGTCACCAGACGACTGCCTGGCATCAATTCAGCTTAGCGTAAGGTGGAGGCCATATCCGCCTGCCTAACTGGTAGTGCTTGGTAATGTTGTTATACCTCACTAAGCGTTCTCCAACATTCTGAACCAGGAGGTCTGAACTTGACGAGGTGGTCTCAGACTCCGCGCGGCGGGTCATTTCTCGCGCACTGCAATGTACCACCTTGTTCAAATTAGAGGGGCCTTTGTCGGTGTGGGTGGGGACATATGCTGGGAACCACAAAAACGCGGTGCTGTTGAATTGCTGTTGACCAGCCTTCCTCAGAATCTGTAAAGCTGCGGGAGAAACGCGTCCACGCGTGTAGTTATGAACTGCAGATTGCGAGTCGCTAAGAACTGCCTCGCAGATGGGCTTGGTAAGCACAAGCGCAATCAAAATCTCTTTCGCGGTGCCTGGATACGTTGTATTGATACTACACCCTTGGGTAGGCCAGGAGTTAACATCTATGACAACCGCCGTGAACCAGTGTTTGTGTGTGTATTCTGCCGCGTCCACGAAGCAGGCAGTTCTCTCGCCACCGAAGGAGCGCAGGGCGCTTCACCATCGTTAACGTTCGTGACAGGAGTTTCAACTGAAATAGGATTAGGTATAGATGACTGCGTCATCGACTGCTTAATCTTGCAGATTTCTTGTGTTAACTGCTGCACTACCGTGCGTAAGTGCACGTTTTCGCGCTGTACTGCTTCTAATGCCGCGTCTTTAGGGTCCCCCCTTTAATTGGGTTCTGAGCCAGTAGCTCCTTGAGCCCCACATCTCCGCTAGCCCTTAACCGCATCTGCGAAGCTCACCTTGTCAGGTAGATCCTGGTTCTGATGACCGGCTTGCTTCGGACGCCACGACTTGGAATGGCCACGGCTCGGTCCGGGAGGTCTGCTCTGGGACCAGCTCCAAGACTGGCTCTGCTGGTGAGATCGAGGGCCCGTTGACCGCCCCTAGCTTCGAGAGCGGGAACTGGAAGGCGGTGCAGACTGTTCATAGTAGTTCTGCTGCTGCAGCTCGAGAGCGACCTCCACTGTGGCCCTTCGTCGATCACCGCGTCGTTTCTTGACAAGATAAAGGGTCTTGAATCGAGCCTTGCAGGTCTTGTCCACAGTGGGCTGTGTTCCCCCGCAGAGGCGACACGTCGGCTTGCATTTATGATTGGGGTCTGGATTCGAAGCTCCGCAGCCTCTACAGACATGGTCTTTGAGGTTTGGGCAGACGTCCATGCAATGACCGACACGCCCGTACTGGTGGCACACATTCTGATCTGCTTTTTGTACATGGTGCACCTCAGCATGGCACCGCCGTAGTACACCCACAGTGGGACCCGGCCACCGTCGATGGCGATGATTACCGACGTGGTATTGCTGAGTCTTTTGGCCGCCAAGGCGGTCGGGTCTTCCTTCTTGACAATATTGATGTCAATCGCGTCGGCATCTTCATCGAGGGGTATACCTCGTACGACTCCCTTGACTGTATAGTCGGCCGCAGTCTCGTAAGCTTGTACCTCAAACTGGTGTTCGGCGAGCTTAAAGCTGGTGAGTTGGCGATAGCGTTCAGCGTTAGAAGAGTGAGTTGTACTCACAACGATGATGTTCTGCTGTACATTTGGACATATGATATCTTCCTTGGCGTCTTGGGGAAATACACGTGCTGCCTTGTATAGGGCAGAGGCGAGGCGGACGACTCCGACGGTTGCAACGTTCAAGCCACCCCGTGGCCTGATAACAACATTTTGGTGATCACGGAAAAAGGCGGGCATTTTGCCTGCCATCAATACTTGCTGCTTGTGTGCACGCAAGCCTTGCTGCGCCTTGTTCATGCCTCCAATGTCGACTTGAGAGGCTGCTGCAGGTTTAGAGTTGGTGTGCTTTCCCTGAGAAGAATGTCGTTCTCTCAAAATAATGGTGCACCATCCTTCCTCGTCGGAGATCTCGGTAGGCGAGATGTCAGTTCCTTCTTGCACTTCCATAATGGCTTGAGGAAAGTCGTCGCACAGCTGTGACTGCGGCCAGCTAGGCGTCCGGAACACACCTTAGCTCAGCGTTGCAGCTGCTTCGGAGAAAAATATTCAATAAAATGATGAGAAAGGCAGTTTCCACCTTGATAAAATATACCGGTCGAGTCTGGGTAACTTGCAGGAGATGATGAAGCAAAAACGACACTGATATTGTGCAAAAACGCTGCAAAATTGTTTACGAAAAATGGAGCCGACGTGAAATGCGTCCGCTCTTTTCGGTGCTTGTAACGTCCTTCCTCCAGCAATTTCCGCACTACGAAGTGCGACTGTCAGCAGTGCACTTGCACTACTGACTGATGCAATGCCTACTTCAGAAAATTGGTTTGAAAGCTTCAATGAGCATGTTTTCCAGTCAAAACATTGCAAATTTCGTCACACCGTTTATTATTACATTTTTGTTTTGCTAGAAATATTGGGCGAAATGTCACATCATGATGTGCTGACAAAGCGAGGAGCAGGTGACACGCTGCCCCCGTGTCACTACTGTGTTGCAATGAAGATGTCTTAATTTTCACAGGTGCACATTTAAGTTAATTACGACAAATGTTATCATTATAAATTTTTTTGCGGTTGCAGCAGCGAGGCTCGGCGTTCCCCCTTGTTTGCCGCAAAACTACATCCTTGCATTGCTGGAAAACATAACCCTTGGAGCCGTAATTTAGCCAGCACAGCAAATGACCAGCCCTGATTATACTTATTTCAAGTTTCTTGCATCTCAATTTTCTGTGTTCTGTCAATTCGACAACCGCTTAATTCAAAGATTTCTCACAATTCCAGTGACTTCAAATTAGCTAGGGTTTATTGACATTTATGAGGCAAATTCGGAACTTTGAACTTGAAGGGAGCACATCCACCACATCAGTTGGGCTTCCACAGAAGTTGAAAGAGGAAGAAAGGCCGAGGAAATAGCATCATGGCCTTTCTCTTGTAATGTGTTGGCAACACTTTGTTTGCACAAAATCATGTACATAAATACAATATGGCCTCTGCATTGCGTCATTCTTGATAAGGCAACGACGAAACACCACCCAACCAGTGCTTCGTCAACCTAGCCAACAGAAACGCTGTCTTATAAGAATATGCTTAGGAATCCTCTCCAAACATTTTTCCGGAATTTTGCTTTGAAGTATACCAAAAATATTCTAGAAATGTATGAAAAATATTTGATTAAACTTGCACTCACACTTCAATATTCTAATTCACATTGCACCCAAAATTTTGCTATTCTCTCAGCTCTAAAAAACGAGAGAACAACACATGAATATCTTGTTCTGTTCCTGAATAAGCTTCTGGTATCATACACTGGCTAGTGCCAAGTTGTTTACTGTTTGGGTGTGCTAAGGCACTAATTCTGTTTCAGTATATGTAGGTGAAACCGAAATTCCAAGTTGATCTGGTGCCTCGCACTGTACCATCTGTCATAGCTGACATGTTGCACTGTGACCTTAACTTTACTCCAGTTGTTAAATTCAAGGAAGTTTGTTTTATACATTAGAAAGTTTTACTAACTTGTGTAAATTCCCATTTGTACAATCAATCATACAAACATTCTTGTGCTTGAGTTACATAATTTGTAAACTGAAGAGACTTTTTGTCCTTGTGTGTAATGTTGGATAATTATGTGATTTAGTGCTGTGGATATTACTTAAATTGAGCATGTAATGAATAGAAAGGTCCTGGGCAGTATGTCAAGTGTCACATACACACACTTCATTTCAACAACCAGTTAGTTCAGTGGAATAAACTTTTAAAGCAAAATTATTCTATGCAAAATTTTGATTCATGTGCTTACATATCTGTGCACATTAATGAAATCTTGGATAAACGAATTTGACTTGGAATCCTTTGATCCCTATAGTGTGTTTTATAAAATTTGGTTTTATCACATGAAAGCTGATAATTAAATTATTTGGAAATATGTCAATGATAAAAATCAATGTGGCTTCAGAACAAAGTTTCTGTCCTAGTTGCTTGGTATTTAAATTAGGGGTGTGAATATTCAACTTGCAAATACAAAGTGAATAATATGTTATCGAATAATCCAATTCAACTTTCAAATAGCTAGCATTTGAAGTTTCGAATAATTTGGCAGGACGAATATCTAAGACCTGACAAAGGCCAATGATACAACTTGGTGATATTCGGATGGCTAGAATGAACGCTAACATTGTGAGAGTAAACCTTTCTTTAAATTGCGCACTCAAGCGGGCCCATGTTTCTTTTAAATAAGATTATGTCATTTTCGCATTTAAATGAAAAATGCATGACAAAACTGTTAAGCCTTTGTCCAATTCGCTCCTGAAATGAAGACATAGACTTCTTATGTGATGCAGTTGTGTGTTCTGCAAGCACTGTAAAATGTCCCAACTTGGACCCATGAAACCCTCTGTGATTGGCTTCACATATGGAAATTTGTTCACACTTCAGGAGTGCTTTAATGAGCCCCTTATCCCAAAATGATCCTTTCAAATGCTGCAAAGAGCATAGAGCTGCACTCTATCCAGATATCGATCAAGTTGCTTTGTGGTAGTGTCCCTTCCATGTTACGGAGGTGTCCAGTGAGTGCAGGTTTTCAACTGCCATAAACCTTGTAAGGTTACAGCGATAGAGCCTGAAGCCAGATCATGTGGAATTGCCTGTGTTTCTACATGACGATCTGTAGTCTCTTAGTAGCATACACTCATCGCATCATGTGCTCAAGGACATGAGCAGATGTCATTTTTTTGCTCCTTCTTTCAATTTTCAATAAAATCTCTTGTATTCAATATGCAATTCAATATTTGATATTTACGGATGCTGTTCGATTCCAATTAGCTTTGAGATGAAATTTTACTATTTGCACATGCCTGAGTAAAGAATTTGATCAGAATAGCTAGTTTTTCAGTTTGCAAACAGGAATGTACTGTAACCAGGCTTTTTCTTGCATTGTAACAGGCACATCTAAAGAACCCAAGGTTCGTGTGGAAGTCCTTTTGATAAGCAGAAAACATCCCGGCCACACCCTGCTTGGCTTGCGCACCAGATGCACATGGGCGAGGGGTCTCTACATGGTTCCTGGGGACTTCTTACACTTTGGGTATGTCTTTATTCATTGGCCAGCTGACATACCTGCTTGTACTCTGAGCCCATCTGTTTCATATCGTAATGTGGAACTGCTTTTCTTCAAGGCGGCCTCTGCATATGTATGCAAAGCTACAGTGTAGGAGAGCGCGTCAGTGTGTTGGAATTTTATTGTAGACTGCAAATGTGTTCTTAGAGAGCAGTGTTCATATGTAACCTATAAACATCTATATGTAGTGTATTCAGGGTGCCCAAGCTAACTCTAGCCAGAGTTTAAAAATGTGTCAACATTAGTGACGACAAAACCAAATGCATGTTGTTGGCTATTGCATGAAGTGACTCACACTTTTTTATTGTGCTTAATTAAACAATAATAATTACTTTCTAGTATAATGAAGCTGTACAAAAGAAATTAGTAACAAAGTTGTAGATTGCTTTACAAAATGTCTGATTAAACAGTTTTAACTTTCTGTCTAGTAAGTATCAGTGTTACTGAAGATGCCCACAAAATACATAAACATATCGTGCGGCATGCCCGCTTGTGCACTGTGACTGCAGTGCTCCCTGAAGACAGCCCTCAAGAAATGACCATTAATTTCAGCTTGGCAATACATGCACCCTATACAGATAAACTGCAAAACAGGGAGTGATGGCTGCTGACGTGGGCTCAGTCACCATGAGCATAGATGTATGGGCGGACTCACTGTTCTTTACAACACTTTTTTCACCTCACCCTCTGCCTCTTTCAAAAGCAGCTTTTCTACTCTCCACTATGCTATGGCACACTTGCTTCGAATATTGTCCCCACCTCGCCATCAGATGTGTATGAACACAGTGTAAGCACTTCTCATGCTTAAGAATACCATCTTATTGTAGCATGAGCTGCTTCACAGATTCAAAGTGACTCTCTTTAGTTCAAATTACATTGTATCACAACAGATTTCTAGTATCTCGGGAATTGGAATTATTGAGGTTACAATAGTTTTGCTATGCAAAAAAAAAAGCTCAATAAAACAACACAATAAGACCTCAGTTGGGAGAACAACACTCACGTGGCCATATTCTGTGCACACACACACTCTTTAGTGTCCAATCATGCAGTTTTTCCCAAACAACAGGACGTACTTTAGGTAGATTTGTTACATTGTACATTTTTTAACATTCCAGAGAATCTTGGGAGGCAGCCGCCGTACGTGTTGCTAAGGAGGAGACTGGCCTTATTCTCATCGAGCCACGTGTCTGCTCAGTGGTGGAGATGGTGCGAGCATCTGAGGGATATCATTGGATCAATATATTCATGATGGGCAAGCTGGCCGATCCAGAAGCAGAGCCGGCTGCATCCGATGAAGCTGTGTGCACGGGTGACTTCTGCATTTATTACTGTTACAGTTTGTTGGAAATGGGGGCACCGAGCAACTGTGTGCCACAGGATCCTGTCAACAAAGTCCTGATGCGCAACTTTAAAAAGATGTTAAAAGGAAAAGAAAGAAATTTATCTCATATTGATAAACCAGTATATTACCATTTCACCATAAATGTGCCCAGGGTTTGGTTTCAGAGGGCGGCGGATGTTCATTGCAGTGCCTTCATCCCCTCCCTAATACGCAACTTATGGGACAGACTTTGGCCCCCTTGTCCCTATTAGGTTAGTGTGCGGGGAATATTTTGCGCCCACCTTCTTAGGTGACTAAGGTGAGCAGCTGTCCCCCAAGCCCCCCTCGTGCTCACGCCTATGCATTTCACAACACCAAAACCACCACTCTCACTGCGAAAATGCATTGGGTGCCCATGAAGAAAACACAGGTGGCAATGCTGCCTTCAGGTTCCGATCTGTAGCTACTGTGCGTTTTACAATGGCCAACTGCGGTGTGATATTAGACCACTGACGCGATTTTGAGACAACGCAAAAGGGACATTTTTAATTTCTTTGGCATGCAGTGTTAACGCTCTCCACACACCAAAGTCAAGCAACACGTATAAAATATTCTACTTTGCAGTTCTCTTTGCTGAGCTTTTGAAAGCCAGCCACACCACAATGGACCTAATCCTGAGAAGCCAACACAGTTCCTCTACATTTTTTCTGTGTTCAGCATGCAGACTTAATCGCAGAAATTATTGTTGGGGTCACTGGAGGCAATTCACGTATCATTGTTTACATGCACCACGAGCAGACAGCTGATGCAGCGCTTGCACAAAATCACGAATTGCTGCCTTGCTGTGACGTCACACTGTCATGGCACGTCACTGAAAGTCTGCCCCCTCAATATCAATGTCGAAGGTGTCTAGGGGTAATGGGGTTTAAAGGTAGTAGTATTAAAAATATATATAATGAATTCCTAGGCACCACAATATAGTACTCTTTTTACAGTTCTTGGCACCAGTGCTCTTATTTACAGGAACAATGCAAAAATATTTAAAACTTGTGTCAGTACTCCTTAAAAAAAAAAAAAACTTAGTATAATTGCAAAGTGTGTAAAACAAGAGCAGCCTCCTTAGAAAGTTTCACAGTTAAAAAACACATGGATTTATTTTAGAATATATGTTTCTGATATCAAAATTGAAAGAAGCACTGCCGTTACCACAAGTAATGCAAAATCTGAAGCAGTGAGAACCAGTGCAGTTTTTGATATGCCGATTCTGAGACTGATGTCAACCAACACCCATGCTACACCAAAGGTTTCTGTAGCCATGGCAGAATATTGTCACGTGCTTGTCAAAAAAGAAAGACAATGACAGTTGTGCATGTGCCATGAAGTACTATGAAATGGATGAAAAAGAAGAACTCTCTTGCGCGTTCTATTAAAAGAACCTACCTGCTTCTGGTGTCTCAGTTTCTGCCGCAACTTGTGCTAGGCTTGAATAAAACATTATGTGCATATATTGCATGCTTAGGTAGTATTTGAGGTGAAATTAGACAACTACCACCGCAGCAGCTTTGCCAACATTGCCTCAATCATCACTTATTTATAACAGCATCACCCCATAAGCGTGCACACAACGGGTTGGGGGGAGGCGGTGAGAGGGGCACAAAGCCAGCCCCATACATTGACGTAATAGGGAGGCGGGGCGCTGCAACTTCGGCTCCCATGATGGGGAACCCCGCGCTCGTTAATGGTGGGCCCAAAGTGAATTTCAGTGTAACCTTGTAGAGAAGTGTGTGAGTTGGCAAAATACTTTGCTTGAGAATTATAGTGGTACTTTAAAAACTGTGCAGGGTGGCACTGGTTTGCGTGGGATGCACTGCCTGGCGAAGAGCTGCTTTTCTGGAGTCTGCGTGACTTGCGTCGAGAGAACGTGCTTGATTTAACTGTCTTCCAATAATAGCCAGCAGCTGAAATGTACATATGTATGAGTAAAAGAAAGTGACCAGTGTAAATAATGTAAGTAAACAGTGTGTGTTGTATATATATGTCTTACAGTCCCAAGAAATATAGATTTTTTTAATATCATCTTTTAATCTTGCATTACTTTGAGTAGTCATAAATTTCACAGAATAAGGTGATTTAAAAAAAAACTACGTTATTCAGTATTGCATTGAGGAATAAGCAATAACCGTAGCAGATCCTCAGACATTTCAGGCCATTTTGAACCTTCTAGGCACACAAGACACATTCTTATAAGCAGTCTTGATACACATTGATAGGTGGCAGTCCGCACTTTACTAAGCCGTACATGCAACCTTTGTGATTAATATTCTCACTGGACAAATGGTGTGTCATGCTGCCATGTGACAGGCAATGTGATTTCTGTAACAACATTCACACATCCGAACTTGGATGTTAAGGGGCACATGATGTAGTGAGGAGCGTAACAAAGTTGGATTTTGTATGCCACACTACACTCGACAGTTGCTTGCCGTCGCCCAAGTGAAAGCACACGACGGAGGTACGACATTTCTTTGGTGACGTATTAGCCGAACCCACTTCAAGCATTTCTAACACATGACGATTTTGTTTAGAAAAAAAGAGGAGGGGGGGATTGAATCACTTTTGTTGGCACTGTTGTTGCTGCATATGTCACAAATATACGCATACCAAACTTTGTCTGAATTGTTGTTAGTGCTAAACATTTTTAAAGTTTTTAAATCTTAAACAGTAAATTTGTGGCTCATAAGTGGTGATTCGCAACATATTGCTGTGAATATGACCACCACTACTGATGATGGTGGCTTTGGTATCAGTGTTCGAGGCAACATTAAAATGTTGAGACTCAAATTGAAGACTGCGGAAATAAAAGACATGCACTAGTTAGTCCTAAATTGTTGCATTTCTTTCCGTGAGCATTGTACGTACCGGCCATCACAAGCCTGCTGAAGGCATCTATCTATTCTGAGTATCCATGAATCAGAAAGACTTGAGAGAATGCAACTAGCGATTTTAATTTGTGAGTGAGCATTCTGTGGCAGCCTTTCGATCTGCCCCAGTGTGGCAGAACTATATTCTCTTCTCCTTACCTTACTATTGTCATTCATCACTCTTTTTCTCACCTGCCACCCTGCCCCAGTATAGAGATGTAGGTCAGAGCAAAATGTAGCTCAGGCCAACCCCTGTGTCGTTCTGTTAATCAATTCTCTCTCTCTCATGCTGTGACAATCGAAAAAGAAGTGCCATAGTATCTTTCGTTTCTAGATGCCTACTAACATAGTCCTTTTCATAGTGAGGAATCATTTATTATAAATTCAGTGAATGGTTTTCTACTGGCATTCAAGATTGACAGTATGCATATTCTGCCTGCACCACAATTAACAATGCAATGAAGATTTTTTCATATTTATGTAATATCAACTGGAAACACAAACCAAGTACTGTATTTAAACTTCAAAAAATGGCATTAGTGTGTCACTCTTTAGGCATACTCATCACTGAATCGCTCACCGTGTTGAATACTGAAATAGTACTTGGTTAGTGCAAAAAGCAATTAAAGCTGTATTCACACAATCCATATGATCACAGACGAATCAGTCACCTGACGTGTGATGCGATTCAAATTTCCCCACAGCCAGCATTCACTCTAGAGGGATCGTTACAAAAAAGAATTCTGGCATTTCTCCCCGAGGATTTCAGCTATGACTTGAGCCTCCATTGTTTTGCTAATTGCTATGCGGGCACTGAAGGAGGACCATTGGTAGTGGCGATTAAAGCCTGCTATTCGTCAGCACATATCGCTATCTGACCCATTCTGTGAATAAAGCGTCAGAGGAGTTATCTCGTGTTTTTTTTTTTCCACTTCTGGGTTCTTTCTTTCAAATTGTTTTTAACTGGCAGGCAGAAACTCTCGTTTTCTTCCTGGCGTTATTGAAAAGTGTGCACCCAACTCTGTCATTTTACAGTGAAAGCTGTTACGAGATCACAACAAGGGTCGTGTGCGCCGCAGTTGTTGACCGCCGCCTGTGTCCGTAACCACTATGCGTGAGAAAAAAAAAAGGAAATAAATGCACCAAGAACGCTATGTGATTCAAACCCAGGTATCCTGTGTGCCAGCCCGGTATTCTACCGTAGAGCAAGACCGGTGCGTTTCAAGCATCGCCCTTGCAAACTGGCATTAGAAATGCTTAATTTTTGGACAGGAGTCATGTTAATATGAGTAATAAAGCATTTTATAACAGCAAATGAACATCCAGGCACCGGACCATGCAAATCGCGTAACGATTGGGTTACCCATTACAGATGCTTCAGGCATAATTCTTCATGATCGTCAGCCACAGCTTAAAAAAAAATTGCACAGAATTCTTTGCAAGTGTGTAGTGAGTACCATGCTTCTTTGAAGAATGATGAAGGATGGCATAACGAATACCTCCCCACTACACAAAAATTATGATTCATAGTGTAGTGGGTACCCTGCAAGTGTGCTCAAACAGTTACCCAAAGAGTGCTAAAAAAAGGCTCTGAAAGGCCGCTCTTCAAGCTTGCGCTGTGACTGTGCTGCGCGTTCCGTGCAGGCCTGGCGCCTTTTTCAAGCTTTTGTATTTAGTGCCGGTGTATGCGACAATGCTGGCTATGGCTTGCCATCTTTTCTTTGATAGGTAGCATATGTGTTTTCTGTTGTGTTGTACTGTACAGACAATAAATAGCCAATGTCAAGATTTATAGAAGCAAAGATGAATACAAGTGCTCTTCAAGAATGCAGGAGGGCACTGTTGTGTTCATGTCTGTCTTTCAAAGAAGTACAATACCGGCAAGCCCCCACTCCCCCAAATTAACACATTTTCTTGCGATTTTCTAGCTGTTTTTCATGGGACGATAATAAAAATAGCACATTCTGCCCCAGCACAAAGAAATTGCGCAGTGGCAAGGGTAGTAGAGCAGTCTTAAATTCTTTCCTTCTGACAGCTGGTATCTTAAGGTGCTATGCATCTGATTTCAGTTTACAGCATCTGCAACCAAAAGCAATCACAATTGCTGTGTGTGGTTCCGAAGTGTTCCTTTCCATACATCACTCTGCCAACGATGCCACTGGCTGCTACCAATTATCGTATACCTTTAGTAAGAGACATACCGGAAGTCTCACATTATGGTGGCCATTGCAAAGTGCACGTACAACAGTGTTGAAATTGTTTTCAATATGCAATATTTAAGAACTGAAATCCCTTTGTTTTCAGTAAAATATAAGGAATGGTTTTACATTTTATTTAGTGCACATCTGTGCAGCATAGCTGGAATCACACGAATGTGAGGCGTAACTTAAATAACCATATTTTTTAATGGTTATATCACTTAACACCCCACAGCCACAGTTCATAATTTCGTGTATAAGCAGAAATACAACTCCTTATTAATCCAAAGTCACTTTATTTGAAATAAAATGACGTGTTCCCTACTCATGCATCTTAAAGACTCTAGCATGCCTAGAAGCCGAGTTGTACAACTAGACAACAGAATGAAGATGTTAATCTATTACTATTGATAGACTCTTGTGCGTTAGCATTCAGTTGAACACTTAATAAGATCATCCAAGAAGGAGTGTTGCATTCAGTGAAGGTTTTGTGAGAATACCCATTTGCCCATAAATAGGATCGTAGCTACAGGCCCACAAAAAACTGCTCAGAAGTGCATGAAGGAGTGCCGAAAATTCTGTGCTTTCTCATGTTCCACTTAGACTTATCTAAAGAGCCAAAGTTGCACTGCTGTGGCACTAGGACTAGTATACGTCTTACTATTTTATCACATGCTGATGCCTCGATCAGTTGTTTGAGAAAGAAGGCACATTCCAAGGGTTACTTGCGAATTGTGACAGCATGGTGCCAATTTCAGTTGCATTAGATCAGACTAAATGCTCAAAGTACGTCCACAAAAGGGAAAGTTGTCACCCGTATGTTTGTTGAACACACACATATGCATATGCAGATATTATGGGTGTATAAATATTCGAAATTTCGAATATTTATTTTATAGTGTTAGCTATTCAATTAGATTATCACTGGAATTTTACTATTCAAACTTGCCAAAGATAAATACAATCAACATCCGATTGAAATTGGCCCCTTCAGATTTTCCAATTATGCTTCACCTCATCACATTTTAGGATTGCGGCTTTCAGGCTCAGCTACAGTCCAAGTTACGAAAGACTCGCAGTCAATATCAAATTGACAGTGGTCCCTTCAGATTTTTATATGCTTCACCTCATCACACTGTCGTACTGCGCAAAAGCTGCCTTTCGGGCTTCGCTACAGTCACAAATATATTGACTCAAGAAAAGGCAGGTTCCAACATGGAGATGATAGATGTGGCAGAGGTGAGAGCTGAATGAGACTTGAAATTAGGGCAGCAAGACTCAAAAATTATATGCTGAAAATTTTTAGCGTAATAAATTGTAGATGTCAATATATAAACACATTTGCGAGGCAGATTCTGAACTACAGACTTGAAGAGAGCACATTTTGTCTGCCACATCAGTTGAGCTGAAAGAGGATGAGAGGCTGAGGAAACGGCATCTTGTGAGTGTGCCTCCGGCCAGACTTGTAAATGATTGTCAAGTCTAATTCTTGAAGGCATGAATAAGTTCCTCCTAGCCAGACGTCCTGAAGAGTATATATAGCAGAGGGCATGACAATCTGTAACAACTTTGAACGGGTAGTCATACAGGTACAGTTGGAACTTTGATATCGCCCAGACAACAGCTAGACATTTCTTTCCCATGGTTCGTCTATGCAGATGCTAAAATCCAGCTAGCATAAGCGAGAGCACGCTCAATGCTGTCTTGCCACTGGACAAAAACTACACCAAGGCCAATGTTACTGGCATCTGCGTGCAATTCATTTTCGGCATCTTCATCGAAGTGTGTGGGTAAGGGCCCAGGCTACAGGCGCTGCTGAAGCTCGGAGAAATAGCGTATTTTCTCAGGGCCCCACACAAAGGGAACATCTTTTGTAAGACGTGTTAAGGGAGATGCTGCGTGAAACTTTTGCAGCTTTTCGTCTTGATGTTGTGCACCAGCTCCACCAGGTTCCTGACAGTTGTAACGTCAGATGTTTTCAAGGGCGATGACAGGCACAAAAGGTCATTCGACTGCTCATACAGTGAAGACCGCTGTCTTCACATTTGCTGCATCATTATGGCTTCATGGAGGAATCCTGCTACGGTGGGTTGCACACGAGTCCTGAATGCCTCTTTACACTCCAAATCGGAAAGCGTACCTTCTCGTCTTCCGCCATTGCCGGATCAGATCACCGGAACAGCCGAGACATCTCTTCAATGAACGTGGCAATGTTTTCGTTTGGTCATTGATTCCTGGGAATGAAGAGTCGTTGAGCTTATTCTTTCCGGTCACGACTTCCATACATATTCCTCAGCCGACTACAAGAATCCAGCAAAGTTCTCGAGGCAGCTTCATGGTTCCTAAACCAAATGCGTGCCGAATCCTGCAGGTATATGCAGACATTCTCATTCGTCGGCGATGGTGACTCGACCGTATTAGCCCAGCCAGTGCTGAACATCTTCGAAAGCATCTCCATGGAAAAGCCTTTGGGTTCCCAAGGCATTAAAAAGCCATGTGGCATGTGGGGTCGTCGTCTGTTTAGTCTGGCTTGCCATTGTCACGCTTGCCATGTTTTCAGAATGTTCTGAAAGAGGGCCGAATCGGGGCCGTAAGCATAATTGCCGCCTTCCAAAGCGCTGCTGTTTGTGTCGGGATCTTCCTGGTGGTCTCAGTGCATAGACTGCTACCCAGCATCTCTACCAATAAGGACATGCAATACTGTAATGGAAACCTGAAACTAGCAGTAGAGGAGAATGTCAGGCTGGTGTAATCAGTGGCAATACGGCGTCATCATCTTTTCAGCAGTGGCACATACAAGCCTGCTAGCAACAATACTATTCGATCTTGTACTCATGGCAATACGATTATGAAGAAGGGCTTAGTGCAGGGCTGGGAAAATTTTTGACTATCCGGTGTTCTTAGCGTGCATTGACATCGCACAGTACCTGGTCCTCTAACATTTCGCCTCCATCAAAATGGGACCGCAAAAAAAAAGGGGGGGGGGGGGAATTAGGTGAAAAAGTACATGTCGTGGCATTGTTAAATAAAAACACAGATAAGCATTTGAACATGTGATTACATCGATTCGTACACGGAAAGTAAGTGGAAATGCAAACCATCTATTTACTCAGCAACACACATGAATGCGTATGCAGTGGGTGTGCAAGAGGCTTTTTTTTTTTTTTTCATGGTTACGTACATGGGGGTTGGAAAGAAGCGTGAAAAGCATAGCGTGCCGTTTTCATTATGCTCTAACCTTGTTGGCAAACCGAAAGATGCAAGAATGGTTCTTTATTGTACCATGGATCACTCTAGTGGCTTTTTATCACCATCCAGGCTACAACTGCTTCAAAAGAAGTGTGAGACAGCAAAGATAGTAGATGCCCCACCATTCGCATTTCGTTCCATCCCTGCTATAAAAGTTCTATTCATTTGAGCTGCATACGGATGAAAATGGGCATCAACTTGCCCATTTTTAGTTATCATCATACTGTTTAGCATTTTAATGAATTCACTATAAATTAAAGCTTGCCATGTATGTTTTTGATTAAAACAACATGTAAACACCGTAACAATATGTATTCTCTGTCTGCCATGTATGTATATTCGCTACCAAATTATCAGTAATGAATTGAGTTAAAATTGCTGCCAGTGACCCACAAAGTTCACTTTATTCAGAAAATAAAGTTAAACTCTGGTACGAGCTCCCTGTTAGCAGGGGAGCTCATATGCATTTTTCTATCCCCCATATCCCCCACATTTTACTGTAGGCATACTGGGGTCTCTTATACCCATATGTCCCTTATAGGTGTCTCTTATAAAAGGGTTCAGCTTTAATTCCCCAAAATAATTCCCAGGGTTGCATGCACCAAAACCACAATACGATTATGAGGCATGGCATAATGCATGTGTCTGGATTTTGACCAACTGGGGTTCCTTAACTAGTTAACAAGCATACACAACAAGCACCAGTGCTTTACTCCGATAAAGGATAATGAAGAGCAATATGGTATCAAGTAGACTACAGAATTCGTGGACACACTGTGGATAGGTGTGTACTAGTGGCATTGAGAAATCGCATGTCTGAACATGCAGCTGCCACTGCAACGTGTAAAATCCAGAAAAAAATGCAGCACCTTTTCAACTGTCAAATTACCACTGCATGCACAGTAATATAGTAAAAAGATGTTATCACTCGACTTGTTGTTTCTACGCAGCAACAAAATTGTGCAAAAAGGTGTAAGCTGCCCAGAGAAATTGTCATGTGATGAATTTTTTCTTCTCTCCTGTTGTTGCAAACCAAGGCTATAAAGTTCTTTTTATTTGGCTCCTTGGGTATGGGTTCAACTTACGGAGCTTGGTTTTTTTCTTCGAGAATATAAATTGTCAAACATCAAACTGTAGCCAAATACTACAGTATGTGTTTTAAAACTTCAAGTGGAAGTTGCCATAGATACTATTAATCAAATGTTTTTGTTTCCTGAAATGAAGTAAATTCTTGCACTCGTCCAGAGGTCATTCAGCAATAGACCTTTATGGTAGATTTAGTTAGGTGTCTGTACATGCAGAGACTTGCTTATCACATGCATTCATGCTGAAACAACACACCATTCTGCTACAATAGCAAAAACTTGTTGCTGTCGCAACAACCATAATTGACCTCTTCCACGGTTTACGTTGTTCGTCAACTTTCCTTTCATGCTTGTTTCTACCTACATCTACACTCTTCAAACCCAAAGTTCTTTGCACTGCTGTTGTTGGCATTGGCAAATCCCTCTAGTTGATGCGCTTCTGCTGACCAAATGAATGCAGATACTTTTTGGGTACAGTTCCAAGGCAAACGAGTGCCACAAGCACCCACACGCAAGTTATCAAGGTCACTTGTGCGCAGAAATGCCTCTTCAGAAGCATTGCAAGTTGTTGCTGCCAGTCAGGCAGTGTGATATACAAGTCACTCAAACGATGAAACCCTGCACCACAATCCTGCACAGGGTTGGGCACTATAGTACATTGTGATGTACTTTCTTTAAACACTGTCATTCTGAAGCACGCTTTGTTGTCTTGTCTCTATTGTCCACAGGTGGCGGCTCGTCTTCAGTGTACTCGACCTGAAAATTGTCAAAAGTAATCATGTGCAACTCAAGAGCTTCCCGCCTATAAGCTTACAAAAGGCTGGCGCTATGATAGAAAATAGACATGAATAACAGAATATTTCTGATTTAATCTTTCAAGTACCTTGGTAAATTTTGTGCAGAAGCAAAACTTACAAAGCTATCTTTTTCCCTCTTTCTTATTATGTGCTGCTATGTATTTTATAAACTGTTCATGGAACGTGTGGTAGGGATATTGTCAGATACAAAAAAACAAAAACAAAAACAAAAAACAATAGCATTCACTGACAACAAAGTTCACACAATTATGATGGTATGAGAATGTTAAAGTAGCAACAAGTTAACTTACAACAAGTTAAATAAGTTTCTCAGGCCCTCACAGTAATGGCTTTAGGGAGTAATAGTTAATTTCACTTGATTCTTACTTCAGTTGGTAAGCCCGTCATGGCTAATGAACCTATTCGAACTAAACAGTATATGCTTTTGTTTTCAATGCTTGCTACCTACAATTTAGGGTGTAACATTTTTTTTTTCCTTTTCGTGCCTTTGCAACATCTACTTTTACAATTTTACTTTTTTGGTTAAAGCCACTTGTGCATATGTAAAAATACAGATAACCAAGACGCTTCAAAGACCATGTTGCGCAACACCCCCATTTTGTCATACTATTTTACGCAGTGGTGTGCAGCATGAAATATTCGCCACAAATCCAAAGAAAAGAGAATCATGTGCGGTATGAGAGCTAAAGCAATAGAAACTAGCCCACGACTTCTATCAATGCATCTCCTTTGCATTTACAGCATAAGATGGCTGCACCTTTTCCAGTTATGCAAAAACTGCCCGATATCCAATGTTAAACAAACCGCAGTTCATGCATCTCCTGCTGTTATGGATATGTCTTGTAGTACTTACTTGCACAAGCCCTGATAGTAGAGCATATGAAACCATGGCGACTGTTGCCACACCAATTGATATCAATGAGTTGAGCCATGAGAAGGAAAACTCCTCTGACGACACTTTTGAAGCTCCTGAGTCTCCACTGCCAGTATCTGCAAAGCAAAACAAATATAAATCCCTTCATATAACCTTATGCTGTAAAGTAGGCACTGTACTGAATATTGTAAGCTCCTGAATGCGAACTCTTTGAGTAATGCGAGTCTGCACTTTGATATATTGGACAATAAAGAAAAAAAACACACACAGCAAAATGTAACAGCAATACGAATGATCTAACTCTGTGTACTACAACTACAGCCAATGGCAGAAAAACTCAGTGTGCTTCTTGCAGATCCTCGTAAAAAAAAAAAAAAAAAAAAAAACCACAAGCTGCTTTTATATTCTACCCGCTATTAAAAAAAAATTCTTGCTCATGGACACTGCAACTTGGCAGAGAGGCTGCATCCTTTCGACAACTTTGCTCCGTTGCCACCAGTAATATATCACGTTGCGTGACTCAGCATTTTTTGGAATTGAGAAAAATCTATTCTTAAAATGTACACGGCCTCTATGGTTGACTTACTTCCACAACTTAGATGCAAAGCTTTCTGCATAATTTGTGCAAGTGTTACGTGCTAAGCTGTGACTCAAGATGATGACTTCATACATACAATGATGCAGAAGAACTCACCTTTGACAGAGAAGTATCGCTGTGTAATTCTGGTAACGAATGCCGCCAAGTTGTCACATGCCTTGAGGTGGTTCTGCAAGGCGCAGTTTGGAAATGGTGCTCGTAGTAATGGAGCCAGGTGGGCAAACACAATGGCGTCCAAGGAAGTGGGGCTGAAATGGTGTTACTAGTAAAATTCTGCAATGCACTCGCTGACTTTTCAAGTAAGTGTGCTCTTCTCACCAAAAGTTTGCAATACATTATCAATAATGACGCATGAAAAATGTCCCCAATCACACAAAGATATGGTTGGGACAAAAGGAAGGTAATATTCTCAAGGTTCCTAAAATGCTGACACAGCAGGAATTAAACTTCGGAAGTAGCTAAAATACTGACTGAGGCAGAGTTGCCCAAATTATAAGAAAAATAAAACAAATTTTTGTAACGTGACACACTGATTTACCAGCACTGGAGTGTTGGGGTGAAACTAAATATAAATTGTACTTTGACCTTCATTCCTTTTTTTTAAAATATCAGTATATCTAAAAATAAGACAATTGTGTTTCGAAAGAATAAATCATTATTCTGACTTTGTAACTCTCCAATGCTCCTTAATTTTGGCATAAACCTATTTTTCTAGCAGTGTATCTACTGGTAAGGTTACTACAAAGGTAGCTGCATATTATGGTAGTTTTATTAACTTGCAAGTTTTTTTTCTTGAGTGGTGGTGCACTTACGCGACTATGCTAAGGCAAAACGTACTGTCTGCAAACAAGCAGTTCTGTTTTTTTCGTACTAGTGCCACCAAATTCCAGCACATAATGTGCCTGTAGCAAAACAGTGCAGAATTGTCTTGCACAGTCAAATGCAGGTTCCGTATCTCTATTTAATTTTGTGTACAAGCTGTGAAAACATGTCTTCTCGCAGATCCCACGATATGTAGCCTTTTGATTCCGACAAAAGAGAATAGGTAGTTCTGAAATGCACTAGAGCACGTGCACCACTGCAATTCCACTACTAAATTTCGATCTCTGAGTGGTTAAAGGGCTTTTTAATTGGCCAACAGACAACTCACCTTTGGCCAAAGAAGAACTGTTCTTTTCCAAGCCGGTGCGACAGTGTTGTCATGCACTCCTGCGCTTCCTTGAAAAGCTGTGAAGAATTGTTTGATTTATTCCAAGCAGCAATAGGAGGATAAATAATATATTTATAAGCACCGATATAAACTGGGCTGATAGTGGCTGTCTAAGACGCATATCCTCAAGCATGGAACCACACGAAAGTGGACCAAGATAGAGCCAGTAGTGTTGTCTTTAAGCGTTTAATGTAGTAGATGCTTAAATTTGTCAGATTATAAAAAACAAAACAAAAAATAAGAGCAGGGCACTTCTGATGACTAATGCATGAGCACTTAAATCTGAATGTTTCAATGACAAAAAAGCTCGCCTTATGTCTTTCCGCACAGCTATGCAAGCTGACTTAATTACGTAGTTGTACATGTATGGAATGCCATCACGACTATTTCCACCACTGAGAAGTATGCATTCTGCCATGTGTTGCGCAATCACTCGGCCCACATAAAGTTGACATTTAAGCGACCTATGCATACCGCAATCTGTGCCTGGTCGCCTTCGAGGTCAAAGCCTTGCAGTTTTGAGTCGAGGACAGCAGTGGCGGCTCGTTGCATCTGTCCAGGGATTACGTAGTTGAAGGGAAAGCCCAGAGCCTTTGCGTACCAGGGCCTTGTGAGCTCCACGTAGTTCTGGGCATCGACCCACCACTGGTAGAGCTGGAACAGAAGAAAGCATTAGCTTTTTGAAGCCAACAGGAAAACTTAGGATGCAACACTGCCTTTATACATCGCAGGCAAAGGGGCTCGAGTTAGACATTTCTAATGGCACTTTGCAAAAAAGAATAAGAACGTGCATAGGAAAAGAGAGTGATGCGTGTTTCCAGTCTATTTGTATTCTGCTCATAGCCAGCACTCCCTTGTAAATGAACTTCAATGATGTGTGCAAGCTGTTAGTGCATCTTGGTTAGTGACGCCAAAAATGCAATAAAATGTGACTGTGTGAATCTCCATAGTGGCCCTGATCCAGCATTGCAAAATGCATTACATGTTACTGAATTCACTGCAGTGAAAAATAACATGGACATAGGAATGTGGTGGGCCGTCCTTTCGTTCATGTTCACACTACAGCGGGTTGTGTACTCGTAAACTAACAAGGCCAAAAGTTTTACGACATTGCATGGTGTCTGAAGCAGCTCTGCATCCAATTCATCAGGTTGCGATACCCTTATCACTCTTTTTTTTTGGGGGGGGGGGGGCGTATCCACTCTGCTCACTGTCATATTGTCTATAATGTCACTGATCTATATATAAACCCATACGAACATTGTCAGACAAAATGCGCCCCAAATATGCAATTTCCTCACATGGTAGAGAATAGTTTACACGTACCAAGGCGGGCTTGAGTTTTTGTCTCAGCATGGCAATGTAAGCCTTCGCATCTGAAGCTTGCTGTGGCGTCAGCTTTACATCAGCGCTATAATTCTGCAATGAAAAAGATAGCAACTAATAAATAAACTACGCTCTGTCATCAAGAGCTCATGCTTCCTTGCCTGTTTTCGGAGGTAGGCCACGACATCTTGGAATTTGGTGAGCTTCGTCTCAGGTCCATGTCGCATCACCGGCAACGATCCTATAACAAGATTGCACCATTTCACATTGATACAGCGGCTATAACTGTTCGCTGCATAGAGTTTCAATTGTATAAAACTCTATGGTTCGCTGGGTTTTTTTAGAGAACATTCGCACGCGGGAAGGCTTCGGCTGCTAGAGTCAGGAAATCGAACATTTCCAGAACTTTATAGATTCCGGCAACAGTCGCAGAAACCAGCGTTGCTTTTTTTAGCGCTAGCAGAGCAGTTTTTAGCCTGTAGTGCTTACGTACCAAACCAGGGTCGACGTACTTCTCTGGTTTTCACTGGCGCCCCGGAAAACTTCGCGTACGCCTATGCAGAAATGAACAAATTAGGGTATCACGGTTATCAAAATCCCAGCACATGGAGCACACGTGACGTGCGATACCGCAAAACTAATTACCAGAACTTCCAAGCAAGCAGTGTCGATGCTGGGCAGGCCCCAGTCACCTTTCCAAATGTACACCTCCATATGATTGGCTACGTGAGTGCCTTAAGCGCGAATAAACGTACCGGTACAGTACACAAATACACACGTTTTCATAATCCCGTTTGTGAACCAGGAAGGACACGATCGCACGCTCTACAACACCACCCGATCATCGGCAACACACATCTTACCGGAGTGCGTGCGTATGTTTGTGCTGACCTCGATACCGTTATGGTCGCTGGACGAAAGAGCAGCACGAGAGGCTAGTAAAATGCCCAACATATGGCGGTCATGGCGTACTGCTCCCTTGCCTCTTTTGCAGTACACAAAAGCGTGACCTTTGAGATCTGTAACCCATACTTTAAGACAGCCGTATTTTATTTTGACATGCGCGTGAAACATGATACATAAATAAAGATCTCCCTCAACTCAGACGCGTTATATGGAAGTAGATAGGAAGAAACGCAAATAGGTACTGCGTAGCGCATTTAAATTGCTAAGCTTTTTCATGAAATCGCCATTTGAAACATCAACATTGTAATACACATGTAAACAGCAATTAATCATTCCGGTACAGTTCACATCGAAGCTGTTTCATCTCGCGAAAGTTGTTTTTTCTGTCATTATGCAGCTCTAAAGGCTCTCACTCTTCATAGCAGTTCGCTAGACGCGCATATGTGAATCTTTCATGTGCAGGGCGTTTCTCAGTTCACCGCACGTAGCAGTTTCGGTTGTGCCTACCGTCGAGCCTGAAGGGGTTTGGTCGCGTCTTCATGAAGACAGGTCGGAACCTTCGAAACGCCGAACAGTATATGTGTCCCCACATGCCGCTCAAGTGTCTGTACATTGAGTAATAGTTCATACTTAGCGAACCGGCTTGAACTCGCAGCCGGTTTCGAAGCGTCAAGATGAGTGCCGTCGCTGCAATTCGACTCTACATTGACAAGATGATAGAAGAAAGTGGGCCGGGAATGAAAGTGTTGATGATGGACAAAGAAACCGTAAGCTAGCCACGTATTTGAAATGTTTAATCGTGTTTAAGTCGCATTGTGCTGTGGAGGTGCATTCGCTGTTTAAGATGACAACGTAGGGGCGTACTGTGCAAACCTCTTCACATTAATACCGGCTGCAATTCATTTAGTAATCGTGGAGCTAACGTGCTCATTCTAAGTAAATTGTACTAGAACGTATAACCAAGGCTGCCAAATGATTTATTAGTACCAAATTATGTGCATCCTTAGGAGTAATAAATGTTAACACTTGCACCATAGACATCATGCAAACGCAATTACAACTCTGCGGTAAGGACACTTAGTTAAGTGAAAAATTGTCAGTGCTACACTTTGTACTAATGTAGCTGCATGAATTTTTAAATTTAGTTTGGAACTAGTGCTATAGGCATTCATTTGTTTTGTTTGAAACTAAAACATACCTAGCCTCTATGATAGCCACTTTGTAAAATGGAGTGGCTAATAAGAAAATGCCGTTGCTCTTTCTGTCAGTTGCGTGATCTCACGATATTATAGTTCTCGTAGAAGCAACAATATGCAGACACACCAAAAGAAATGGGAAAGTACAATTATCTCTCCCTGTTTATTGGCATACATCATGCTGGTGTGATTACCTCATAGGGGCATCTATATACTTACTTAGTTTTGTATGGAGTGTCTCATGCTTAAAAGACATTGATAGAAAGGGTGGAAATGCTTACTGCTTGCATTCGCTGCAAAATCTTATTCTGTGCAACGTGTGAACGCAATATATATATGACATTTGACTCTAATGTTAACTCAATTACATTTGTGTTGCAAGAAGTTATGTATTACTACATGGAAAGCGACACATATTTACACCTATTTACCATTCCACTGTATGAACTGGGTGATGTTCTCTGGCTTCCAGCAGTTCAATGCACCACTGCTGTTCACAACCAGTACCTAGCAGGTCGCATTCAGGAACTGAATAATATAGTATTTTACATACCCACATACAACCTTTCATGCAATCCTTGTGTATAAGCAGTATATGCCACTATTTATTGCCAACAAACTACAACCTAATATCTTGATGCATACTCCATAGCTCCTGAGTGAACTGTGTGTGTTATGAATATGGTAGCACTAACGTTTCATTGTAAAAAGCAAGGATATCTCATTCTGGTACACAAGCCACTTGTTTACATTTATACTGGTCAACTGTGTATTCAACAGACCATTCAGTTGTATGTCTAACTGTAATGTTAATTATTTGACTATTTTTTCTTATGTAGTGCTACTTATACCACGACACACATGCTCTCCGTGTTGGATTTTTTCAGACGACCACTGTGAGTGTGGTGTACGCTCAGTCAGAAATGCTGCTCAAGGAAGTCTATCTCTTTGAGAGAATTGACGTGTGCGCTGGCACTGAAGCCATGAAGCATATGAAATGCATTGCATTCCTGCGGCCAATTCGAGAGAATGTGGAGCTGCTCGTCCAAGAACTGAGAAATCCTCGTTATGGTCAATACTACATTTGTGAGTCAAACATGTTGACATAGAGCAATATTTTCTATTTTAACAGTTTTTGAAGTTATTGCATGCTTCTAATATGCATAACTTGTTTAAACCATACAAAAATATTCTGCAATATTGATGCAGCATGTGTTGGTTCTGCTTGAATGCATCCTAGTAAATACATATTAAGTAACCCTGTTCATTGTATTTCAAAGCCCTTAATTTTGATCTCCTCCATAAAAGTTCACAATTTTCTTTGAAAATGCTTCATGATGACTGATAATGCTCAGAGACAGCCTGAACTAGGCACCGTCAATTGGTAATAAAGATTAACATTCATAGAGCAGAGAAAAAGTGACTAACTCAAGGTGTTAATTTGGGCATGGAGGCATGGTAGATATAGCTAATTGTTCCAGCTATATAAATATGAATGTTCTTTACCCAAACATTGGCACTGATTTGCCCTTAACATTTATAAATGGTGTTTACTTTAATAAGTAGACATTACTGGCAGATTAGTTATAACGCGATAGCATTCAAGAGCTCATTTCGCTGAAATTCTCACGCTTTCATTGGCATTGGGCCATTGGTTTTGAGTGAAAAATTATCTTGTCCGTGACCGACAAGTCTTGGAAGATGCAAATAAAATAAATAATAAACATTTCTTGGTCCAAGTGAGAATCAAATCCAGGCCGCCTGCATAATAAGCAGGTCTCTCACCACAAAATTACAAGATTTGTTTGAAATGCTGTGGAAAAAAAAATAGTATATGAATGTCATGGAGCAGGAGGAGTCACTTTAACGCTTCATATGTTGCGTGGCAGAAGCATAGAATCGCGCCAGGCGTCAAAAGATGTCAATCGAGCAAGGTGTGGGTATTTTAAAGGCTCACTTATTGCAAAGTACTCAGACATATTATATTATCATTAGCAGCAAAATCATCAACATAGTGAACAGTCGCCTAGGTTCGGGTGTTGCTCTGTGAATGCATAGTGAATCCTACGCTGATTTCCAAAAGAAACTATTATGCTGTAGTGGGGACTTAACAACTGTTCTTGCAACAGGCATGTCATAATACTTTGAAATGGCCAATGTTACACGCACAGTTGTTCGTTCCTTACGACACAGTTGAGGCATGCACTGAGAACTGAAGCAGCTTGGAAGGTGATGATGCACACAAAACTCGCTTATGCTATCGCGACCTACTCTTGAAGGCAAATCTCGAGCGTCCGTTAATTTTTGTAAATGATATGACCATGATCCAGAAGTATAAATATTAGGTTGATAAATTGCTGTCCGAGAACTCGAATGTCATTAATTTCACCATCATAGTTTCATCAATAGAGAAGAAAAAAATCAAGGCCAAAGTCTCATTTTTAAATTTTACAGTAAAATTCTTGCGTGATGTCAATTTAAAAGTGTATTTTTTTATTTTAGCAAAATTTTACTAATGAAATTTCGTCATCTTATTATTTGTTGATCTATGCAGAAATACCCTGCTTTGCTAAAAGTCATGTAAGCCAGGGGGTTACAGCTTGGAAAAAAATTATATTCATTTTTACAGCCCACTTGGTCACAAGACAAATGATTCCACTTTACTGCAGTGTGAACAAAAGAGAATTTGCAATATGTTGAGTCTGCAGCACCTTCAAAGGATACTGTACTTAAAGGATCCCTAAACCACACAGAGTTTAAAAGCAAAACAACAGTTTCTTTATTGCCTTCACTAATCTCCCTGTAGGAATGTCCACACTAACATGTGGAATGTCCACACTAAGAGTTGAACAAGTTAGGATTTGGCAATTTTAGACTGCATCCTGTTATCTATGTTTGGTCTGCCACAAATGCAGAAAATGAAGCGAAATTAGTTTTTCACACACAATGCTCATGCCAGACACGACGGAATGGTCATGCGACTGCATGGCAAAGCAGAGCCGGGGCGAATCGGGCCACTCATTGTAGGGGGGGGGGGGGGGGGTCCACCTAATGTAATACCAGAGAACGGCGCATGGTCATGACTTTTTTTGTTGTTACTAGCGGAAAAACCCCCTTCATAGCACAAATATTGTTAATATGGGCTCACAGTGGTTTCAATAATTTGTTATAATTGGTGATAGGAGAGGTAGACTACGAGCACTGATTTGAGGGGAAGGGGCATTGACAGAGATTTGGGGGGGAGGAGGGTGATCACCCCTACCGCCCCCTCTAGATACGCCAATAAAGCAGAGTAGGCGACAATTTACAAAAGATATATCTCGTAGATCGACCAATCAAGAGCTTACTTGATCCCGACGTCACGTGAACAACCTGCTAGCATCATGAATTGTGCCACAGACTGGAGGTGCTGGGACAGAATAATGTGATCCTTGGTATTTTCAGGGGTGCCTTAGGTGACTCTTTATTTTTACTGATTAGGAACTACGTAGGATCTAGTATTCGCCCTCGAAATCTATGACATTCTCGTGTTTGGTGTGGGAATTTCAAGGTGTTTTTGCCACCTTCATTTTCTTTTGGCACGTTTCCTTGTTTACAAGACGTCTTCTCGTGGAAAGCATAATGATTTTCGAGCTCTGAAAAAATAATTTACTAATATACGAAAAATAGTTTTTTCTGTTTAGTGACCACTTAAGCAACTTGCCACTATGATAGATTAACCTTTCCTTTTACTTTTTTTTTCCTTGCAGATACAATACTTACATTGAAGAGCAAATCACACTTTTGTGTCGTTAGTCAAGGAATTTCTTCCAAAGAGGGATCTTCAGTTGAATTATGTATAAGGGTGTCCTTTTGTCTACGATTTGCAGATTTTAGCAACACAGTTAACCGCAGTGACATCAAGGAGCTTGCGGAGGCTGATGACCAGGAGTGCATACAGGAAGTCAAGGAGTTTTTTGGGGACTATGTGGCCTTGGCACCTCACCTATTTTCATTCAACCTTACTGGCTGCTTTCAGGTAAGGATCTACTTTTCGTACGATTGTCAAAAAATGTTCTCTGCACCTGTCATTGCTCAACTGTGGAATACCAGGACAATTTCATCTTTATTTCTCTGCGAAATTGTTGTCTTGTCAAGAAGTATGTACCATTAAGTTCTGCAATACCTTGTCCCTTACGAAAAATGCTGCTTTCTCTTTGTTTCTTGTATCTGGAAAAACACTTATATGTATACTCTTGCATATACATTCAGGTACATATATGCATTCTTCATATGTATGTAATATGCTTTCCACATGGAATTCCATGTGATGCATGTTTCCGAAATATAACGTGGGAACTTTAACATGGGCGAAAACACCATCTTTTTCACAAACTCAAATACTCTCTATTTGGAATGGTGAAAGTGGTGAGCAACTAGAAACACGAAATTAGGCATGTGCGAATATTTGAGCATTTTAAATATTCTAACGAATGTTACATTACTCAAATTTTCTTTGACGTGAATTTCAGTTGTTCGAAATTGTTCGAAACGAATGTCGTTATTAAAGTAAAGTAGCAAATTGGGCTAGTTGCAACATATTCATCATGATCAGCACACAAAAAAGCACGAAAGACTTTTGTGCTTTTTTTGTGCGCTGATCGTGATGAGAATGTCACTATTATTAAACTGCATGTACACATTTGTAAAGGTGGTTTTGCTGCAATGTAAGGGTGCTTTGCCATGAATTTACCTATTCTCTTTAGGGAAAATGCACAGGCACGCGAAGCCGTACTTTAAGATCAAATGAGCATACTACCCTCACATTAAATAGTAATTTTTAAATTTGAAAGGCTCGTTATACACATTTATATGCTTTAAGTGTAGTAAATTTTAAAACATTACATATTTTACTGGTTATCACTTGCATCATGCTGAAATTCAAGTCCTGCTACCATGCAAAGTTGCTTCCGCGTCACTTCAAAATGAAAAGAGTGACATTCACACATGTCTTGTTCCAAAGCATTTATTTTGCATGTGGTGTTATAAAATTTGTATCACTTGGTTTTGAATCTGATAGCTCCAGTCTTATGGAGACGACAGATACTGGTGTCTGAAAAAGCACATGGGTAAACTAATAGTAGGTCTCACCTAGATTTATAACTCCATGCTGACAGAAGCTGACCCATATCTGCGTTGCACTCAATTCTTAATTTGTCTCTTGCTGTGTATGGTTTGAACCTACAATAAGATCAATCTCATAAAGGGTGGGTATGTGGGCTTGTTGGTTGTAGGTCATTTCATATCATTTCTTCTCCTTTGCTGCACTACAATGAAGCTTATGAAATAAATCCCATGAAGTCCATTCATTTGCTCGAAGTGCATCCTACATCTCATAGCCTTTTCTCGTGTCTTTTATTAAATATTATTCTCGTTTTGACATGCGATATAGTAGTACTACACGTGAGGGTAGGCACGAACCGAGGAGATGTTTATAATTCTCCAAATGAATTGTCCCCATGTATTCAGGGTCAGCGCTGGAGCACGGCTGCCTTTGAGAGGAGCGTTCAGGGTCTGGTGGCGCTGCTTCTCAGCCTGCGCAAGGCTCCAGTAGTGCGTTATCAGTGCAACTCGGAGCCAGCTCGGCGGCTTGCTGAAGGCGTCTCGGTAAGCACTTTCTGGTCATCCAGGTGTTACTCACTATTCTATAGTTGATGCATAGCGGGCTACGATACATAGGATACGAAGATCTCTTATTTCTTGCATTCAAGATTAAAGGATAGTCAGTGATGCACAACTCAACTGTGCACCCAAAGATAGTGGTATTGAATCTTGGTCACGGAAGCTGCATTTCAGTGGAGGTGAAATGCTGGAGGCCCACGCAGTTAAATTAGGTGCACGTTAAAGAGCATCAGATGGCTAAAATTTTTGGGCCCTCCACTACGGTGTTCCACATAATCATGTCATGTTTTTTGGCACATAAAACTCCAACAATTAATGTTATGTTAAAATAACTGTGCAGGTCATGTAGTTTCATTGAGCTAAAATTTTAAGCTTTGTACCTTTTTGTCACAGGTATGACATAGTTGCTGCAGGAAGAAGTCAATCATATATTTACTGGCAGATGAGCGAAGTGACGCATTTCTGTACCTGCTACCAAAACCTGATGCAGTGAAGCCTTAACATCAAAAAGTTTATCGTGTAGCAATCTTTTTCATTACCATTTCTTGCTCCTCCTGTTGACGTGCATGTATATTTTGCTTTGATATGATGCAATGGATTAGTGCTGCTGTTTTAATACAATAAAGTATTGAACAGTGTTTTAATTAAGTACAGAATATAGTACAATACACCAATATGTTAGACCATGGTGATATCTGTTTTTTCCTGCACAGTGTAATCTTATGTTTACTGTAGTTTTTTACATTAGCAGATGTTACTTAAAACAGATCTTACTGGCTGCAACTATGGGGATTCTTTTAATGTCTTAGTGTGATTGCGCTGAGTAATTGATAATAGTAACAAATTAGTTCTAGTAGCTGCCTGTTCTCACCGCTGTCATTGCAGAGCGAATGGTCCCTTTACATTTTGTTTTACTAGCCATCCATCAATGTCTTATGAGGCTTACCATGTTTCATCCTTCATTTCACCTTCACTTGACCTGCAGCAATGGATGAAACGGGAAGCCAAGCTCTTTGACTTCAGGAAACCGGAGGTGCCCCCATTACTGCTAATCTTGGACCGTAGAAGTGATGTAGTGACGCCACTTCTAAATCAGGTAAGCTGCCAGTGAAGTTTTTAATACTTGCATGCAAGGTTATGAAGAAGATAAATGGAAATTGCTGCAGCTCAATTTGTCATTTTTCTTAAACCCTCGCAGTTATAAAAGTAATTTCTGCTTTATGGCTGCACACACACACGCACACACGTGCACACCCTGTAGACTCTTATTAAACAGAACCTGAAGGGACCTGAAATATATGCTTCGTTTCACAGGAGCTTCGTTTACTGAGAGATGACCATGGGTGCATAATGCAAGAACGAAACCAATCTTGTCGGAAGCATTTGTTCTATTTAAGCAGCGATTCCATTTAACAAATTTCTCTTTACTCAGAGTCTATTGTGTTTATATGCATACACACACATGCACATGCAATACCTCATTTATTCTCGGTTATTACCTCATTAACTCGGTTATATTGAAGTTCTGCTTAATTCCAAAAGTTTTTCAGTCTTTCATTTTTCAATATGAGACTAAGCAGATAATTTGAAGTGCCGATCAGCAGTTCTGGTTAATTCGAAAACTTTGGACTTTGGGTGCATGTGCAAAGTCTTAATACTGATTTCGCCGCAAACCCACGGACACGACGGCCCTTATAAACCGAAAAGCAATGCAATATAGCTATACTAATGAGTGGCAACTGAAGCACCCCAGTCTCGCCACTTCCAGCGGAAAAATAAAATAAAATAAAAGGATCTAGTTGTTAACCAAAATATGCTGCTGCGGAAAACAAGACATGCTTCTCTGCAGCACAGCGGTGACCCGTGGGCAGCATATTGCATGTTTGTCGCAAAGTCAGCGGGTCATGATTTACCCTATCTTTCCGAGATTGTGAAGAAGTTAATCAAGGACAGCTTGGCGGAATTCACGATGTATGTGAACCGCCGATTATCGGTTGCTCCAGTGATTCCCACCCTTGAACTGCTGGTAAATGCCTACTTCGGAAACTTAGTTCGAAAGCTTCAATGATCATGTTTTTCAGCCAAAACATCGCAAATTTCGTGACACTGTCTATCATGAAATACTTCATTTTACTAGAAATAATGGGTGAATAGAGTATCATAATGTGCTGACTCAGCGAGGAACAAGCGACTAGCTGCCCTTGTGTCACTGCAGTGTTGCTGTGAAGATGTCTTGTTTTCCGCAGGTGAACATTTCAGTTGATCACGACAGCGTTTTTTTTTTTTTTTCCTGGTGGCAGCCGCGAAGCCCTCCTTTGTTTGTGTGTGTGCACACTCACACACATGTATATATTATATGTGTATGTATGTGTGTGTGACACACATACATACATGCACACATACAAGGATATGTGTGTGTATAAAATATAATTTTTGTTTGTTTTATATTTTATGTTCACTTGGATTTCACATTCAAGCACTTGGCACAGGTCATGTCTGGTTTTCTAAATACTCTTTCGTTTGCTCCAGAAAACAGACAAAATCAGTATATCTCTTGCCAATTTATAACTTAACGTAAAGAACAAGCATCACCACACTAAGATTCACTTTTGAATTTTCTGTCATTGGGTTAAATTGCCCCAATTAAGAAATGACTTGTTTTTGTGTTATGTATATTTTTTTGTAGTGGACATATCAGGCAATGGTTCATGAGCTGCTAAAGATCCAGAACAACCGAGTGAACCTTTCTCAAGTTCCTGGACTTTCACGAGACTTGCAGGACATGGTACTGTCAGAAGATAATGACGAGTTCTACAGCAATGTAAGCTTTCTGGAGTGTTTAGGACAGGACGGCTAGCTGCATAGATCATTGTTTGTGCAGAATATGTACAAGAACTTTGGTGAGATTGGTTCCAACATCAAGGACCTCATGGAAGAATTCCAAGCCAAGACAAAAAGTCACGAGAAAGTCGAGTCTATAGCTGACATGAAGGTATGTGGAATGCAAAAATTTTCCAGTGGATAACTAAATCGCTGCATGCCAGCAGACGTTTTCAGATATTTTAGTTCCTGCTCAATGAGTGTCTAAATACTAGTTGGATTAAACCATTGACACTTAAAATATGTTGGTATTTTAATAATGTAATTGATTCTACAAATACCATGGCATTTATTGAGCTTTTGTTCAAACTATGTCTTAGTATTTTGTGGGGTCGCGCACACAAACTTATGCTCACAATGTGTACACGTAAATGCCAATTGCATGCTTTGTTATTAATAGTCATCGCAGGCAACTGAAAGTGGCAGCTTATATGAGCAGCTAGCTTGAACTCGCACTCTGTTGATGTGCCATAGTTGCATGATAGTAACACATTGTATTGTGTGAGATAGCCAGCTCTACACAACATTTTACTCTGTAACTGTTCTTGCTTTTATTTTCCTGAACCTTTAAGTCTGTGACAATATCAATAACTGGATAACTGAGCTATGCAGGAATCCCCGCGCATGTCATAAAATGACTAAAACGGTACATCTTTTGGAAGGGGTGCACTTTTGTGTGCTCAGTCATAAGGGAAAAATAAAGTGCATAAGAGGAAACTTGGGTGCATTTCTGTTTAGCTGGGATTGCTCAAGCCCGAGTTTAATAGTTTACTAATGATTGCACATAACAGCAGTCGTGCATTGCAATTTCATAGTAGTAAAAGAAATAAGAGCGAGAGTTCATCAAGGCGGTGCTTTCTGCTCCGCTGTACAGGCATTTGTGGAGCACTACCCTCAGTTCAAGAAGATTCAGGGAACGGTGGCCAAACATGTCACATTGGTGGGAGAGCTGTCACGTCTAGTCGGTGCCCACAGCCTACTGGAGGTGTCCGAGGTAGAGCAAGAAATTGTGGCCACCAGGGACCACTCCGACCTTCTCAAGGTGTGTTCTTAGCAGCACTGTGTGAGAATTCATTCTTTGTGTCAGTCTAATGCAGGGTTCTCAAACTCATCCCAGCAAGTGGGCCGCAGTCATGACTGCGGGGGCTGGGACAGCGAACAAGGTTCAAGGGAGTAAAGGGGAGGTGAACTAAAGTTATTTAACGCTGCCACTTGAACTAATGCATGTTTCATATTTCACATGCAGATAATTTCTGAAGGAAATATGGTGTCGGGATTAGAGGACCTTATCTATACTGATCTTCACAATGACAGAAATGTAGATGCAGATTGTCTAATATTGATGTTTTGTTCTATGGCCATGCTTTAGCACATGGTGACCCCATGAAGTGCCGCACGAAAGAAAATGCTTGAGACCAGTTCGATCTCTGTAGCTTACCCAAAGAAGGGTCTATAATGGCAAAAAGTGAATAAATAATGCGAGGACCGCTCCATAAACATTTCGTTCCTTGTGGAGGCACGGGCCACAAGCAAGACAACTGGGGTCCCACGTTTGAGACCTGTCTAAGAGAATGTAATATTTGTTTTGGCAGTTTTTGAAGATAGACTTAAATGAACATAAACATAAATATTGGGCCTCTGTGTTCCTGCCTGCACATTTTATTGCTGTACTTAACAGTAAGAGGGTATGTACAACTTCGTTATATGTTACTTGATTCAGTGTCTCACCTCTGCGCAGTCATTTCTTGCTGGCAGTAGTCGTCTTTCTAAAAAACTACCAGAAATGATACTTCTGAAAGCATACTTTCGCAGTCGAGGCTGATTAACAAATGTCTCTATAAAATGTTCCTTCAAAACCAAGTACTAGATTATAAGTCTGCTGCATTATTTTGTGTTGTTTATTGCAGCGCGTGCGAAGTTTGATTGGCAGCAGCAAAGTCCGTGACATTGACTGCCTTCGACTTGTCATTCTCTATGCCTTGCACTTCGATAAACATAGCAACAGTGACCTCAGCGGCCTGGTGCATCTCCTGAAGAACAGAGGGATCTCTGAACCCCTTTTAAGAGTGAGTGTCAAAGTCAATGACCATGCTTACCAATTTTTAAATCGAAAGAAAAAAAAAAGGTATATAGTATTGTCATTTACACATCTTATTTTACCTCCTACTTCTTTATCATTGACTTTCTCGCAGTACCATCACTGTTCCCAAGTTATTGCCTTACAAGATGCATCTACTATAAAGGGTCCCAGGACTCCCTTAACCATCCAGAGGTCGAAAAGTAGTCATTATTTGTGCATGAGTCTACAATGAATGCAGCCGTGAGAAGTTTTCGACACGGTGCCATAATGTTAGACGCGTTTGATGATAGAAACATGGCCAGCGCTCCTTTCGCTCTTACCTTCGCTACCCTCTACTGGTCGCCTCTCCCAAAGTCACTTGCCCTCCTCGCCAAGTGCCCTTCCAGATTTCGCCTAGCATCCGTCATCGCTGACGCGCTGTTTGAAACACTGTCTACTTCCGGTTGCCACGACTCCAACTCCGTGCTTGTTGATTAACCTCTGTTGCCGGGCCGACCCATGCTCCTACGATTGTGCTGGTATGGACCCTGTACGGTGCACACGCCTTCAAAGGATTGCCAACATGATAGATCCGTGTGGTGACACGCCATGCCAGAGAACCTGCGCGCGAGATGAGGAGCCACTGCGACCGCGACATAGCGAAGAACAAGGAGCCTGAGCAGCTACTTACAGACTAACCGGAAGCCATAGGTTCTTGTTCGGCCAATCGTAGCATAACTTGCGCATCACAGATTCAGCTTTACAACACCACATGGAGGCAAGAAAGGACGGAGATGAAGACGGATCATTTTTTGAATTTAGGGCGCGCCCTTGGCTTGTAGTGCTACCACATGTGGCATTGTTAATGTTGATGGTATTCTGCACATAATGCACCTGTTTACTTGAAATGCTTGAAAAAGTATTGGAGGTGGTTCAGGGGCCCTTTAATTACAGTTTTCTAAATGCAGCAGCTATTCTGAAAATGTGTCTTGTGTAATCAATTTGTGAGCATTATGGGATATTGTTCTAAACTATTTAAAATTACAGTTATAAATTACTGCATTGCAGTTTGAGTGTTCCTCATCTTTGTAGGGACATCTTCATTCGGTAATGGTTCAACATTTTTTTAGACATTTGGAAATGATTTTTTGTCCTTCACCATCATTAAAATGTGGTACCATGATGATAATGTCTCAAGTGGTTTATGTTACCATTATTTAGAATGAAAACTATGCATGAACTTAGACTGAATTATATTGAAGAGATTCAAACTAAATTGATCGCACAGTTTTTTTTTCGTGTTCATGCTATGTGTTCCTTTTTATAAAGCACTAAATCATTGGTAGATGAGAAGAATGGGAACAGTAGAATTTTCTGTGTTCTGATGCATTTTTTTTTCTTTTTAATCCCCTCTCCACCCCAGGCTTATTATTAAGTGATTCGGACATGAATAATAGATTTACAGCTGTCCTATGTACCTTGTGCTGTTGTTTGTATTGTAATACAGTATACTTCATTTGTTGGGCTCACAGTTATCAGTTTTGCACTAGAGAGATTGGGTTTTCAGTTATCAGTTTTGCACTAGAGAGATTGGGTTTTGGCAAACTGCATTTTATCTTGTTTTAAGCAATAATACACTTTTCAGATGATACCGGCAGCGCTTGACTTTCAAGAACGCAAGCTCCAGCCTAATGATAAGTTCAGTGCTGATAATGTTCGCGCTTTTACAAAGAAAGTCATCAAAGGTCTAAAGGTTAGTCCTTTCATATTTTATTCAATAAGTGTATCTTTTATGTTTGAAAATGTTCAAGCTTATGATAGCTCACAATGAAAAGCACCTAATTGGCTGAAGAAAATGTACTAGGTTTATGCTGAGGGAGACTTGTTATTACTTCGGTTTCACATTGTGAGTAGGAGTGCTCAAATATTCAAAGTTTCGAATACTTTTCGTATAGAGCTCCCTATTCGGTTCGCACTGGAATTCTATTCAAACCATTTTAACTAATGAAAAACAGTCCACATCTAATTCAAAGTAACCACTTCAAATTTTAATATGCTTTACTTCATTACATTCAGGCATTGCAGCGAGGCTGCTTTTCAGGCTTTGTTATAGTTTAATTTTTTTTTCAGACACACAGTGTCCAATTATAAACGACCTCTTCAGATTTTGAATGTTTCACTTTGTTACACTGTTATATTCTGGTAAAGCTGCCTTTCAAGCTCCGCTATCATTGCAAATGTATTGACTCAAGAAAATGCTAGTTCCAACATAGAGATGACAGATGCAGCAGAGAGAGGGGGGGGCGGGGGGGGGGGGCTTAATTCATGCTGTTTTTGACCAGAAATTTGGGCAGGAAGTCGAAAAAATCGGACGCCGGAAATTTTTAGCATACAAAATTTCAAATGTTTTTGTACATTGACGTCTATGAGGCAGATTCGACACTCCTAGCTCGAAGGGAGCACAGCCTTGTATGCCACACCGTTTGGGTTTCCGCAAAAGTTGAATGAGGAGGAAAGGCTGAGTAAATAGTATCTTTGCCTTTCATGTGTAAAATCTCTACTAATACTATTTGGCCTCTGTATTGCCTCATTCTTGATGACTATGAAGTACCAGCCTGCCAGTACTTCATCAACAAAGTGAAAAGAAACACTTTCATGTTGCTACATCTCATAAGAATGCGCTTAGGAATCTTATCCACAACTTCTTCTTTGTTTTGCAATTTCTCTTTAAAATATTAGAAAAGTGCTCTGGAAATGTTCGATTTGATTCGCACTTCATTATTAGAGTTTGCTCCGCAACCAAAATTCTGCTATTGGCATTAGCTCTAGTTTTGAGTGCTACTGCATTATAGTCAATTTTCATTAGTCCCAATGTTGCCCGTGCAGCTCTTATTTAGAACAGCACATTTCTTACAAAGTTTTAAGAATGAAAATGAATGGTGAATGGTCCTGCAATGAAAACACACTTTTGCCGTACAATATTTTCCATCGTGTTTTTGTGTTATAACGATCTCATTGAAGCATATAAAGTTATAAAGATAAATGTCCCATTTATCAATTATCAATGTTCTATTTATCAAGACAAATGCCCCAAACAACTTGATGTTAAAACCCAACCCTTTTGGGGTTGACAGTGAGCTTTAACATATTTAGATTGTACTGCAGGGTATAACCTTGATAAAAAGATGTTTAAAATGTCTTTCTCAGGGTGTGGAAAACATTTACACACAACATGTACCACTTGTCTACGACATACTGGAAGACTTGTTGCGAGGTCGGCTAAGAGACAACGCTTATCCTCAAGCATATGCGCCATCTGACAGGTGAGACCGGAACAACTAACTAGTGTAATGAAAAAATGATTTTATTTTAGCAAGGCCAGCACATTTTTGTAAGCCGGAAGTGTATATAGTGAACTCTCAGTTGTATAAGCATTGGTTTAACGAATATTTCAAACTAACAAGCTTTTATAAAATGCCCGGTTGTTTTTGTATGCAGTCTGTACAAGATATTTTAGTTAAACTGAATAGTGAATATGTCAGTTGAACGAACTTAATATGTGGACCTAGGCTGATATTTGACATAAATTCAATGAAGTTTTACGCTCTGCAGCTCTGGTGTAGCCAATGCTTGCCACCTCCTAAGCACCCATATAGTGGTGGCAATGCAACACCACTTGTGCGTGTAGTGCTTCTGAGGCAAAGCAGCTGTGTGGAAAACGAAAACTAGCCTTGTGTGCTACAGTGCCTGCACAGAGCTATTAAATTTCGAAACTGTTTCAAGCGTATCAGCCAAAGTAAAAAAAGAAGAGTGTGGTGAAGAAGTTATAAATGGCTGAGACAGGTCAAATCGTGTATCTTGTTGCTGAGGCTGTAGGTTACATTAGAAAAGTTGCGAGACCGTGTCACAGGAACGAGCTGTGCCAGAGGCAGTGCACAGAAAGGAAGCCTTGTCTCTTTTTGTGCTTTAATGATGCCAATCCAAATAAATGTCGCAGAATTCTTTCCAAAATTAATTGCATTTCATATTCAGTAGCCCTGACAGTTGGGCGAGTTGGTGTGGGTTCATAGTTGTGCTGTCGTTAACTATGCATTTCATAAGTTCAACTTAATTTTTACGTTGCCAAAAGCTATTACATATTCTAGTTGATGTTCAGTGAACTTTCAGTTAAGTGAACTATTTTCTTGGGTCTCTTGAAGTTTAAAGTGAGAGTCCACTGTAAATACTTTATTGATGTTAAATGTCGTGGGTTGAGTGCTTGCTATGAAGTCTTTGCTTATGTCAATAGACTTTGAGAGCTGCTTTTTAGAAATGGTCTCTTGCGGAATTATGTGGACACATTTTTTAAATTTGTAATAAAAGGAAGATTAATGGATGATAAAAGACTTGCCTCAATGTTCAAATCATTTGGCTTGTCTGACAAAGAAACAAGCCCCTAAAAAAATTTCCCCAATTTCTTTGCCTCAATTTGGAAACTGGATTATTTGACATCGCGTTGAGTGAAAATGTTTGCAGCTTACTTTGCAGACGTGGAGTGTACTCTGTAGCTATAGTGTAACGCACCTTTGTGCACATTTAGTTTCACAAGAAGTTACTCTCACAGGGTATGAAGTCAAACGTGTTTTTTTTTTGTAGTGGCAGCATTCTACGCTACCAAGACATAACGGTGTTCATCGCGGGCGGAGTGACTTATGAGGAATCCCTCTCCATATACAAGCTCAATGTAGCAAACTCTACAGTTCGTATCATGTTGGGGGGAACATGTGTCCACAACTTCTCTAGGTAAGGAACTTTTTCAAATATGCTTTTACGTACAACGTTAGTGTTACCTGCCTCAAAAGCCAGGTTGCGAATGTGATGCTCGTCGGTTTAAATGTTCTTTTTGTGACGGTGATATATACAGGTCACTCAACCATCCTTTATTTCTAGCGTTGGCATGTCACCATCTTTGAAGCACTAGCAGAAATACTATGGGCATGACAAACTGGGCATCATGTGTGATGCGACGTACAACTAGCCATTGCATATAGTAGTTGTGAAGTTGACTGTGCCCTTATATTAGGTCATGAAAGACTGACACAAAATTGGCCTGGTAGTCGTGCATGTCAGAACTCTGCAGAGATACATCAGCTTCTCTCAGTAGTAATCCATATGCCTATAGATGAAGGCAGTGATTTTACTTAGTAAGTTATGTGAACCAAGACACTGTCTTATTTCTTGTCATTCTTTTTTGAAACATATTTCCACTCTGCTGGTTCTATATGTAGAACAAGCACGCTGTTCCGGATTCTAGGGAACGAAAATGAGACAAGGTTAGCCTGTGAGCCCATGAAAATTCTCTTGATGTGCATTAGCCATGGCATCAATACTGCATTGCTAAATTGAGTTTATACTAGTGCACAGCTTGCAGTAATAACATGCATAATAGTATCTCTATAACTAGAAGAACTGCAAAGCAAAAAACTTAGTTGTGATGTGGTTTGCTACATATAGCTGATCTGCAGTGTTTTTGTGAGCATGCAGGCCTTAAAAGAAACATGCCGTTGTAACGGAATTGAAATTTTTTGCGAGAAGCATAATATTTGTTACTATGATTAATGGTGGTTGCATTCGTATGCTCCTTTTCATCTTTTCTTAGCTTTCTGGATGAACTTCGAGCTGCATCTAGTGAATATACAAGGTCGGGAAGACGTCTGTAACATTGACATTCCACGTTTTGAAAGTATGTCCTTCTGTCTAACTGGCATTAGTGTATGGCATCTCACAAGAAGGACGTGGAATTGAGCCTGGCGAGATATTTTTGTGTATTAGGAAGTGGTCTGAAGTGCTGCTATGGATGTGAAGAAACATGTAAAAGTGGCACCCCCAGCACTTGTTAAAAGAGGAGTCTTTTTGACACCAGGAGCAACTTTGTTGAATGTGTGTGAATATTGTAAAGTTCATATTGAGTGTAAGTGCATATGATTAAATATTGTATAAATGAGGACTGTTCTCATTCTTAAATGCATGACTTAAACTCTCGTGTAAGATGAGACTAGTTGAGGTAAACAGTTCATAAAGTTTATATTTGCAACCCTGTGGTTTCCCTGCCGTGCATAAACAAGCGAGGCTAATAAATCATGTGTGAGGCAGTTGGCTATAATAGAGAGGATCTATACTTTCCAGCACCACCCTCTCGTTGCACTACCTAACACAGTGAAGGATTGGTTCGTGAGTGTAGAATGCATTGACATCCTTATTAGCTTAGTGATAGAGCGGCCACCATACTTTTTAATCTCTGTACTAGTATACTCTAAAACAGCATCTAGACATGTTAAAAAATTGCATGAAGTTATTTTATTTTCATTGGCATCATCATTTGCAGGAGGGCTGTACTATTACATAAGGGGGTGTGGTGAAAATACCTATGAAGCATGCCCTTGGATATTTCCACATTCCAGGAAGCTAGCTCTGTGTGTATTGTTTTGATCTGATTGTGTTTATGTAGACTGTTTGGAACATGTCAGTGGCAAAGCAATGCACTTGCACAACAGAGCAATATGTACAGTTAGAATAGTTAAAAATTTTTCTGTGTGCTTTTGTGAAATAGAAATACATAGTATAACTGATGGTGATCATTCATATTGCTACATGCATGTTGACGTTTTGTGGGAGCATGCGTTTGTATGCCTGCCGAAGAGCACGAAGAGTGGTCTCCGCTCGGTGTCTGGTCAACCGGTCACGCCGCTGCTGCTGGTTTGAAATATATTTCATCCGCAGCCTCGTCAATACGGCATCGCTTCTCTTCTGTAACATACTCGGTGGAGGTGGAACGTTCCCCGTCCTCACACAAGCTTCGCAGTGGTCGCACCGTCCAGACTATGACCATAGCTTTTAATGATATCAAGCTGTCACTGCCTTCACCTGGAGCGCCAGCTACTATGTAACTTGCAATGTCCCACCTCCGTGATCCCGGTACGTTCTCCACCCACCTTGGCCTTGACGTCGACTACTGGCTCTGCATGTACGAGCGCATTAGCCTGACTCACCTATGGGACCCTACCATGATGCTCGCCTACTTAATCTTTTACTTGGAATGCACACCGCCTGTATAGTTCGACGATCATGAGACCGAGCTTACCAGCTGGGACATCTTCAAAGAACGACTACGCAACATCTTTGGGGAGCATCCAATCGACAAATGGCTGCACGACAAGAACTCGCCACCCGTGTACAGTCATCAACCGAGCCGCATGTCTCGTACATACAGGATGTGCTCGCGTTGTGCCGCAAAGTGGATGAGTAAATGACTGAGAGCGACAAGGTGGGCCACATACTCAAGGGCATCGCGGACGACGCTTTCAACTTGCTCATGTAAACACCGTCACGACCGTCGATCTCATCATTAAGGAATGCCGCTGCTTCAAAATCGCCAAAAACTGCCGAGCTCTGCCTCAATTTTCGCGGCTCCCAAACACAGCTGTCACGTGAACCTGCACCGATTTCGGTGCCACACCACCCTTGCACGAGAATGTTACACGCATCGTTCGGCGCCGGCTTGAGGCGGCCCGTCCGGCGCCGTTTCATCCACTTCCATTCGACCAGGGCGCCGTGCAAACATCTCCGGCGGTGTCAGTTATTAAGGCAGTCGTGTGGCAAGAAATTGTTAACCTTGGTTTTCTTGTCACCTGCTCCTTCTCCCAACCGGACTACAGACCGATGCCAATGAATGCACCACGCCATGACCCATATTTTCTGCCCAGATCCGCAATCCAATTGAATGGAGAACAGCAGATGACAAGCCAATCTGCTTCCGCTGTCACCGAGTTGGCCATGTCTCCCGCTACTGCCGCAGCATTTAGACCCCCCCCCCCCCGTTGGAGTCAATTTTCTTCTTCTCCTCGGCCATACGCGGACCCCTGTCAGTATTCGCCCAGCCGTGAGTATTCTGCCTCTGACGCACCTAACAGCTGCTGTACCGCTCGTTCACCATCACCACAACGCCGCCATTCTTTGTCACCCCAACCCTACCGCTATCCATCGCCGACTATCTATGGATCTCTCCGGGCGGAAAACTAGATCATGCAGCTCCTGGAGGTAGTTCTGCATCAAGTGCGACTGACTCAGATCCTCCGTTGACGCTCCCTACTAATAAGAACTTGCTGGAAGTGCATGTGGACAGTCTTTCTTTGACGGCTTTAGTTGACACTGGAGCTCAGGTGTCTGCAATGAGTGCTCGTCTTCGTCACCACCTCAAAAAAAGTACTCACGCCTGCAATACAAGCTCTCCTTGTCACCGATGGTGGAACTGTGGCCGTCATTGGAATGTGTACTGCTCGTATTAGCCTTGCCGGCCGGCCGCTATGTTCCTGTTTTATTTTCCGTGCTCGACAAAACCCTCAAATTCATTGAATTGGCAACAAGTTCACCTGTTATTGATGGTGATTATGTCGTCACACATATTCCTGATGTTCTCTAGGCGTGCAACATCATTGTGCCACACTCCATCGTAACCATGGCCTCTAACCGGACATGTCTGCCCATTAATAATTTTTGTTTGACGAAGCAAGTACTACCACACGAAATTTCAGTCACCATGCTGCAAGCCTTAATAGACGCTCACGTCACCGCTTTTGCAGCAGACGCATGCTCCGATCTTCCATGTCGCCCGCAGGATGCCACATCCCTCGATGCGGCCTTGCGCCCCATGATCGACCCGCTCTTCTCTTCCGTAACAATATCACTTGGGAATCGCTGCTCCATTTTCCAGTATTTATTGCACCTTTTATGGTGACTATGACTCCATAGTTTTAAATATATACACAGTACTGCTTATTTTATACATTACCCACCTATTAATACAATTTGTAATAATATTTCCATGTAACAAACACTTTACGTTTATCTATGAATCTGGTGCTCAACACCATTCACACTGTACTAGAAATTAATTGATATTTTCGTCACCTAATAGTATCGTGGTACAATCATTGTAAGGAAGCAGCAATATATTTTACAATACCTGTCAAATAGTATTCGTCAAGAAAATTGATTGGTACCTTTTGTTTACTGTAATGTATGGCAGCATTTCTTTTTCCACTGGAACTTGCCTTCAAAAGTTCACGAGATTGGTAGCCAGTGTTACAATCGACGTCCGACCGTTTGCCAGGGTACAGTACTCATGGATTTAAATAGGACTACTTAAGACTAAGTAACGTTTTCTACTTTTGTTTCCACTGTCTTCAGTTAGGCCATATCAGCACAATTTCGATCCAAACACGTAGATCAAAGCCAACGTTATCATCAGAGACCAGATTTGTTGTGTAATGAAGTGGTTATCTCGAGCGACTGTGCATACCAGTCACTACGCTAAATATTGTGATGTGGCATTTGAATCCGAAAGTACTGTATGCACATGGGGACTGAGAAAGAATGAACACACGACACAAGTGCTTGTGTCGTGTGTTCATTCTTTTTCGGTCCCGTTTTTTGCGCTGTTCCCATCAGTATCATGTACCAACTGGCCCTTCAAGATACCTTTTGCTATCATAAAATGTTTACGGAAATTCAAAGCTATTGTAACACTACATCCATCCTTCAAAAGCGCGGTAAAAGAACTTTATTTGAAATTACAGACTTACATAAAATATGAGTGTCTTAACATAGTTCTAATTTAAACGGTGGAACATATGTGTCCCGCTGTCGCACAAAAGGGTTAAATTTGAATCGAAATGAATTCGAACATTGTAATATTCAATAAGGTTGAGAGCTGTGCTAGTTAGTGACTGAAGATTATACCGTATGGTATAATTATCAGTCCTTTTGTCCCTGTAAAAAGTGTGCTACTTTACCATACGGTACAATGAATCGCAGTGTTTGTTGGAATATTCTAAACTTTCAAATATTCACACAAGCCTACTGTGATAAGTTTTCTGATAGGCCGCACGAATTCCTGTGGCACATACCCATTTGTTGAGCTAACTGCTGGCTTCTTCATATTTAGTGAACCAATGGCGAGTAGTAGGATTTCACAACTTCTATGGTGAATACCCGTTTATCATGAGGATAGTTTTTTGGTTTGGAGTCAACATCGGTACGGGGTGACCAATGCACGATTTGCTAGCAGCTTTGCTGGTACTAAAAGCTTAGTACGTATAGGCAAACATAACAGACCAACTATATAGAAAAAGAAGAAAGAAAGCTTTTATTTCTTTAGTAACATGACTAACATTACAGAAAGTCGCAAGAGCAAAAGGCACCAAGACTTGACAGAAGCTCCTGCTCCATTCACAGACATGACTGCAGCGAACAAATTATGTGCACGATGAATGGATATGGAAAGTAAGCATCTTAGAACATAAAATATATAAACATTTTCTGCTATGACATTTATTTACACTGCATTTATGGTAGGTCTCAATGGTCTCAAGTCTTTCATTCAATCTCACAATAAAAAATCTGATTTCAATATTATGTTATGTACAAGCCCTTCATCCTCACTAAGAAGTAATAATAAAACAAATAAGAAGTAATAATAAAACAAATGATGATGGGAACCACAGATGCTGCTGGCTGATAAGGCATGTCAAGTATTTTCGCCTTTTGGACTTGATCCAGTGGTTGCTTCCTTTTCTGTAATAGCCTCATAGCGCTCCCGTGTCTTGATAAGAATTTGGGTTCTCTGGCCTTCTGTTTTGGGACCACTGTGGCCCAATCCTTTGCGAGTGTTTGTGGACTTCACTTCGATCTGAAATTCAAATGTCACTGGTAAGTAAAATACTGAAGTATGTATCTTTAAAACATATAAGGACAGGAATACCTTTCAGCAGTAAACATTCAACACTTAAAACATGCTTTGTGGTTCACCCTTTGATAAATACTTTTAAATAAAGCATGCTTACTGCCACGTTGTTGGGTGTTTGCCCATGTCTTGTCGCGTTTGCTATGACCTGCAACACGGAAGCGTGTGGATGAATGAGCTTCAAGATTTGATTCAGCTTCCACTTGCTCTTGTTTTCACAACTAAATGCTGCATCCTCATCTTGGGGTGGTCCTTAACGAGTAAAGAGCTTTTAGTTGTCATGAGTGGAAGTCGCACAATTTTGGAGATAGTTCGGTCACACACTCCCGTACTGCAAGTCAATAGTACTTTATTTGACAAATTGAACTTTCTTTAAACATCTGTGAAAAACTGGCACATCAGAGTGTTTGTGTCTTATGTGCCAAACAATTCCACATAATTAAGTCTTGCAAGAAACAGACTACCTACTGTATTTTTTTGTTCATAATCTTCCCCTACATGCTGCACCCCCCACCTACAACCTACGGAAAAATTCAAGAAAACTCACAGGTTCAGTGGCTCCTTGTTGTTGCTTTCCCAAACCAGCACCTTCTTTCCAGCCCATTTTTTGGAGCAGCTTGAAGCCTACATTGTCTCCTTGCAATGGTCTGCACAGAGGGAGGAGGGAGGGTGGAGTGACACAAGCGGCATTGTACATGCTCATACTTCGCTAATGCCTCAAAAAATCGGTGCACACTGCCTGGCACACACCCAACCAAAATAATGGCCATCTAGATAGACGGTAACATACCATCTTATTAACCCTCTCATTCAAGAGCATAGAGAACCTATCTAAAATCTGTTATTCTTTTTTTTCTCGGAGGCTGTTGTCAATTAACGCTTGTTTTAGGTCCGTTCAATTCGCCTGCACCAAGCGTAACCAGTTCATGGCGGCACACATGAAGTTTAGAAATTGTCCAGCATGACAGTGATGCAGGCACAGCACGACACCATAAATCAATAATGAGGTGCCGAAATGGCGCAGTCCTTATTTTTGTTCACACAATTTACACTGTTCACCTAACATGCGGAAAGCTAAAGGTGCAAGCACCTTAACAAAACACACTAAAATAGAAGACGTATGAGGCATTTTGTTTTTAAAGAGCCAAATGCAGGAACCGAAACTAGGCTTTTACAATTAGGTTTTCTAGCCCAAGTTGACACTTACTGAAAGACATGATGTTCAATGAAAAACTCGATTGTAGAGAGTAAGAGGCTTATTTGCCTACTTCCTTTTGCATCTTAGTGATTCTTTTCGACTTTAGCCCTACAGTATGTTGTGCTCCGTTCGCTTGAAATAAAATAGGCATCATATAAAGATTTTGGGTGTCTGTCTATTCCCTAAAGAAGAAGAAATGGTCAGAAATGGCATGGCATAAAACTAACTGAAACACTTTTCAGGGCCTTCAATAGATGCCAGGAACAAGAAAACAATGATGACAGTCCAGAATAGCGCGCCTTTTGCCAGGAAGGACCATTCTCTTCAAGTCTAGTAATCGCCATTACGCCCATGTGTCAAAGCACGGCACCGACGAAAGCATAAGTCTGATGTCGATTCTATCGCAAAATATTGTAAAACATTCGAACTGTTTTAAACTTACTTTACAAGATAATTCATGCCCAAACAAAACGTTTAAATCTATATGAGCCAAATACAAACCTTAATCCACAATACTGAAAATATTTGGCTATGTATATTTTAGCCACATTATAGATTTGTGGCACTTAAGGGAGAGGAACATACTGGCAAAAAGTTGTTTGATGAGCAGGCTCAACCACATTGTCAGCAGAAAAAAAGTGCGTTTTTCTCAATTTAATTTAAAGTGCACTCGGCTATCTTAGAAATTTTTTTTTTCAGCATAGGGGGTCCAGAAAATTTGTGAACCAGCACTGCACCTCGTGAACTTGTCCAAGTGGTGCAGGTGAATTAAAGAAAGACCTGTTATGGAAGGCACTGTTTTGTGAGGAAACACTCATTTTAGAATATTTTCGCTTATATAAAAATCAGTTTGAAAGACAGAAAAGAGTAATCAGAACAGCCATCATTGCCTCTATGTTTGGTCACTTCCTGAGACTTGCTGACCTTCGTTTGCATTTTACCGCGCCCAAGGTCAATCGATTTTTCCCTCCTGGGGTGCTGTACTTCTTAAGTTGGGATTAAAGGAAGCAGAATAACAAAACAAGCTAGTCAGTTTTGCTGTTGCTGCCAAAGAAAATTATAAAGAAAGCATGCATTCAGTGACACAGTTTACACAGAGTTGCCACATCAAAATAAATCCCTAACTGCTTTGTCTATCAGCATTCAGCTAAACTCAAAAGTGTCATACTGTGATTGCTTCTTCATGTAACAAGGATGTTACGAAACACGGTTATAATCATGTCCGGTTCCCTTGTGAAAGTGCAGAAAACATATTGCTGTAGAAATACCTAACCCCAACCAAAAATGCACTGTGTGCTACACCATATAACAAACTTCTAAGCACCACTTAACAGGAAAGTTTGATCCATAAAAGTTTATTTTCAAGAGTTTAAATTAGCAGTGAGCTGATTTTTACTAAAAGGCTGTCATTTAGGTGGGTTGCCACACATCTAACGTGTAGACATGAAATAACCGAAAGGGTTATAATGCAGGGGCCTAAGTGAGATGGTGCAGTGGTGAGGCTGGTGCCCATGTTAGTGGGTGTACAGCACACATCCCTAACGAGAAGCAAAGAGTGAAAAGAAATAATTATACTTGTCTACACTGGCTGGCTCCGAGTCCCGTTCATGAGGAAAGTTGCTTCCAACTACTTCTCTGCGTTGTTGAGCACGGTCGTGGTAACCTTTTGGTGGGGCGGCGTACTCTATGCCCTACACATAAACATTAAAGAGAAACACATCCATTGACTCCACATTAACATATGTTTGCAGCAAAAAACAAGCACACTTTCAATTGTGATGATGATGGTTTTTTATTTGCTTACTAATCTGATGCCCTGTAGTGTTTAGAAAAAGTGCACACTTGGTAACCATTACAAGGTGCTACTTTTGGAATTGCAGCCTATAGCACCCCCGTCTTTCCTTGAAAAACAAAACAGACCAGCCGAGATCCACAAGAAAGAAGTAAAAAGAAAACGGAGAAGGGGGGGGGGGGGGGGGAGCCAGTCGAAGGCGTAACATCTCTGTATACTTGGTGTTTCAATTAGGGTACATGAAACTGCAGCTTTTGTGAACTTGTATTCCATCAGCAGACTGGCAATTGTGTCAGTTAAATAATATCTCCCATTGCTTGAAAAACCAGTAAATAGGTCAACAATTTTTCTTTTCACCACCTCCAAAACAAGCTTGCTTATTCATAAAGAAAGCCACGGCGATTACATTTTGCGAGTATAGGAGCGCGGCGCAGATGCTCTAAAACCAATTTTCACACACCTGACCAGCCCCTTCATCTGCAAAGTGACATAAAGTTGCCGATGAAGAACATTATGTAATGCTGACCTCGTCAATTGGTTCTCAGTGCTATGAAACTGCATATTGGCCCTGTGTTGATGCAGTTCTCTGTGTGCAGATGTGCGCATTGTGTACTTATTTACCCCGTCAATGTTGTGTATTTCTTTACCCTGGCTCACAGTTGCTTTGTTACCACAATGCCTGCGAGTAACCAGCAGGAGCGACTCATGGACGAAGCCTTGCTCAATCAGTTGTTGGCTGCGCACTGATGACAGAAGTCGCTCACATCATGCTATGCTCTAACATGACGTACAATGACGGGCTGAACAGGGAAGGGTATGGAGGGCAAGCAACAAACCAAAACCTGCTTAAAATGCCATTATATTGTTGTTTTATCCCTTGCTACTTCCTTATCATGGCATTTATTTGCAAAATTTTAGCAGCAACATGTTCACATTGTAAAAGAACGCAGTTATCTTTTTGTTATAAATTTTGGACCACTCGGATGTTTAATGGACCTTTAGGAGAGGGATAAGGTAAGCATTGACTTGTCTTGTAATTCTACAAGTGGATGCGTATTGTTGATAAGCATAAAAAACATGAAAAAAAAACGAAAAAAAAAGCTAGGACCCGTCACAGTGACTATGGTGCTCGACTACTGACCCACAGGTCGTGGGATCGAATCCCAATTGCGGTGGCCACTTGGAATGCGCGAATGTTCGAAATTTCGAATAGTGTTTGCTATTATATTTGATTCACACCAAAATCTTACTATTCAAACTATTTGAACTGCTCAAAGACAAATACAGTCAACGTTTGATTGACAGTGGCAACTTCAGATTTTCATTACGCTTCAAATACAGTCAACACCCTATTGACAGTGGCCCCTTCATAGTTTTATTATGTTTCACCTCATCACATTCTCATATTGTAACAAAGCTGCTTTTTAGGCTCTTCTACAATATTAAGTGTTCTGACTCTAGAAAACGCTGGCTCCAACACGAAGATGATAAATTTGGCACAGGTTATTGCTGTTTTGGACCTGTACTTCAGACAGCAAGTTCGAAAAATTAGACGCTGAAAATTTTTAGCATCTTAATTTTCAGATGTTCATATATATTGACATCTATCAAGCAGATTTGGAGCTACAGACTCGAAGAATGCACAACCTTGTCCGTTACATTGGTTGGGCTTCCAAGTTTAAAGCATAAGAGGGGACCGACAAAACAGCATCTTTGCCTTTCACGTGTAAAGTGTTGTCGGCAACACTTTGGTTGCACCAAGTTATATGTACATAAATACAATTCGACCTCTGCATTGCTTTGTTCCTGATATGACAACTATGAAACACCACCCTGCGAGCCCTTCATCAAACTAGCCAAGAGAAACACTTTCATGTTGTTATTTCTTAAAAATACACTTGAGAATTCTCAACTTTTTTTTCTGTAATTTTGCTTTGAGGCATTCGAAAAACATTCTAGAAGTATTTGAGAAATGTTTGAAAAATATTCGATTCGATTTGCACTCGCTCTTTAATATATTCAAATTTGTTGCCCACCCAAGATTTTACTATTCGCACAGCTTTAGCGGCCAGATTTTCTATGTGAAAAAGTTTGAGACCCGTGTACTTAGATTCAGATGTACTTTAAACGAACCCCAGGTGGTTGAAATTTCTGGAGCCCTCCACTACATCAACTCTCAAAATCATATTGTCTTTCAGGGAGGTAAAACCCAAAAAGTAATTATTATGAAAAAAAAAGACTATAGTTCTGCACCTGTGGGAAAGACGAGCCAAAACCCTGTCCATGGAAATATGTTCAATGTAGGAAAGTGCTGCTGTTGGTTACAGAATGTGGATTCGATTGTAGGAAGGAATGCACCCTCAATCACGTTAAAAGTAAGAGGTCCCCAGGATAGGCGTGCTGTTATGAGTGACACGCAGTGCTTCAAGAGCGCTTGCAAACATGCATGCTGGAACGCACCAGTTAACATCTGCCCTAACCTCTACAGTGCTCATTTTTGCCCACAGTAAATTTACAGTGAACCGCAGAGGAGTACAGTGAGTAGTTCCCGAGAGTTGTAACACAGACAAGAAAAAACCGGCTGCAATAGCGCTGCACATGATGCACAAATGCTACAGACATAAATTCATCAGCGTGTCCTCTATATGTACTGTAATTTCTTGCAGATAACTTACACTCCCACTTTTTAAGCACATTATTTCATTTTTGGTGAGCGCTTTATGCAAAAAAAATTGTATACAAATTATAATTATGTTATAGGTTGTCTCTCCATGTTGGTAAAGCTTTTGCTACACTATCCATGCCTCTTCAATACAGTCGAAATACCTGCACACACATGGAATGAGCAAGAATACAGTCCCTCCACAATGTACGACCAATGTTTATGAATCACAGTGACATCACTCGCACACATAAGTGACCCATGGTGACTGCCTGGCATTAGAGACAGTGAATACCTTGAGACCATATTTAGCCTTCATCTTTTTCACGTTTGCTCGACGTATGGCCTCGGAACTTGGCGGTGGGGCACTCTGTGACTCCTGATTTCCTGCGGGTGAGTCCATGAGTCCTGGCTCACAGCGAGTGCACGTGTTGTGGCCTTTATGGATGTGTGCTTCCAGCTGAACGGAGCCCAACTGTAGCCGGTCCATGTGTTGCACCAGTGACTCCTGGCCCTGCCAAAACAAACGTGCACACATGGGGTTACAATGGCACATTGATTACAAAGCTGTGGCTTTTCTTCATGACACAATATAGGCTGCCTCCAATGGAAGAGAACATGTAAGAAACGATGCACAACTGCAGCGAATACATGCAGTTTCACCTGTCTACAACCTATGTCGGATGTCAGGTTTTCCTTTGATTACATTGTTTTGGTTTAATGAAGTAATAGCCAGTTTGTTGACTGACATGCCAGAATGAGTTGATTTACAAGTGGATAACTTACTGAAGACTATAGAGAACAGAATAGGGAGACAAAAATTGTTGAGTTTGATTGTTGCATTTTTGTTAAGTGTATTGTATTTGGTTGCAACTTCTGGTGACCCCATGAGCATTGGCTGTCTGTGAGACACAATACAAGCTTTTTACACTCATCTAGGCATTATCCGTGGCCTCCCAAACTTGAACAGTGATGGGCTGTCCAAAGGGCCTGCAACGCACAGAAGATGCTTAGCCTGTCTGACCTAAGTGGAAGTGGCTCACTGCACACTAAAGCACGCACTAATGGAGAATAATAATTTTCATCTATCCATCTATCCAGAATACCATCAACCTTTTCGTGCATGGGCGGCTCCCGTTCATGTTGTTTCCAGTTTGCCTATCATTAAATCTGCTCCACAGAACTGTGGCTCACATGACACGGCCAAAATAAGAAAGCTTTAGTATCATTACGGATACTTTAAGAAACTTGAGGACTGTAGTCACTTGTGACCAAGAGATTTGTTTAATTTATGGAATACACCATGCACTATGCCAGCACCATAGCTAAAAAAATATTATTTCTTTTTTTAAATATTTTGTACCTACTACATATCATTTTTATTAAAGAATACCTGAGCCTTAATCCAGCCTACTCCCACCTGTTCCTTGCACTTCGTGTTTGGCAGTTTTCTGCATTGCTCTAACTAAATTGTTTTCGTAGTCTTTTTTTTTAATAACTAGCTTCCTCTAAACGAACCTGCTCTAATGGAATGCCATTCAGTGAAGTTCCAGCCTTGCTTTGAAGGTCCTTGAGGAGGTAGCCCCCTTGATCCTCAGAATAGCGTAGCTCTGCATGGTTCTGAAATACAAAATTGATGCTTGAGACCACTGAACTGTACTGTAGATATCTTGCAACACATTTCCAAAGAAAATGAAGGCACCAGCTGACAATTTTTTGTGTTGCAAATGAACAGGTGAAGTGAAGCATTTGTGGCAAAAGTATCTGATAGCCTTTGCAACCTGCAAGCTTACTTACCTTGCAAGCTGCGCATAATTGCATCAAAGTTAGATGTAAGCACACAAGCCTATTCAAAAAGATATAATGCTGACGTGGCTTTTAACTTTATGGTCCTTACTTTCACAAAATGTCACTGCGTATAATTGTTTTCCCATTTTATGGAGCAAAAGAAGTGCAGCAAAGAATAAATAAGAGAAAGGAGTTCACAATACATTTATCCTAATAGTTGGAAGAACTATTAACCTTTCTCATATAGGATAAAGTAATCTTCTCTCTAATACCACACTATTTTTATTCACCTGATTATAAGTGAGTGAAATAATTTTATTAGGTCCACAATAAACAAGAGTTAACTCGACGTCGCCTAGCTTGGCTCACTCGGGGACAATCGGGGTTCTAGCACGGGCCCGCTCGATAGCCAGGATATAAAAGGTCAGGTCAAGCTTATTAAAGCCTAGGACCTGACCTGATTAGAAATGAAACGTTTTTACTAGGTACTCTATTGATAAGCAGAATGCAAGTCAAATGAGGTTTTTCTATTGCAGAGTACTAAAATGGTGCGTTCACTGTCAGTGCCACCATTATGAAACTTAATGCATAGGACTGGTGTGGCCATACAAAAGAAAACAAATTCTGAGGTTACTTTAAACAATAGGTATCCGTGCCTCATCTACGCTGTCCACATTGGGAAGACAGAGTGCATGGTCAGTGTGGGTTCCCAAGGTGGCACCTGGAAGTGTCACCAGGTACAGCCTATGCTGCACCAAGTCCTGGGGCTCCTTTAGTACAAGGCGAATGCATGGAGGGTGCTGGCTGGCAGGGTCTTCCTCGCCCGCACTGCTGCTCTCGTCGGTTGTACTGGCAGTCTCATCGCTGCAGCTGTCTTCCACCTCCCCTTCTTCTATAGACAGCTCCGCGGCTGACTCGTCTCTCAGCTCGAGCTTCTTGCGCTGTTGGAAGCAGTAGTTATTCTGCAGTGGCCTACAACACCCACTAACTGTTTACTAGCTGTTTCTTTTCGCTCTTCGTTACGTTGTTGTTTAACAGTCAGAAAGTATACTAATTGCCACTGCATGTTGTGAAACTAACATAACATAATATATATCAATAATAATAAGCCTTAATTTCATTGTCATGTGTGTTTTGTCCAATCAGATGTCTTGTCGCTGGAGTGCATTATCATGTGCAAGGCGCACTCGAAAGGCATATCATATGGGAGCATCACAATGTTATGGTTGTGCATATCAAATAAACTAGGAACACAGCATCTTGCACGTGCAAGGTCATGTCATAGCGCTAACACAACACGGTGAAAGCAGCAGGTTCTCTTCGCTATCTGATTAGTCCACACAAAATTTTGAAAATATTTCTAAAATGAAGGCTGTAAAACCGGTGCATGATGTTCAAGTGTGGCAACACATTCCTTACCATAAGTGTGCAGGCATTAATAATGTATACCGATGATTAAATAATGGTAGTTTATACTGGTAAACATTCCAACGCTTCGTCATGCTACCAGTATATGAGCAAAGTCAACCTGGGAGTGTAAAGCCTATAGTGCTAGTCTGACCTGACACACAAATTCACGCAAGTCAGGATGACTGGTACTGGGGAAGTTGGTAACAATTCCTTTACTCTGTCTTCGTTTTTTGCGCTGTTTACCTCGACCAGCTATCAAGTCAGGGTAGACTGTAGATCATCTCAGTTGGGGTCGCTGAACCAAAATAGATTTTTTTTTTACGTTGAGAAGCTCTGTTTTTGGGAAACCTGTGCATGGGCTCCCCTGTAGCTTCCTGCCCTAAATGCATGGATGTCAATTTTGATCAACTTCACATGCAAGATGTCAAGGAAAAAGCCATAACAAATGAGGATTCTGTGGGCACTGGTAATAATCATAGAACAATGACTCGATGTGTTACATTTACTTTTGGTTGTCACAAAAGTAAAAAGAAAATATGTTAAATGAACTTGGCAGTAACTGTCACATGATTCTATGAGCTTTTATATAAGGATATAGAGTGCTGGAAGTGTCAGCTGCTGGTGTATTTCCATATGTGTATTCAGATGTACTTTACATGCTGCTCTCGTCTGTTCCTGTGAATCCGTGCAGTATCAATTTACTAGTACAAGCTGATTTACCAAACTAATAACTGTCACTGACTGAAAAATTTAGCCCAAATTGAGCACCTAGATTCTCTGTGATGGTTGAAAAAAAAAAATCAAACGGGCATCATTGTTGGTGAGCATAGTGTCTTTGGTCTTCGAACTTAAGAAATGTATGAACAAAGCAAAACCAACCAACCTTGCGCTTTGGTTTCTTAACTTTGCGTGCCTGTACTTGAGAATGCACTTCATAGCTACCCGTGTCTGAATTATAGCGGTAGTATGTTCCTGAATTTGGCTCATAAAGAAGCTGCGTTGACTGCGGAGAAAAAGAAAGGAAAACATAGTTACATGCCAAATTCACTGGGAAGTTTGAGAAGGCACGGGCAAAACACATAATACTATAAGAGGCAAGCACATGTCCAGGACTCCATTGTGCTCCTGCATTTGCTTTTCAAGCAGATACGAAAATTTGACATCTTGAGATGCAGGCAAATAAGTAGTGTACAAGCAAGGCATTATGAAGTAGGTGTCAGCATACTTACTGGATCATAGTAGCAACCCGTTGAGACACTGTAGTACATCTGATACTCTTCGTTGAAAACATAGTCTGTAGAGTCAACTGCTTCCTGCGCTGCTGCCTTCACCAAGTCTGCAACTGTTACCTGTGTAACAGAAGGGTGGCACATGCCTAATGTGAAATCAGCAGCACCACTCCGTAACATGCACCACATCCATACTGTAGGGCAAAAAACGACAAGACAGACACAAAGAACGACACACCACAAGCGCTATAATGTGTCGTTCCTTGTGTCCGTCCTGTCGTTTTTTGCGCGACATTATGAATGTGATATGACACAAGCTAGCTCAGCAACAAATCCTTCTGTAACATGCACATTTTGCTTTTCTGAAGAATAATTTGGCGACTGTTTTGAGCATGCGTGGAAATAACTGCTAAGAATCCTGATGATTTCATGCAATTGGCTGCTCTAAATTCAGAAGTGCTGCTTTCAGTAGCATTCAAGTTGATGGTTTGTACACGGGATAACCAGCAACAGCAGTTACTTCCCCGTGTGGTGCAGCCCCCATGTCAAATTTAACACAAATTTGACAACCATCCTCTATAAAATGTTTTGTTGGGCAAGTTGACTCACGACTTAGAAAAGAAAACCATACTGTAAAAAGGAACGAGAATAACGCGAGAACACATGAAAGTGGAAGTTAGCCTCAATTCTGTGTTCTTGTGTAGTCCTTGTCTCTTTTGCACTATGGCTTTTTGCGTCTAAAAAAAAAATAATCTTTTATCGACTGAACTACTACTGCGTCAAAGTGCTCTCTGAAAAAAATGTTACCTTGAATGTTTTTTCCCCCTCTTTAAACCTTAGCCCTCCTCCACCTGTGTAGGGTAACAAATCAGACATGAACAGGATTTAACTGCCTGCCTTTTGTTTTTCTCTATCACTGCTGCACAAGCTTTATACAGCTAACTGCAGGACTGAGAATGAGCAAGCCAAGATAGCGAGAAAGCTGGAGAGAGCTAGAGGTCGGTACATGAAATAACTGTGGGGTGAGGCAATGTTTAACAAGTTATCAGGTGGAATTAGCATAAATGTAGAACGTCCAAGTAGTTGTACACGTGTTCACCACTGAGTAAACATCTCACGCCACCATGTATCACAGTTATGTGAAGGGCACCACTAGTCTGTGTTTATGAGATTCACGTTGTAATCTTTCACAATTCACACGATGTTTTTCCAATGCGAAACACGGTTCTACTAAGCCGCACCCAAGCAAAACTTTATAATAGTTATCTAACAAAATAGTTAAAAATTTTAGTGCATTGTGCAAGAACATCAATCCGTGTGGCTGCGAAATTGAAGCCGGAAAATGGCACAACTAACGCAGAGCTGTAGCATTATGACAGCCAGGCGCATTATTCATTCAACAACGTATGACGGTACTCGTATTATGTAACGCAACCAAATTGAACTTTTCGAGCAGTCCAGTCACGTTAGCTGGTTAATGGCCCTCACATTTGATCCCTCCGGTGGTTTCCAGTCTTGTGTGCCGTCACCACTATTTGACGGTATCGGTTCGTTCTTTGAATGGCACTGGCACGGACAGCAGCGGTTGCCGGTACTGCTATTGCTCACCAATTCTAGGTCGAGCAACACCGCGTCCTTTCCGTCCTCCTGTCCAGCACTTATTTTTACATCAGTGAGCATAATGACAAGCTGACCCAGCACCCAGCGCACATCAGTTTCGAACCGCGTAGCAGTGTCGTGCAAGTCTTTGACCAGCGACATGTGGTTTTCCAGCTTGGTTATGTGCTCTTTGATGGACAGTTGACGTTCCAGGTTGCTTATTTTCTCCAAGAAATGGTCGACGCACTCGGTCTGGGCCATTTTTGCCCTTTGATTATGCACACTTCGTACAGACACGGCGAAGTAAGGCACTACGGTGAAGTGGTCGGCAACGCGCACGACGTGTGGGTAGAGCAACTCGAGCAAAATGCTGCAGCGTCACAGTTTATAACTAGATTATTGCAGCTTGCCGGGCTATGAACACGACCTTTGCTTCAAACGCGCGCAAATGACACACTTCAAACGCGGCGACGGCGGCTGTGGTGTAGCAGCGCCAGTGGGCTACGTGCGATTAGTAGCCGAAGCCGAAAACCGGAAACCTTTGAAGACGCAGCGGAACTCAACAAACATGGCAGGCATGTGTGCGCAAGGTGAATTTTGAATGACTCATGCCCTGTGCGGTGGTACTTGTGAGATCCCGTGTGTGTAAAAAAAAATCGGAGTAAAATCCCCGCACAAATAACGTCCGAACTGTCTTCTGTGACCTTACGAGGTACAACCTTCTTTTCTGGCATCCTAGATGTGCTCTTGCGTCGTGCCCGTAAGATGCGGATAAGCATGCAAACACAAGTAAGCGAGAAATGCGAGGCTTATTTTAGGCGTCTGTACAAACGCGAAGATGACATTCGCGTAAATTGCCTTTACGTAGAGACCTTAATTCGAGCCTTAAAGTGGGTAGATGACAAGTCCACCCAATATCACTTGGTTGCCAGTCCGAGTCAAAGGGTCACTGCACGGCCACAATATTTTGTCAACAGCGATGTCATACAAGGGGCGGCATGTGTCGTACTCCTATATCTTGATCTTCTTGATTGAGTGCGTTTCCTTCTCTTCAAAAGCCTTCGTATGCGCGTATGCAGGTGCGGGTAAACGATTTGAGAGGGCCTGGCTTTCGTCCATCAGCGCAACGAAAGTACAACACGTCTGATGCTCACTTGTGAGCTTTTAATGAACTTTTTGTGTATTTATTCGCTTAAATATAGTGCATCCCTTTAGTTTGTAATTCAATTACGTTTGAGTGGCTATTAAATGAAACTTCTAGAACACCAGAGTGGTGTGGTTTAGCTTTTGCTGCCTACCGCGTGTCGCGGTAAACGTGAGTTTCTTTCGTGCTTTGCGTACCGTCGGGATTTGCGTTGTGTACGCGCCCATCTCTTGCATCACCGAAGCGTTTGACGTTCGCACGGAACACGCCTGTTGTCGCTGCGCGCGCAGATATTGCGGGCATTCTTTAGAGATAAAGGCAGGGTATTGATCATGCTTTGAACGAGCGCATCCACGTATCTCTGCTGGATACGATTGGCAACTAAACTCGACCAAGTGCGCCGAACCGGTTCAGCACTTGAAGCCTGCGTTTGGAACCTGTGCAGGATCGCCGCCGAAAAGTCAGCATGGAGGTTCCCTGAATGAACAAGATGCCTCTGCAACAGAAACCCGGCCTGATGGGTGTTTCTAATGCGAAAGAAGACAGAGGAACGCTTCATATGTGAGCATAGCACATTTTCCTAGTTATTTACTGCCACGTGGTCGTAAATGTGAATTAAATGTTAAAATGCGAGCTGTTCAACAAAACATTTCTAGAGGATTCATGAAGGCTATCATGATTCTATAAGAGACTATGCTAATAAAACTGTTGAGTTCACTGGTGGTATTGGTATTTCTGTACTATAACGAAACTATCTACGCATATTTGTTATTCTGGTGTAAGTATTCATGAGGTGTGTACGAGTAAACCCATTAACTGGTGTTGCGAAATATTGCCAGTGAATTGAGGTTCATGAGGCTGATGAATGTTTTGTGACTTGAAACATTGAGCAGTTGAGAAACATTGAGCAGTTGAGGACATTCTGCCTGCATTTCTGTTCTAAAGCACCATCACTTGGTGCATGTAACTACTTGTGATGTTACCATATAGAACTGTTTGAAAAAAAAAGTTAATTAGCAGATTAATAATGAATACTAATTCTAGAGATCATGTGTTGAAATGATAGGTGGGTGTGGCCAGTGTGGTTGCTTAGACCTTCGGTTTGTGCCCCACTGTTGAAATGTTTAGCATTGAGTTCGATTGTGTGTGAATGGCTCCAAAAAGGTTCATGCACAAAAAATGGACTCTAAAATAGGACCTTGCTTTTTTGCTCACACTATCCTGACAGATGACTGACTGAAACAGCTGGACTACGTTCACATTTGTTAAGTGTTTCTTGTTATTTTTATTTTAAAACTTTTGAAGTCAATATAGTGAACCACAGTCTCTGATTTTGCCTGTTATTTTTTGAACTGGATGTCATTCTATAGGGCAGTTACCGTTAATTGAGGTTCGAAACTGTACTGATATGTGTAAAGAACCTGAACTAGAAACAGTGACGCCTTTCCTAGCTGATGAGGAAATAAATATAAAAACCAGAAGGAGCAGGGCAAAGGTCTCTACGTTTACACGCAACTAGGCTTTAAATCGAGCAACCCATGCAGTTTCTTTCTTGTTATCTTTCTGCAATACTTTGCTACTGAAAGTGTAAGTTGGGCTATTCATTGGTAGCACAGGACACCACTGTATGGTGCATTAATAAATAATAGAAATAATACCTTTTATGTAGTGAAGATGAATTCAATAGTATATTGTTGCTGTGGACACCAGCAAAAATTTATTAGGCTGATTAAATTGTTATACTGCACTTATTAGTCAGTACCGGAAGAAGAGCTTTGTTGTGCCAGAAAGGATGTAAAAATTGAATTTGGGAGGCAACTGTGCACTTAAAAACTTAACCAAAAGCTCTCCATGTTGTCAAAGCTACATAGCATATCTTAGAAGACGAATAATTTTCTATTGGTAGTAAAAAGAGATAGCACTACATTTGTACATTTAAGAGAAACTCTGTCTAGCAACTTGCATAGACATTTGATTGCATGAAAATGACCGTTACAAAAATTGCTGCTGAATGTGAGGAGTCATTGCGAAACCACAACATTCTTGCTGTGGCTTGTTTGCAAATATTCAGAAAGGAGTTGTTGGCTGCTTACCTAAGAAATAAGTTTTTGTTTTTAATTAACCACAGCCTTTATCCAAAAGTGCAGATAAAATATTGAAGATGTAATCGATCAGTTAAATTTATGTAATGCTACAATAGTAAAAGAATTCTGCATGGTATCATTGGTTCTGAGAGAGCACATATACTATTGGACAACATGCTAACAAATTTCGGTTCCGTGTGAAGTATGCACAGTATGTAAGTGTATTGATGTGTTATATGAAGTATCTTTTGTACATAATTACACATCTGAACAAGAGTCCTGCATTATTTACTGCGCCAACTGATTTGAGCATGCCAAGTTGGGAATATCCCTCTGTACAAGGGACTCTCTTGGCGTTGTAGTGACTAGCTTTACTTAAGAAGGGACTTGAAAGCATTAAATAGCCAATGTGTGAGTGAGAACTCGGTACTTTTTAACTTATGTTTGAATGTAGCTGTTTCAAGACTATCGACGATCTTGAAAAAACGTTTATCTGGTTTGTCGGAGAGTCGTAACATACCAGTGTTGATAAAATTGTCTGTCCTGTGCATACTTGGGAAAAACAGCTTTAACTGCCATGGTATAAAGCGATAGGCTACGTGATGGAACACTTCAAATGATAAACAATCAGAAGTGTTTGTAGGAAGCGTTGTCCTCTTTCTGTTTGCAACAACTGGCTGCCTAAGCAGCTTGAGCATGCAGTCTTTTGGGAGCATTCATATTTCAGAACAGGACAGCAAAATGCTTAAGGATTGTCTAATGAGGATTTTTGGAGCTTAATAGTTTGAGTTTAATAATCTTCACCTCACGGTAATTTTGTCTTCAATGTGTGACTAGCGATGTGTCTCTATTGAGGAGTTATGTCTTCTTACTAGTGTTTTTACTAAACTATTATATTTTATTCACCACTTTTTCACAATGGCATGCTGCAGTGTACACGAAGCAGGTCACTTAGAGTACATATTTGAGGAAAGTGGTACAAAACCACAACAAAAAGATATTAAGTGGACAGGACAACATGCTACTAGCATCTCAAGTTTAACTGAAAGCATAAAAGAATGTACACATGCAATACAAAAATAACAAGGTTAAAAAAAACCAAGGAATGAGTGTGCATATAACAAAAAAAAAAAAGGTCAAGAACATATAGGTCATCAGATGCATCTTTTGAGGGTCAAATATGTACATGTATGTCATCCCAAACAGCCACAAGATGGTCAGAGATCTACATGTATATCATTGCCTGTATGTTTAAAATGGGCACCCTTTTCGATCATTTTTAATGCTTGGCTGCCTGCCTTCATTTCTGGGACCCCATAGAATTTTTTTCTAGCACTGATGTTCCTCTGTTTTTTTTTAACTTTGCTGCATCTAGTTTCAGTTTCGTGCTTCGGCCGGTTTTGCCTTATTTTTCCCGCAAAACTGACGGCTTTCTGGTTTAGAATCTTTTGAAAAAGGGGGTGGGTTTGTCATTATCTCATTTATTGCTCCCTGGTACGCAATAACGCCCATTTCCTTGCTGGCGCTGACGGACACGAACAATGTTGCTGTGGTTGGATTTCCTGTTTGAGGGACTTGTGCAAGAACCACTTTTCTTTTGTTGGCGATAAGATGAATCATTTTTATATGTTTTAGACTTGTTTTTGCTTTTTGGACGTGCTCACAATTACACAATTTTCTTAAGTATGCTCACATTGTGCTTGTGCTATGGAAGTGCGTGCCGGTTTATCGACTGCAAAAGTAAGTGTTGCAGCGATTATCCTTGCTCGACTGGCTTACTAGTACCTGATTCAGTAACCGTTAGCCCGTCATAAGAAGTGTTACTTACTAGTTAAAGGGGCCCTAAAACACTTTTTCTAGTAACCGTGGAATGGATTCAATAAAAGAGCTCATTGCTTGATGAATTCAACGCCGCAAAAATTTTAAGAATCAGTTCAGTATGAGTGGAGTTACGAAGACATGTTGCAAGCTGTAATCACATTCTCTCTTCTCTTATTCCGACGAAAGCGCTGGAAGCTAAGCAGGAGGAAATGGCACGGGCAAACAAAATACGACATGAGCACTTCGCAACCTTGGGCACTTTTTCTCTCTTTTTTTTTTCAAATACGCGGCTTTATGAGGGTGATCGTGCGCGTGGACAATCCGCATCCTCCCGCGGCGATTCCTGTAACGACCGAGCATGCCATGTTAAAATCAGCCGAAGGCTGATAAATGGGTAATCCACGTGTGATTTTCGAACGTCTTCCGTCATTTGTCAAGGGAAAAGAAAGCAATTTTTAGCTGACTTTGATAATTTATTGTGAATTCTAGGTCGCATGCTGTGCTATAATATTTAGCTCGCATGTTTTCGGGAGCCTCTAGTGCTGATGGGCAGCGTTTTCTGACCATGCTCAAAAAGTGTTGCAGTGTTCCTATAACAGTCAGATGCGGAGCGAGCAACACCTTAAAAGCATGTGCCGGTAGACGATACTCACTGTATAAAAAGTGGCTTTTCTCGCCCCTTGTATCCACTTACCGCTACTTCGTTCACTTATTTCTGTATGTCTATGATCTACACAGACGTTTATTGCAACAGATAATTTTTTAAAAGTCATATAGGTTTCTTTAGACTTCATCTTGCGGTTGCTCATGAAAAAAAAAAAAAAAAAACATGTCCCTGTAACAACACAAACATTTTTGTGATTTTACTGTCACCCAAACAATTCTTAGACAATTTCTCTCTAAAATAGACTTGTCTGAATAATTTAGGTCAGCAATAAAGAATACTTTTTAAATGCGTTTCACAAAAAAGATCGAACTCTGAAATGATTAAGAAAGAAAGATTTAAGGGACCGACAACTGCCCAGAAAATCAAATGAGATGACTGCATGGATAGAAAGATTGTCCCTCATAGCGACTCAAACCAACCTTTTTTTTTTCCCTCTTGAGAAGTTGAGTTATATTTTTATTCATTGAAGATTGCAAAAAAAATGGCTTGTGGCACCACCTGGTTGCAGGAACTTCAATTATTCAATGCATCCTGACACGTGACCGTAGGTTAGTATATGCAGTCGAAAATTTTTTGTTTGTATTGAAGTATTGTTAGCTTTTTATAGTACTAGATCATTAGGTTATTAGATTATTTATAGTATAGTATTAGATATTACTTAATAAAAATGTAAATATAGGCCTGCGTTAGTATTACGCATTAAAAGGGCGCTGCCTTTGCATGACGCAATGATCCCATGCTCATCATCAAGTCTTGAGCAACATTCATGCTTGATTCCGGGTTGCCTAGATTTTGGAGCAATTTCTTTTACCAACACTTTGTCTCAAAAATGACGTGCACTGCTACTCGGAACGGCCAGGAAAATGTGCAGTGACGTTTTTGGTCTCTTGGATTGGCTCGTGTGTCGAGAAAGTAATGACGACAGGACAAGCCATTTAAGACACAGGCGAATTAACTTTGGCCACAGGTGCACGCAACGGTGTACAAATGCAGGAAAGCTGTATAAAGCCACATCGTCTCATTTTAATGGTGGCTCGTTATTTTTAAAAATAGTTTTAAAGCTCAGAATAAATGTGGTTAAGCGTAATTGAAGGAACTCCTGCGAAAGCAGAATGACAGCATGCACAAGTCGCTAGAAGGGCTATCGGCATCGCTATCAATCCTCAGCGTTGCTGGACAAAAAGGAACATCCGTGCTCAGAGCCTTTCAGATAGAAAAATACTGCTTACAAAATAGTTACATTCTTTTAGGAATAATGACTGCAGCTATGAACACTACAAAGAGTAACATTTCTGGCGCGCCAGAAAAAAAACTGGGTCGGAAAAAAATTCAGTTGTCTGTTCCTTTAAATGTATACACCTCGCGCCTAGACTTCGTGCCACCAAAGGATAGCTGATGCACGAAAAACCCACTTTTGCAGGCTTTTCATATTCATATTTATTCTGCGGTTGCTTGATTATTTAATTTTTTGTTTTTGCACTTTGTATCTTTCTACGCTTTCCAAATAATTTCATTTTCCAGTAGCCCATCCTCCTGTCTTTTCGTTTCTCTGTTGTTGTTTTTTTGTGTTCTTTCTTCAAATAAAAAATTTGTGCCAACTCGCCCAACTGCTCCTGTTAGTTCATTTCAAATTGATACTTTCATATGCGTAGTTATATGATTAAGTATGCGACCATGTCAGGTGTTCTTTATGCTGGTACCTGGTAGAAGGCATAGAGGAAGAAATAAGCTAGGAAATAACACTGCATTATGCAGCCATTCCTATCAAATCTATGCTCTGTGAAGCCTTATTTCCTAGCATTATCGAACCAACAGGAGATGTCAGACATGCAACAGTATGTTTGTACGACTGCGATGCTGGAATTTTGCCAGCACTGCATACTTATGATGTGGCAATGAAAATCTGGGCCAATACCAATTTTTCTTGCCTTCATTTGTGTAGTGTGACAATTCCTCTTTATCTTTCTTTCATGCCACACCCATAACCAATATTATGCCTGAAATAATTGTGTAATTATATTCCTGTTCCTAGACCATATTCTCATGTCGCCCTCTGAGTTTGGTTTCCCACTGCATCATCTCTCTTACATCACACTATTTCCATTTTACAGATAGTGCAAAATGTAGCATTCACGGGGCTTAATGCATAATTTAGTGTTTTCATCCTACTACTTGTGTCTGTATACTTAATTCATTCTACATATTTATATTTCCTCACACTTTATTACTGCTATTTAACAATGCCCAACACTCATTGGTAACCAGAACTGCAATTTGGAGATGATTGGTTATAGCCACTGCACAAAATAAGGAATTCTTCGTTCTTTTACATTTGTATTCAAGCCCATGTCTGGTTTTTCAAAACAGACAGCCTTTCTTATATTCATCCATGGCAGTGGTTTAAGAAGGCTGTTTAGGCTACTGTGGAAGGAGACATGAGTAGACTTCAGCCACACATTGTGTAGTGTCGCCCCGCCACGGTGGTCTAGTGACTAAGGTACTCGGCAGCTGACCTGCAGGTCGCGGGTTCGAATCCCGGCTGCTGCGGCTACATTTCCAATGGAGGCGGAAACGTTGTAGGCCCGTGTGCTCAGATTTGGGTGCACGTTAAAGAACCCCAGGTGGTCGAAATTTCCGGAGCCCTCCACCACGGCGTCTCTCATAATCGTATGGTGGTTTTGGGACGTTAAACCTCACATATCAATCATCAATCATTGTGTAGTGCTGTAGGTGCCCTTAGGGAGATGGAAGAAAATGTCGTAGTTATACGAGATATGTCATCGTAGAAAGAAAATTTTGAAAGCAGAGTCTAGTTTTCTTGTAAAAAGTTACCTACTTTGTGCCTTTACTCACATGGGCTCCTGTAATTATTTCTTTTTACATAAATACATGCAAACAGGGTGCATTTGAATGTTACCATGCTTTCCCTTTATTCACTGCTTGCTTGTTAACAAATAATGAAAAGAAAGTTTAGCAATAGCCCTGGAAGCGTCACAGTTTTTATTCTGTGCTGACAAATGCCTAAATTGTGGGAAGGCAATTATAATAAAAAATCTGTTGCTGAGGGAAATGCTTAGCTGTGCTGTTTCTTGATGGTTTGCAGTAAAACTGAAGTGGAGCCACTTGCAAGTAATTGAAATCAAACTTTTCGACCTCTGAAAATGACATCATTGCCTGAAAGAAGAAGCAAGAGCTTGCGCAGCTCGCTGCCAGCCACATAAGTGATAGTATATAAGAGACGAGGTTGCAAGGCGCCATGGAGGAGAAGCGTGTGGCAGACTACTTTGTGGTGGCCGGGCTTCCTGCCAACCCACGGCCCCTCGAAGAGGACTGCGTAGCGATGCAGTCATCTGGGGCAAGCTACGGGTCTATGCCCGTGACGGACATTGCCGTGATTGTGCGCACCGAGGGCGAGACGCCGCCGCCCGGATTCGAATGCATCGAACAGACTCCGATGGGATTCCCGGCCGATCTAAACCATGGTAGCCTTAGGAGTCCCAGTATATACCTCTGCTACCGCCGAGGAAGGGACAAACCTCCGCTTGTGGACATTGGGTAAGTGGTTAGCTTCTCCTTTCTCATTTACTGGTTTATATATGGTGGGAAGGTTTGAAAGAACTGATTAGTATTTCAAATAACTTGAGCATTTTAATGTTGGCATTTACCCAAAAAGCACCTAATGCAGATAACTAAAGAAGAGGGTGAAACTGTGTGATTTGAACAAGGAAAACATAGAAACGAAGACCACAGGACAAGTGCAAGGTCTTTGTTCCTTTGTTATCTTTGTTCAAATTGTGCTATTTCATCCTCTGCCCTAATCTAGTACCAGCTAGCCCTCATCAAGCTGCAGTGCAGACAACTACCGATGAAAGTTTCTTCTGCACACTTCACTAAAATTACTAGGTACTTCCTCTAATCAAGAAACCATGTACAGGCTTGATCACAAATTATCATCAGTTTATTTGAGCTCCCTGGGCAGAACAAGACTTTGCCAGATATTCCGAACCACTCTCATCTTGTTTTCACATGCCCTTGTGGGTGGCTTCAGATTAATGTAGATGATCTCTAGTTCCTTAAGGGATAACCTTGGGTAGTTGCTCAACCTTGGGCAGTTATATTTGCTTATAGCGGCCATGTATGGCTGGCGCTTTAATGTACTATAGAAGATCAACTGCATTTGTACATTCTTCATTATATTGGAGTGTGATCATTTGAAGGAATCAAACCCATGACCTCATTGTTTTCCTGTTTCTATGTGTCTGAGCAGGGTCCTGTACGAAAACAAGCAGCGTGTCATGGCTGACAGTGAGATTCTCAAGAAAACACCTTATGGGAGGCCAGCGAATGTGAACAACAGTGGCTCTCGAACATTCCTAACTTTTCGCAGGGCCTCTGAAAATGCCCCATGCAATCAGCTGGTTGTCACCGACCTTTGTGTCATTCTCGCCAACAAGGCAAGTGCTCAGTTTTTATTAGCAGATGATCAGCTTGCTGCTTAGTGAGAAATTCACTAAAATTTGCAATTTTTCATAAATTGAACTACAGCTTTGTCTTCTTTGAAATGTTAGCGACATTGTGGAGACTCTCTGACGGTGCGTGTGTTGGAAGTTTTTGAGTAAAGAATTGTATGCATTCATCAGGTGTCCGCAAAGCCATTTTTATTGTTACACAGAGTTATGTATACCATAAGTAGTTTGTCTCAGTGAAATTCAATAAGAAACATTACCTAGTAACTCTAAAGTTCATCTTAATTACAAGCCACAGTTAACCACTAATTATTTTAAAAAGCATACTAAGGTGCTCTCTAGTGAGCTATACAGGGGCATCGGAGCTTCTTTCCTATTTAAAGCAATAGCTTCAAACTTGGTGCTTGTTTTTAAGAAACCAACACAATGTACTGTCAACTTGCAATCATTTGAGGTAACTAAAAAAAAATACAATATTGAAAAATAATAAAATATAGGAAAAACATAGAAAATTGACTCCCCCTTCCCCCCAAAAAGAAATCTTCATAAGTCTTTAGCATAAAATTAATGGTAAGTGCTTTAGTGATTGGTGCTCTGCATCCTACCCGAAATTGGCAAGGGTGGGCAAATGCCGACAAAAACAGAATAAATCGCTTTCATGCTACAAGTGCAGTTTTTATTAGGTTATTTATTGCACAATAGACCCTTTTTATAATTGTAAAGCTAGCTTTCCTGCTATGCAGTTTGCCCTACTAATGGCGGCTAGTCACTATCTGCAAACAGAGTGTTCAAGCGCAGTTTATTTGCACTAAGACTTGGAAAATGAAGGCTTACCTATCTCGACATTGCTGCGCACAATAGACGAGCCCCAGCGTGTTTCACTAGGACCTGGTCTCCATTTGAAGTAGGACAGGTGCCGCCATTAGTAGGGCAAACATGCAGTGCCGAGAAGCGCACTTGCGAATTATGAAAGGGGTCTATTATATGGACACTCTCGGCTGGATTTTGGCGCTGGCGTCGGCTCGTCGTCACTCACCGTATATGTGTATGTATCTATATATATGAAAATGCAAGAAAGAAAAAAAAAAATCAAGAAAAAGACTGTTGCGTGGAATCGAACTTGGGACCACTGAGACGAAAGTGTGACGTCCTTCAACATTCAAACGACAAGCTATTTATATCTACCACTTACCGCTGGTGCCAAGCATCTTAAGGAGGTGGGGAATATTGTGTTTTCAGCCTTACCAGCAAGATGGCACAGTGAGCGCGCGTCCACACATAGTCACGACGCGTCGGCTTGCACTCATCGCCCCCGCATACTTTGCCCCGCGTAGAGGAGGTGGTGGACGCTCGATCACGCGCTCCCTTATCTCGCAGTGGGGAGGATCCTTCATCTTGGCTAGCCTTTGGGTTTTGCCGGAACGATTCTGTTGTAGTTACCGAGCGCACAAAGATCACTGCAATCATCGCACAGTCTCCATATGGGAAAAGAGCTCGCTTTTCAGACACAACGAAGTAATAACTGAGACACTTATTCGCGTTAATCTGTACCTGCGAGTATGTTTCGTGCGTTATTTGTGCGTGAGAAATGCGGGGAACATCTAGATATGCTTGCGATTCTGCGCATGACTACCAATTTGTTGCTATCGCGTTCATTGTCTTGCCTGTGCATCAAAGCTGTGACTTTTTTGTAGCCGAACATAATGAATTGCTTATTGATGAGTAAATTACTCTTGAAAGCCCTGTTTGTCATTCACATAAAGTTAAGTGAAAGAGAAAAATCATTGTTTGTCTTTTATACAATTTGATTGAACCCTCTTATATTTTCTTGTAGCAATAGGCAGAGGAGAAGTTTGTATGAGTACATGATTTTGCCTCATGGCTCTGAAACTGCATCAGGACGTAATAATTCCATATTTATGCAGTACTAATTGCCATGAGACTGTACCAAACTTCAGAGACCATAATCTAACCATGCACGTATGTTGCCAGGATTGTGATTGAGCTTATGAGTTCATATGTAGAAAAAATTATGCGGGAAAATGTGGTAAATTCTGAAATAGAATAAATTTTGACATTTGTATGCTTATGAAAAGTTTCTTCTGGTGTTTATTGTTATATACGCTGCTTTGATTACTTTAACTTGTTTAGTATGCTTAATTAAAGAAATACCGAACAAAATTTCTGTGGCGAAGATTTTCCGCCACGTTGAAAGAATGGGTTCTGAAAACGATAGGCACAACCTACATCATAGGCGTAAGCTAGAGGAGGAGGAGGAAAGAACTTTATTCAGAGTCCGGCGAGTAGATGGGGTGGGCGATTGGCCCCGCCTAGGTTACGGCCAGGAGTCCTTGAATCCTGGCGGCTTCCTCGGCCCACTGGACGGCCCACATTTGGTCTTCGAGGACGGAACTGAGCATTGCGGCTTCCCAGCGCGCGCGAAGGCTGTCAGCAGAGGCCGCATACTTGTTATGAGTACTAATCCCTCTACATTCCCATAACATATGCTCCAGAGTGGCTCTGGAGTCGCAACGCTTGCACCTGTCCGTTTTGTATATATCAGGATATATTATGTGCGATAGCGCAGGATTCGGATATGTCCTAGTTTGTAACTGCCGCCATTCGACAGACTGTCTTTTTGTTAATTTTGGGTGAGGTGGCGGGAATATGCCCCTCTGTAATCTATAATGCTTTGTAATTTCATTGTATCTGGTCATTCTGTCTTCCCACTCCCACTCGTAAGCTAGAGGAAAATAATGAATTTACTGCATTTTTCACAAACTGCTGCGTCTAGCAGCTGCACCGTGATTTGGAGGAGGTGGCACTCAGCGACGTTTAATGCACCAGCGATGGGCATGCCAATAATGCCAGCCATCACTCACAACTCGAAACCCGGTCAGCTTCCACTTCGGTTCCTATAACCAGTGTGATCGGCACAAGCAGTGAACAATGCTCCGGGGTGGGATTGGGCTTCTAAATGGCGGGGCACATCTGAGCACCTTTTTGGAAGAGGAAGAGTGAGACATAAAGAAGTGGTGGGGGAAAGAAAAGTAGGAGAACAAAACGTGCATCCTGCATTTGCTGCGGTGGCTTTGACATCACGGCTTGCGCTTTGACGAAACCGATGTGCGTTTACAATCCTCAAAAAATGCAGCCAGCTGTTCAGAAATATATGAAACAAACTCTCTTTATTGGAACAGTAACATCTTTGTAGAACTTCGATGTTTTCATCAGCTTTTTCAAATTTCGTTCAGCATCCCATTGAGATGACAACTTGTTGACTGAGCTCCATGCAGCCATTCTGTTTCTTTATTGTAACTGATGTTTGATATTGACCAGGGAAAGTACTGTGGCTAAGTGTGGCAATGACACTGTGAAGTTTCGAGAGCAACATTTTGTGTGCCTTCTAGAAGATGCCCTGCAGGGGCGTCTGCGCAAACAGGCGTTTGGTGCGTGGCAACACCACGGACCCGAGCCAACGAGAGCGTACCGACTCCCTCCCATGCCTCGCCGTACGTGGCTTAGCCGGGGGGCTGAGCTGACGCTGGGTGTTTGGACCTTTAATGCTCCCCAGCAGACGCAGCACATCCCTTTTGCCCCAGCTTCATGTAGACGGCACCCCTGGGCTGACCCACTCAGGGGAAATCGGCAGGGGAAATTGCCTTTTTCTGTCTCTCTCTCTCTCTTGATCTTCGTCTTTTTTTCTCTTTCAATCTTTCCTGTCATTGCCTCACTTCTGTTTACTTCCATCTTCCAGGAGCACATACCTTGTGTATGTTCTCTCTCTTGGTCACATAATATTGGGTTATAGTGGCTTTGTACAGCTGGCACTAGCATGCTTTTTTATAATTGTGCTACTGCGTCCCCATGTTGGGCTCCATGGTGAGCGGCTGACAAGGCTGCTGAATTTATATATACTTAATGGCCTCTTTTCTATTCCCCAAACTGTCTGATCGCCCTCTCCCTAAGAGGGGGCGCATCGAAGCAACATTGAATGTATTCATAAAGCTAAAAGAAATTTTCCCGTGCTTCCATGTAATTCACCGTGAAACACAAAAAAAGGACGCAAGAACAATCTCTCCGTTTGTCGTTTTGAAATGCCTCATCAATACCCTTGGTCCAGGTTATCAGGCTGCACGTATGGCTAGTGGCGACCTTCTTCTTGAAGTTCAAAGCAAGATCCAGTATGAAAACCTGACATAACTCACCTCTTTTGGAACCACACCTGTATCTATCACACCACATCATTCCCTGAGTTCCCGAGGCGTAGTATCTGATCAAGACCTAATTAATCTGACAGTGAGCTCTTTGAGGGCTGGAACAAACAGCAGTAACACATGTACAGAGAATTAAAATCAGGCGGGACAACAAAAAAAAAAAACCCGACAAAGCACCTCATTCTTACAATTTGCACAAGCACACTTCCAGAGTATATCAAAACAGACTACTTGAAGTTCGAGGTCCGACCCTACATCCCCATCCCCTGACATTGTTTTAAGTGCCAGCGTTTCGGCCATGGCTCTCAGAGCTGCCACGGCCGTCAAACGTGTGCAAAGTGTAGTTTGCATGAACATGCTACAGACAACTGTGAAGAAGAAACTCCCCACTGTGCAAACTGTGACGGCGGACACCTCGCTTTTTCTCGCACGTCTTGCATGGGAACATGAATAAAAATATATGCTCAAAGTTAATGAAAACATCTCGTTTAGGGAGGCACGCAAGCGTCCACCTTTGCGGGGTCCTTCGTTCGCGGAGGTGGCACGAAATGGGGCAGTGCCACCAAAATCCGCGGTGCCCGCAAGTACCACACAGAGTGGACGGGCGGCAGCGCCATTCACCCTTTCAGCGGAAGTAGCACAGGCTCTTCCGCCACCAAAAGGCTTGCACGCCTCTGGACCTGAAGCCTCAGGCCTTCTGTTTTGACTGATAGCCCTAAGACTTCCCTGCCCGTACGCGTGAACCGCGAGCGGACATCCAGCACCTCGTCCGAGGTGATGGACACAACAGCAAGTTCAACGGTGTCTTCGGCGCCAAAGGACAGATGGGGCTCTTTGGAGCGAGCCAGAAAGTCAAAAACTATCATCACGGCGCCTGACAAGGGCTCCTGAAGTAACACAGTACTTATTTTAGTACACACAGCACTCATTTACACTCACAATGGATACACAAATTATACAATGGAACGTCACAGGGCTGCTCAGAAACCTTGACGATATCCAGGAACTCTCACACAAACAGTCACCAAAAGTGCTGTGTGTAGAAGAGACACACTCAAATTCCAAGAACACCAATTTTCTACGTCTTCATGTAATATTCAAAAAGGATCGCAATGACGCTGTAGCGTCATCTGGTGGGGTGGCCATTATAGTTCATCAGGATGTTGCATGTACACATTTACCACTACAAACATCCCTTGAGGCAGTGGCTGTTCGAGCAGTTCTTTTGAACAATCTCGTCACCATCTGCACTCTTTAAATACCTCCACTATACCTCTTGGAAAAACATGAATTTCAGTCCTTGATAGACGAACTACCTGAGCCTTATCGCATTCTTGGAGACTTTAATGCACATTGTAGTTTATGGGGTGATTCTCGCTGCGTTGCACGAGGGTGTCTAATTGAACAGTTTCTTTTCTCATCTGGCGCTTGTCTTTTGAATCAGAAGCAACTAACATATTACAGCCTGGCCAACAGCTACTCATCCATAGATCTCAGCATTACATCTTCTTCACTCCTACCCCTACTCAAATGAAAAGTCATTAATAATCCTTATGGAAGCAGTCACTTTCCAATAATCCTGAGCACACCAATAGATAATGCATGTCCTCCACAGATTCCCAGATGGCAGATCGACAAGGCCGACTGGGGAGAGTTTAGAAAAGCTGCTCGCCTAAGTTGGTCCAACATACGTGGCTTAAGCGTAGATGCAGTTGTTGACTTCTTTACCACGTTTCTAATTGATGCTGCAACAAAATGTATCCCACAAACGGGACTCTGTGCAAAACAACGGGTTCCTTGGCGGAATAGCGAGTGTCGAAATGCACGCAAAAAGCAAAATAAAGTGTGGAGGCTGCTTCGGTACTCACCGACATCCGAGCATCTTAACAGTTTCAGAGACATTAAGTCCCAAGGAAGAAGAGTTCGTCGACAAGTGAGAAAAGAGAGCTGGCAGAAATTTTTAATGGGTAATAATTCATATACAGATGAGGCGAGAGTCTGAAACATGGTTGGTAAAGTAGCAGGACGACAGGAACACTCACTTCCACTAGTGAATGCACAAGGCAACAGCTTGGAGGACCAGGCGAACTCCCTTGGGGCGCACTTTGAACAGGTCGCCAGTTCGTCGAACTATACTCAAGCGCTTTAGCGACATAAAACCAAAATAAAAAGACAGAAAATAGAGCAAAAACCACGAAACATGAGGCATACAATGAACCTTTTTCTTTAGCTGAACTACAGGCTTCCCTTACCTGATGCAATGAATCCGCCCCAGGCTCCGACCGTGTAGTATATGAAATGTTAAAACATGTGCCATCCGAAACTCAAAAAAGCCCTTCTCTCCCTGTGTAATGCTGTATGGTTTTCCGGCGAGATCCCCTCAGCCTGGAAAGAAGCTATCATTATTCCTATCCTAACACACGGCAAGGACCCGTCCTCTGTGTCAAGCTACAGGCTCATCACCCTGACTAGCTCCCTTTGCAAGGTTTTTGAGAAGATGATAAATCGGCGATTCAGGCACTTCCTAGAGACAAATAATCTACTTGACCCACATCCATGTGGGTTTAGAGAGGCTAAATCCACTAGTGACCACCTTGTCCGTATCGAGGCACAAATTCGGGACGCTTTCGTCTATAACCAATTTTTGCTCTTTGTGTTCTTCGATATGGAAAGGGCCTATGACACTGTGTGGCATTTTGGCATCATCAGAGACCTGTCACATTTAGGGGTGCGGGGAAGAATGTTGACTAAAATTGAAAGTTACCTGTCTAATTGTACATTTCGTGTTCCATTAGGCGCTGTTTTATCCCGAACGTTTCTCCAAAAAACTGGAGTGCGACAAGGTGGTGTACTGAGTTGCACACTTTTTATTGTGAAAATGAATTCCTTGCGCCTATACATCCCTCGCAGTATGTTTTATTGCACTATGTCGACGATGTACAGGTCGGATTTAAATCGTGCAACATTTCCATGTGTGAACGACAAGTACAGCTAAGTTTAAACAAGGTCGCACAATGGGCAGACGAAAATGGTTTTAAATTGAACCCACAGAAGAGCACTTGCGTCCTATTCACCAGAAAGAGGGGCGTTCATTCAGATCCTGAGATTAATTTTTATAGTCAGCTTCTATCAGTGAAGACCGAACATAAATTCTTAGGCCTCATATTAGACGCAAAACTTTCATACCCCACATCAAATATACAAAAAACGAGTGTTTAAAAACCAAGAATGTTCTGAAAGTGTTGTCACCCACCACGTGGGGTAGTGACAGGAAGTGTCTTTTCTATCTGTATAAAAGCCTCACTCGCACTCGCCTAGACTACGAAGCCATTGTCTATCAGTCCGCCACACCAACTGCCCTGAAGATGCCAGACGCTGTTCACCATCTTGGAATTCGTCTTTCTATGAATGCTTTTCACACGAGCCCCGTAGAAAGCCTCTACGCTGAATCGAACGAGTGGTCGCTTCACCTGCAGAGGTCTTACACGGCTTTTGTGTATTTTCTGAAATTAAACTGTGAACACCCTGCACACTCTACAATTAACAATCTCTCCAGTTCAGCATTATTTGACAACCGTCCTTCCTTGAGGCAGCCCTACTCACTGCGTGTAAGGACCCTAGCTCAGGAAATGGGCGTGCCATTTCTCTCAACACCATCTGGCAGCCCCCACTGCAAATCTCCTGCCGTGGTAATAGCAACTCATACACTGTGATGTTTCCTTCATGGTGGTTACTAAACATGCACCTACTGCACATATTCGTACACACTTCCTTGAACTACAGCACAAATACACTTTCTCGAAATTCTTTACCGATGCCTCAAAATCTCATACTTATGTGTCCGATGCTGCCGTCAGTCCATCTTTTTCGGATGTAGGTGTTCGGCACCCCAATACAAGCATCTTCACTGCAGAGGCATATGCGATATTATCGGCCATCAAACATATCAAAAGAAATGAAGTTGGCAGAAGCTGTAATATGTACCGATTCTCTAAGCATGGTAACAACCCTGAAAACCCTTAAAAAACACACGAACCCTGTCCTTGCCTCTGTTTACTCACTTTTATGCATGATCTACGTACAGAAACAATATGTCGTAGTCTGCTGGGTGCCAGGACACCGCGAGATTCAAGGAAACGTGTTGGCGGATTGACTAGCTCTTCCCGCCCACAAGAATGCCACCATCAATACATCTATTGCGGTTCCTGCATTTGACCTCAATCCCTATCTTAAACGAGAGCTGAGGGATCATTGGCAGCGGCTGTGGGACGTACAAACACAGAACAAACTTCACCTCATTAAGCCAAGTCTCGGGAATCGGCCATCAGTTTCGAGGTCACGCCACACAGAAGTCACACTCACCAGGTTAAGGATAGGACACACACATAGTACTCACTCACACCTTTTGTCCAGTGGTGATCCACCTCTATGCAATAAGTGCGGCGAACCACTCACCGTGTTTCATGTTTTAGTAAAGTGCACAGAATTAGACACACTTAAAAAAAAACGCTTCCCGTTTCCCTTCCATCATCAAATTCCCTTGCACCCTTTGATGTTTATAGGTTTTAGTTATCAATCTCGGTTCATGTTTTTAAAAAATGTCAATAGTTTTAATGTCATATTTCCAGGCATCCCCATAGCACGACCTCTCGGAGTAGAGGTTGCTGCTACGTAGGAACATTAAATTAGCACCTGCCTCGCGACCCTTGGACACAAGGGCTATCAGTGAGGCATTCGTGCTTATGCCATATACCTCATTATAAATTCAATGACCACTGCCATTGATCTGTGTTAGAAGCATTTCATGCCACCCTCGTGATTTTAAATACATATATCTTTTACCCGCCTTAAAGTGTGGAGTTTTAGGCCCCTATACAGCCACGTAGCAGCCTCATAGTTTGCATCTTTCATATGTCACTGCAAACCACACATCAGTGCTTTTCAAATTTAAAATTTCCTGGCACTCTTTGGCCAGTTATGGCCCTTGCACCAATAAAAGGCCACATATCATCATCATTCAAGAAGATGGAATATATTTGAATCTTAGCAAATAAATTTACCATCATGCAAAAAAGATGCAGGCTATTTGGCATGCTGCAAAATATAGTAGTTGTATGGGACATCAAAATTGGACAAAGGAATGATAACGTTGCTAATGTCATACTCATCATTGAAAGTTAATATGGCTCGAGATGGTTGTTGTAACACAGTTAACCAGAATTTGCTGGACATTTTTTAGGTGTAGCATCAATATTTCGGTTTGAGGATGTACAATAATTTTCTCCTTTTACTTTCAGGGTGAGACACCTCCCCATGCATACTGTAAGATTGACCGCAATCTTAATAAAGGCATGGTGAGTGCATCAAATTTCCTGATATAATCATTTTTTTCCCTAGGTAAACCCTTGTTCATCATTAGAATGGCGGCAAACATGCAGCTGTACTACAGTTTTTACTGAATATGTGTGTGACACTTTTTACTCAGAGGGAGGATGTATAGTGGAGGCACTATTTGTAATAAATTGCAGGGTAATACTGTCACATACATTAACACACGTTGTTTGACTGTCTGTGCATCAAAGAAGTCCTCCATGGTTAAATAATTAGTTTAAAGGCCACCAAAGTACTAGGCTGGTTTGTGGCCAACTACCACAGCCTCCTTGGCCGACTTCATTTGCACACAAGCTTTCTAGTTTAGTTATCTTGGTGTAAGACAAAACAGATTGTGGAAATGTCCTGTTCATATTCCCATATCTGCAGGTTGGCTCAGATGTTTTTCTCTGTTACAAGAAGTCCATGAACAGGCCTAGTCTCATTTGCTACGAGCCAGGTAAGTGAGATTTTTTTCTTGCAGCAACTGAACATGCTAAAGTTAAAAACCCGTGATAACAAAAATGGTGGGGAAACAACTGATATAGTGCAAACAGAGAAATAGTCCGTAAAACAAACTTTTAATGCCAAATTTTAATTAGCCTGCCTTTTAGATCTTTGCCGTGAGCGAGTGCGTATATCTTCGCAATACAGCAAGTTGTCAGTTGTGACGTTGAATCTTGTGCTCCATGCTTTTTGAGGTGTGCAACTGCTTCCGGCACCGGGCCGATTTTGTAAATACGACGACGTCCACGCAAACACGATGTGGAAGTACTTTATACAGCTTAACTTTAAAGTAAAGAGATGTATGTTGACTGTGTGCGAGTGGATAATATGTTGGGAAAAGTTCCGTAAATTTTCGTTGCTGCAGTGTTGGAGATTAGTAGAATTTCGTGGTTGAGAAATGCGAGAAACATTGAATCCCAGGGCGATTTGCCGGGGATAGAAAAATGTTTTGTTGTTGCGCGACTTCGTTATTGCGGGTTTTCACTATATTGCCATTTCACACAGCATGTGCTGTTCACAGCCCTTCCGTCACAACTATTGCACCTGATAGTATACATGTAGCATTTGGCGCGTTAGGTGTTCATGATCTGGATAGAAAAAAACCACCAAAGTGATCTGTGGCCAAGCGGAGCTAGCGCAAACACTAACAACTATTTTTTCTGCATGTTTTACTGGCACCATATTTGTAAGTGCAAACATTCCCCTGTGACAAAAGGGCCGTTTAGGCGACTATTGGGGCAGACAATACTGGTTGATCATGCATAGCAAGGCTCAAGTAAACTTATGTGTGGAGTTTTCATATTTTTTGTAAAGGTGTTTGAGCTACAGAAGATTACTGTTGTACTTAATAGCCGCTTGATTAAGTGCAATTTTTGGCTGCTACTTGGGTTTGGACATAATTTTTTTGGTATTTACAATGGACAGATCTGGATGAAAATTTTCTAATACATTGCTTATCATACAGTTATGACCTTTCAAACTTGATCTTGCTGGTGTAATTATAAGAAACTTGTTGTAAGCAATTAATATAGGCTAAGCATTTAAAGAATTCTCATATTAGAAGTTTTCTTGTTCATTGAAATTTTCTATACAGAATTTCTAGTAAGTTCCCCGCATTTACAGTTAATGTGGAGCAAATATGAGCCATTATGGCTCATAGATATAGAACCCTACTGGCAGAAAAAATGTGTCCAAAGAGATCTATATTTTACACATTGTCATAATACTAATTTAAAGACTATGCAGCTTACTATGGAACTGATTACATGTTTTAAATCAGCATAAAAATCTATTGACAGTAAAGATTTCATTGCCCTAGGCTACAGATTAAATAAACTTTTTTTTCAAGTAGTATCTCCCCTTAATGGCACAGATCGGGTATTATAATCAAGGAACCCTATAAACAATAAATATATACAGACAAGTGCTTTGGTATGACAATAGGAAGCAGGAAGGGCTGCGTGAAGAAAAACAGGTGATCACTGTACATGCTAACTAGGTTAGAATGGGGACTTGGTTACAATGCAGTCCCATTTACAGAGCTGTGAAGTGTGATAATATCAACCAATGTGAAAGCCAGAAATACACTTACTTTATCGAATCTGGTAAGTGCCACGATTGTTCGTCATTTTTGCGCCTGTTTCTTCTCATTTAGCTGTCCTGGAGCGGTTCCCACGGGAAGACTACACCAGCTTTCCTCTGCCCGAACAAGTGGCTCTCTTCTGCCTTCCCATGGGTGCCACCATCGAGGCCTGGCCCAAGAAGGCCAGTCAGCCCAGGCCAACGTTTTCCACCTTTGTGCTAACCCTTGGGTCTGCTGACAAGGTACTGGTGTTTGTTACCACTCGTGATGGCTGGCACCACCCGTAGGCAAAAAAGTATTGGAACACGTGCACGGCCTGTTCCGTTCATGACAAACGAAAACTGTGTCCTAAAGTGTTTGCGTCTGCTGATGTCGCTTTTAGTATCTGCATGGTTGGATGAGCAATGAAAAATGCCACAGGCACTTGTTAATTCAAGCTCGAGGTGACCTCAGGGTTTTGTTTCCGCTATTGGAAGTTTGAATTATCAGAAATTCTCTCAGCTGTGGCAACACGCCAATTTGTGTTGTAAAGAAACTTTAACATGTACATGGCTGCTTATGTGGGGACTTCGAAAGTATCTGGGAAATTCATGATGTAAAGGCTGAAGGAGGGGGTGGGGGGGCAATAAAGAGAAAAGCTGGCATGCATTTTAATTTATTGTTTTTGAGTGCTGCACCAACATCATAGACAGCTCTGAATTATTGCCAGGAAAGTGACCATGTCATGGTCCCTTCGACATATGTTGTTACTAATTATTTGTCATTTGTTAGAGAAAGTGATGCTTTGTTCATTAGATACTTAACTGGCAATAATGGTTTACTAAGAAAGAAGAGGAAAAGGAACCCCCCCACCCATCTCCTTTTTTTAAAAGAAATACTTATTCTCACTGTAAGACATCATGCTGAAAGTCAAGTGGTCAGTGGAAAACAGTCCTTCAGCTCTTGGCATTATAGGAAATCAGGAGCGTGCTCAAGCATTTGTTCAAGCATTTGAAATAGTAATTCATTGAGGAGCTGTAAATCTTCTTCTACAAAGGGCTTTAATTTTAGCATTACGGTGAATCGCCATTTTCTTAAATACAGGACTTTTCATGAAAGGCTCAGATTTTAAATGCTCTGTTGCTTCTGCTGTATTCTTTGCTTCATATTTGTAATTACCTATACACATTCATGTGTGTGTGTGTGTGCAGGTGTATGGTGCGTCCATCACTTTCTACGAACGTTTTCCCGAGGAGCAGCTGACCGACGCTCAAAGAGCCCAGCTCAGCAGCAGCAACAGGTCAGGCCAGCCCCAGCCAACTGAGGAAGAGGTCTTCTCGGCCAACAAATCCATCTGTTTGCTTTCACACTGGCCCTTCTTTCGCACCTTCGAAAAGTTCCTGCGCTTCCTCTACCGGCTGTCGTTTGTCAAGAACCCCCGAGTTTCAGTGGAAAGGTCAGAACATTCATTAGCTATATGTGAAGGGATTTGTTTCTGTAACGGGGCGTACAGTTTTATTCAACCCTTACACAAAGAATAACTTATGGTGCCCTTTACCTCTTGCGTGTTAATGCAATGGCAGGTGGCACACATTTGCATTCAGTAAATGAGATGTGAGTGTATTGAAACTTGGTGGATGCCAACTTACAGTGGTTGCCTGTGTTATCCGGAATATATGCAGCTATTGTTCTTCGAGAACTGCTCACTAAGCTAACATACTAATTACTAAGCTAACACTACAAAAAATGAAGCTAGGGATAAAACACTTAAAGAAAAGTTTATGGTCAATAGTAGACTTGTGTGAATAGTGTATTTTAGGATCGAAGCAAGTTCGAAGCGAATGTTTTGATCGAATAATTTCGAATCGAATTCGAATGGTATGTATTAAAGAGAATATTTATCGTGACCCAACTAACCTACTTAATATTTCTTTTGAATTGAAATAGGGGCTGTATGCAAATGCCCTTTTTTTTTGTTCAAAGGAAGTCTAAACAGCCTTGAGTAGTACTTTCGGTAGGATGCGAGTAACAACCTGTAAGATACTTAACGTTCTAAAATTTATTATACTTGGAGCATATAAGCCATCATAACAAGCCTAATTAAATGAAGAATTCATTTGAGGGTAACATGTTCCTTTAAAGGGGCCCTGCAACACTTTTCCGAGTAGCCAAAGAGGCAGTAAACATGCTTGTTGCCTCACAAATTTACCGCCGCAAAGTTTCTAGAATCAGTCCAGTATGAGTGGAGTTCCAAAAATTTGTCACACGCTGCAGTTGCATTCTTTCTTCTCGTCTCGACTTAATAGCTGCAAGCTACTAAGCTGGGAGGAATGGTACAGCGAAAGAAAATACATCACATGTGTGTCGTGACCTTGAGCACCTTTTTTTTTTTTTTTTTTTGAATACGCGGCTTTTCAGTGCGATCATGCTTGTACTTGTGAACAAGCGGTGGCCTCCCGTGGCAGCCCTGGTAACGAAGAGCGTGCCATGCTTATATCAGCCAATGGCTGTGACCAGATCCGTATATTCCTTCTTGGCTGTGACAAGTGATTTTTGAGCTTGTAGTATCACTTGCCGAGAGAAGAAAGCAATTTTTAGCTTTTAAAATTTATTGTGGATTACAGGCCGCGTGCTGCGCTATAATATTTGCCTTGCGTGTTCTCGGTAGCCTCGACTACCGTTCGGCAGCGTTTTCTGACCATGCTCAGTAAGTCTTACAGGGCCCCTTTAAATTTGAAGGGGGCTTCGCGGCAAAGCGAATTTCCTCTGGATAGGTGCTTTCATGGCTTATCACCCCTATGTTGCAGTAAAATTACCTTTACAGGCAGCTACATGCGAACTAATATACACCTATTTATTCATTGCGAACACTTCGAAAAATATTTGATAATTTAAATTCGAATCGAAGTGATTTAGAATACTCAACTATTCGAATATTCTCACAAGCCTAGTCAATAGAGATGCCACAGTGGTTTGTGATGGTTTGTGCTTTGCTAAATAAAAGCCTGTGTATGCTGGTTCCTAAAGGGAAATCTTCAAAATAACTACATCAGAAGATCAGCCTGCTATCACCTACTTTTGTGTCATGTTTTTTTTTTTTTGAAATGCTAAGACAGTTGTCGTGGGATAAAATACATGAGAAGTAACATAAAAGAAGTAAAACATGAAAAGTAACAAATGCTGATGACCTTAAAGTAAAGAACAGTTCCATGCCTTTAGTTGCTTCCAGAAAAGCTCATAGGGCTTGCATTCACTTCTTTTACCACAGGTACATTTCTCATTTTATGTTGGATATCCCATTTCCTTCTGTACAACGACCGAGGATATGGATACAGGTGAGGCATCGGTACAGTCGGACCTTGATTAACATAAAAAGCTGCGGATTTTTGTTTTCAGCTGGAAGACGATCATATTTCGCTTTCCCAACTGGAAGACACTCCACTTCCACTCAGGTAGGGCGCTTTGTTTCCCGCTTCCCTTGCCTGAAATTTTCGTTGCATTGAGATAGCCTCATGTAAATTGAAAGTCTTGCACTTGCCTCTCATTCTGTCTTGCAGTGGTGCATCCTTCCGGGAGTTTTTGAAGACACTAGCTCCCGACAACTGCCTATGTGTTCTGCTTTTGGCGCTGACTGAGCAGAAGATGCTGTTTCACTCCCTGCGGCCGGATGTGCTTACCAGTGTGGCCGAAGCCTTGGTGGCAGTAAGCATCTCATTGTGAACTGTTCTCTGCATATCTGCCGATGGTATTTTTTCAGTTGTACCACATTGGCTCAGACACAGATATGAATGATGATCTGTTCAGAATGGGGATACAGGGATGCAATTCATGGTACTTGAGAGTTCTCTCTCTTCTGGTACATCACTTCCCATGTAGCATGTGTCCTGACTCTGCTCAAATTTATCTCCACATGCTAGACGTGTGTTGATCAAATGTGTATTGGAACACACTGAATGTTTTATTGTAAATTTGGCACAATTTAGTGACAGTGAAACACCAGACATTCCAGAACGATGAATTAAAAGTATTATTACACTGAAACCTTGATATAACAAAGTATTGGTTATGACAAAGTAAGTTATTAATAGTCTGGCAATAGCTGTAGCGTTAAGAGTACACCTTTATAATGAATTTTCAGATATAACGAACATAGTATTTTCGTGTAAGATGCAACTTCGTTATAATGAGGTTTGAGTTTATAGTAGCTTCAAAGTATGTAAATATTGAACAGTTTGTTGACAATTTCTACATATCTTGCACAATTATTATGCGAGGCTATAAATAAAGATCATACACTTTTGCTACTTTGTAACAAGTTAGGATCTAAACAGAAGATAGAGTGATAACTAGCTGCTCCATTTCCTCTTCTCAAGGAGCGGCAGTGAAAGAAAAGGCATCAGTGCAAAACACACTCCCTTTTTAAATTATTCACTCTGATTAGCATTGTTCTTGCCATGGGAGCTGCTAAAACTGCATTGTTGTTTTCTTAAGTTATGTTGATTGTTTACAACCAAGGTTATCAAATTGACATCTTCAATTTATGTTTTCTTCTTGAAATAAATCAGGCTTATTAAAAGCTATCTTGGTACTCACATCTGAATGGGCTTATGATCCACGTATTGATAGTCGACATGTGATTAGTCGTGCTAATCCTATTCTTCCCTTCTTGCAGTTGATGTTCCCATTCCATTGGCAGTGCCCTTACATCCCACTGTGTCCATTGGGCCTCTCTGATGTACTTAGCGCTCCACTACCCTTTATTGTTGGTGAGTTTGTTCTTGAAACTTTTTTTGCAGGTGTCTTAAGCTTTCTGCTTTTTCTGATTGTCCAATCAATTAAGTGTACTGTTTCCACACTTACACTTGTCTTTCATGCTCCGTGAGCATTGTGCCTTATACATGAGTACCTAAGGATGCTGTGAGACAGACTAATGTAATTCGTTCAGCCATAGATGTAGTGTGCATCTTGTAAATTTATGTTGCCTCGAAAAGGGATTCAACTAATTTCGTTGCATTATATTCTTTTGGAGCTAGAGGGTGAAGGTAATAATGTGAGCTTGCTTTGGTTCTACTTCCCAAAGATCTATGCATAGTGCACACCATTTGGCTAAACCAGTGACAGACGCTGATATTGGAAGAGCTGAAATCAAGCATGCTTTATTTTACTGCTTTATTTTACTGTTTGCCTTAGTGCCATTGTATGTAGGATGAATTAATGTGCAGTAAGGATATGACTACAGTGAACGATTGTCACATCACATTAGATGTTGCTGATTACGTGTGAAGTTGCTGTGTCAAATATATTCTCATTATCTGGTTTGCTTAAACCAGTTCAAACTTGTCTCATTGCACAGGTGTGGATTCAAGGTACTTTGACATGTATGAGCCCCCACTAGAAGTGGCCTGTATTGATCTCGATACCAACACCATCTTCATGTGAGTGCTTTGTTTGGTTTTAATTTATCATTGTTTCTACAAGCACTTTGATTTAAAAAAAAAAGAAATTTGGTCAGGATAGCAGAGTGCCTCATTTTATTGTTTGTACAATTAGGAGTGACTGTGCATTGGCTAGGGAAAGTTACAGTTGAAGGCACAGCTGCTTTTTGTAATTTCTATTGTACATCAGCTGTGGTGGCACTTCACATTCAGTGATGTTTACAGCACAATGAGTATATAATAAGGCTTCACTGAAAGTGAGGCTTCTCCATTTTTACATCATGGAAAAAAAAGAAACATTACAGGGCATGCACTTTGAATAATCCGTAGCAGCGGACCCAGTTTGCATATGAGTTAATAATTTTTTTTTGGAAGCTTGGCTGGATTGCATCATCCAGTTTGATTATCAGAATCATTGGATTAGTGAGGTGTGAATAAACATGCTAATCTTGTGTCACAGTGTGCTATGAGTACCAGAAAAACTGCAAGGATTTATAGACTTCATACATATCAAAGCATCCAACTCACAATAACGCAAAATCATTCAAGTTAAAATCATCATCATCATCATCATCATCATCATCATCATCAGCCTGACTACGTCCACTGCAGGACAAAGGCCTCTCCCATGTTCTGCCAGTTAACCCGGTCCTGTGCTTGCTGCTGCCAATTTATACCCGCAAACTTCTTAACCTCATCTGCCCACCTAACCTTCTGTCTCCCCCTAACCCACTTGCCTTCTCTGGGAATACAGTTAGTTACCCTTAATGACCAGCGGTTATCCTGTCTACGCGCTACATGCCCGGCCCATGTCCATTTCTTCTTCTTGATTTCAGCTATGATATCCTTAACCCCCGTTTGTTTCCTAATCCACTCTGCACTCTTCTTGTCTCTTAAGGTTACACCTACCATTTTTCTTTCCATTGCTCGCTGCGTCATCCTCAATTTAGGCTGAACCCTCTTTGTAAGTCTCCAGGTTTCTGCTCCGTAGCTAAGTACCGGCAAGATACAGCTGTTATATACCTTTCTCTTGAGGGATAGTGGCAATCTACCTGTCATAATTTGAGAGTGCTTGCCAAATGTGCTCCAGCCCATTCTTATTCTTCTAGTTACTTCAATCTCGTGGTTCGGCTCCGCGGTTATTACCTGCCCTAAGTAGACATAGTCTTTTACAACTTTAAGTGCACTATTACCTATCTCGAAGCGCTGCTCTTTTCCGAGGTTGTTGTACATTACTTTCGTTTTCTGCAGATTCATTTTAAGACCTACCTTTCTGCTCTCCTTGTCTAACTCCGTAATCATGAGTTGCAATTCGTCCCCTGAGTTACTCAGCAATGCAATGTCATCGGTGAAGCGCAGGTTACTAAGGTACTCTCCATTAACTCTTATCCCTAACTGTTCCCATTCTAGGCTTCTGAAAACCTCCTGTAAGCACGCGGTAAATAGCATTGGGGAGATTGTGTCCCCCTGCCTTACACCCTTCTTGATTGGTATTCTGTTGCTTTCTTTATGAAGCACTATGGTAGCAGTTGATCCCCTGTAGATTTCTTCCAGGATGTTTATATATACTTCATCGACGCCCTGATTCTGCAGTGTCTGCATGACGGCTGATATTTCTACTGAATCAAACGCCTTCTCGTAATCTATGAAGGCTATGTATAGTGGTTGTTTATATTCTGAGCATTTCTCTTTTACCTGATCCATAGTATGAATGTGGTCGATTGTTGAGTAGCCTGTTCGAAATCCTGCTTGTTCCTTTGGTTGATTGAATTCTAATGTTTTCTTTACTCTGTTAGCAATTACTTTTGTAAATAGCTTGTATACTACAGAGAGCAAGCTGATCGGCCTGTAATTATTCAAGTCCTTGTCATCTCCTTTCTTATGTATTAAGATGATGTTAGCGTTCTTCCAAGACTCTGGTACTCTTCCCGTCGGGAGACACCTCGTAAACAGGCTGGCTAGTTTTTCTAACACAATCTGTCCTCCATCTTTCAGCAGATCTGATGTTACCTGGTCCTCACCAGAATCTTTGCCTCTTTGCATGCTCTCCAAAGCTTTTCTGACTTCTTCTATCATTACTGGTGGGGTGTCATCTGGGTTACTGCTAGTTCTTATAGTATTAAAGTCGTGGCTGTCCCGGCTACTGTACAGATCTGTGTAAAACTCCTCCGCTATTTTAACTATCCTATCCATATTGGTAGTTATTTTGCCTTCTTTGTCCCTTAGTGCATACATCCGATTTTAGCCCATCCCAAGTTTCCTCTTCACTGCTTTGACGCTTCCTCCGTTTTTCAGAGCGTGTTCAATTCTCTCCATGTTATACCTTCTTACGTCGGATACCTTACGCCTATTAATCAACTTTGAAAGCTCTGCCAGTTCTATTTTGTCTGTTGTACTTGAGACTTTCATGATTTGACGCTTCTTAATGAGATTCTTCGTTTCCTGGGAAAGCTTGCTAGTGTCCTGTCTAACTACCCTTCCTCCAACTTCCACTGCACACTCCGTAATGATACTCGTCAGATTATCATTCATTGTATCTATGCTAAGGTTAGTTTCCTCACTAAGAGCCGAGTACCTGTTTTGAAGCGAGACTCTGAATTCCTGTACTTTCCCTCTCAGTGCTAGCTCATTGATTGGCTAATGGTATACATTAAAGAAAAGCATAAACCCCCTTGATAAGAGACATGGTCCGGGCAGCAATACTTTTCTTTTATATGAGATGGCTCTTATCAGCTGGGTACCTCGTATGCATTTTCTTATCAACCTGTACTTTATTGTAGGCACACTGGTGTCTCTTATACCCATTGGTCTCTTATACCTGTGTCCCTTATAAAGGGGTCCGACTGTATTTTACTTGGATTTCCTTCAAAATCTCTCATATACTTGCTTTCAGACCATTAAGATTTTTATAATAATACCTACAAATGTTCTCGTATTGTATTCGCAGCATTTCTACAGCAATTCAGGTCAATCCTTAAATTACTAGTCACCAAACAAGCCTCGAGCAGTTAACTCCAAAATTTATTACGCATTTAGGAGATTGAAGGTGGCAAGCATGCTTGAGTACATAGGTTTAGTTTCATGTTATAAAGAACTGTAAGCAATGCACAATGACCAGCAGCGTTGAACTGGATCAATCGATTGATATTGTGTACTGCTCTAAGCTTGAAAGAAATTTGATGTCTGGCTTTTGCAGTAATGAAGAAAAAAGTTTCCTCACTGCAAAGCTTCTACCCAAGGTAAGTAGCTGACTCATCCTTTCTCACTTCACTTTTTTAAGGTTTGTTTTTGTGATAAATAAAAAAATTTTATAGCAACCAAGCACACTTGCTAATGTTATGGCATAGCTTGAATGGCTGGTAATGAACTAACTGGCCATGCTTTTTTTAGTGTGCAATAGTATGTAGAATAGGGCACCGTTTATACATTTAATTTCTGGGAAAGTGAAGCAGGAAAAGTATTAAGCTCCAAAAATTTGGCCTTTCTGCTCTTGTACGTGTTGTCATTTTTCCGTTGAATAGGTGTCATCACCTCTGAGGCCCTTGTTGCAACTCCTGTTCTCATGTGAAGGGAAAAATAAGTAACAAGACTGTTTAATTGTGTAACCTTGCTTTTGCTATAGGTGCTGCTGTTTGGCATCTGAGTAGCAACGTTGATGACCAAGTTACTGGGTTTGTTTAGGCAGCATGGGGTATATGCTATGCTGGAGAAATTTCTTTTCCTTGTTTGCTAAGGGGGCTCAACTGCTGTTGAACCTACCAGTAATATAATATGTCATGTTGAAGAGTTAGTATCATATCTTTAATTAGTTTGCAGGCATGTCTTTCATTAAAATTTTTCTACAGAAAGTGATGCATTAAACTCGGGAACAGGCGTTCGTGTTTGTGTGTTGCATTGTTAAATGCAGAAGAGGTATAAAATGCATTCACTACTTTCACTATTGTTTGCTAGACTATAATCATAATGATGCACACACCTTCATTCTCCTTACTTTTTCCTCTTCAGCTGCCTTATTGGAAACCCAGCTTGTGTAATTCACCAAGAGTAACATTTAGATACTAGAAAATTTTATGTTTGTGTCTTGTACAGAAAGCAGCAAGAACATTACGTGGAAACCTGCAGTCGTTGTATGAGAAGGTTTGCATGTATGAAAGTAATGTGGCCAGCATCGCAGCAGCTGCTGCACAGAACCCAACAGCAGCTGGTGGTGCCCTGGGGCCTTTTGACCGAGAAATTGGACTCCACAGAAAAGAGGTATGGTTTACAAAAGCTTGCGCAGCAGTTCATTTTAGTCTTGCGATGACACACCAATGCTTACCACATCTGTTCACAGCGTCGATTGGAGCTGGAAATCCAAGAGGCATTTTTAAGGTTTATGGCGGCCATTCTGAAAGACTTTGGTTCTTACTTGCGACCCATCACTACAGCTCCAAAGCCAGGCGTAACTGACCCAAATTCACTCTTCGACATCAATGGTAAGCTCAATAATTATCGATGCTCAGAAATGTACTACATTTTAATTTGCAAACATTTAACATTTGAAGTGTGGGCTGCTGTACCTGCTCTTTGTCACAGGCACAGTTACCTTTATAAGGGGGTTTATTGACTAAAACCAACTGTCTGGTTTAAGGGGCGTCAGTCACTGTCACGAGCTCAGCTCTTCGTCGTAGTTGTGTTCTAGCTGCTCCAACTAGATACTGTCTGTCTCCCTCTTCCCCACTACATTTGCCCCGTGAGTCGCCAGGAGCCATCCTGGCGACTCACGGTGAAGTAAGCACAAGGGGATCATAGCAAGATTTTAAGCGGCTGATGGGGACTGGTTCGACGACGTCGTACCGGTGATGTGCATTGAACGATGCAGTATGGACCATTGTACGTGGGTGCAAACTTTCGGGAGAGGCCGGGGGACTGGAATGGAACCGAAAGCCATACAAATGAGCCTACGGGGAAACTGTGAGCAGGCTTGTCTTGGTTAGGGTGCGACTGGCATACGCAACTACATACTCCGAGAAGCCAGGCTTGCGTTGAGCAAGGACAGCGCCAAGTCCTATGCCACTGGCATCCGTGTGCTCCTCGGTTGGAGCAGTAGGGTTGAAGTGGCGTAAAATAGGTGGTGAAGTAAGGAGATGGCATAATGTTGCAAAAGCATCATCTCATGCTGGTGACCAATCAGAGAGGTGTCCATTGCCAGTGATCAGCTGGGTCAGTGGTGCGATTATCGAAGCAAAGTTCTTCACAAAGCGGCGAAAGTAGGAGCACAGTCCGACAAAGCTGCAAAGCGCTTTTACGGTCGTAGGCTTCGGGAACTCAGCGACAGCACGAAGCTTCTCTGGGTCAGAGAGGACGCCATGTTTTGAGACAACGTGGCCAAGTATTGTGAGCTTGCGAGCTCCAAAGTTCCCTCTTCCCCACCACACCTTGTTTATCAACAGCAGTACCTCAGTGCAGTCGTACGTTTCTCTGATGGAGCTCTATGCTTGAATTGCTGGAGGTGTGCATGCTTAATACTTTACCATACACAGTGTACTAATTTCCAACTTCCCACATTGTTTCAGGATTCTTGAAAAGCAGAGACAGAGCGTACCATCGTTTCTATCAACTGATGATGCACACCCAGATGTTCACCCGTTTCATTGAAGAGCGCTCATTCGTCTCGGACAAAGATGTCAGCTTGGCTTTCTTTGATGAATGTACAGAAAGGGTCGATGCTGCTGGTGAATCTGCAGAGCATCTGCTTTTAGAGGTGTGTGTTTATGAAAACTTTGAATTTGCAGTTGTGGATCTTAAGTTTTGTGTCTTCGATGAGTCTGCATGGGAGATTGCTGCACACACTATTGCATGTTTCAGTTAAGACTGTCTTACTACACTCAGACCTCATTTTAACAAAGTAGCATCTTACACGGAAATAAGTTCATTATATTTGAAAATTTATCATAAAGGTTTATTTCTAACACTATATTTATTACAGGACGATTTTAATTTACGTCACTACAACCAATATTTCGTTATATCCGGGCTCGTTATATCGAGGTACGAGTGTATTTGAATTCATAAAATGGTAATTTCTTCTGGTAAAACTTTGTAGTTGCAGTAGACATCAGAACTTGTGTGATACATTTACATTTAACGCAGTTTTAAGAATTATAAGTTAAGTGAGCGTGTTGTAAATGTATAACTTAATCCAGCGAGTTTAGAAGCATTTACTAAAAGTTTTGTGCCTAGCAATAATTTTAAAAATGAGGTATTACTTTGCTTATAAATGCTATTGCTGTTTTTCATGCTGCATCTTCTTGACTCTACAACGAGGACAGGTACATACAAAAGTAACTGGTAGGAGTAATGCACAGATGTAGGCAAGTACAATAAAGCAAGACTTAGGGCTTAGAAGGATGATAAAACTAGTGTATAAAATCGTTGTAGAATTGTTTGTAGATTTTTCTGGCATTTGATCTCTTGTCAGTGCACAAATGAACAAATGGCACATTCAAAAAAGTCACAGGTGCTATCATTTCATAATAACCCCAAGTTGCGAAACTGACCTATGTATTCATTGTTTACTCCTATATGGGCCTGTTTAGGCTCACAGTATCCAATAAATAAAAAAAATAAATAATATAAGTGAATGTAGAATGGTATTGTTAACTCTCTTCACAACTCCCTTCAACCTTACCTGTCTATTTCATCATACTTTTGCTCAGAATATACTGTCATTTATATAAAATTATGTTATGCTCTAAATATTGCCTAGAGTCTCGGTCTTTGTCACCCTTGGTCAGTAGGCTAAAAAAGATCCGATTTCTGCCTGAATTCAGGTGGCAGGATCCATGCAAAGCCACGAGCACACAGTGTTCATCTCGGCACCTGAACCCCCACTGGTGGATGGCCTGAATGGGAGCCCTGGCACATTTGGTGCTCTCAACCCAGCCCTGTTTCACCGGCAGCCCGCTATGTCACTGCTGCGGGTGGTGCCTGAGTGCCAACCATCTGCGAGCCCCGTTGCTCGGCGCACGAAGCAGGAGGTCAAGTCTGCTCTACGAGTAAGCTCAGTAACCATGCAAAGTTTTATCATGCAGTTTATAGGGGTTCTTCTTGGAGGAATGAAAACAACAAGCCATGCGTGTGAACTTGTCCTTCATTTGGATCGTTCCGTGCGCTATCAATGTCAGTCAATCTTGCTACTACCACGCAGCAGCCCTAACAGTCAGAGCTGTGACCCCCTATCTTACGGTTCGTGTTAAGTAGTGGCTGTGGCGAGATTCAGGATATTGAGGACAGAGGCAAGTCTATTAATATTAAGTATATTAGGCGCTTATTCACCTTGGTTACACACCTGCCTATCGCAACCAATACAGTGGCACATCCTAATTAGCACCTGAGTGGCAGAGAGTTCCGTGCCACTGAGGGAGACTATGAACGAATGGCAAGCACAATACGAGGTAGTGATAGCAGTTCATCTCACCTCTTTTACACTCTGGTCCGAGGTGGTAGCTCTATGTCCAGGCGCTGCAGGGGTTGATGGCAGCGGCGGGGCTCTCGACTTGCTTCAGATGTGGCCAGTCCCTCCTCCCAAGAAGGAAGACCCGAGGGCCCCCGAAAAGGCGGCATGCATTTTTGGGTTCCGGAAAGGTGTGTCCCCCGAAAAGTGAAGAAGGGAAACGGCGCATCTCAACTTCAGCCAGGGGGCAGGGTGCGAAGGGCTATGGGGGCAGCACAGTGCCCTCCCTCTCTGAGCAACCCCTCTTGTCGTTGCAAGTGCATACAGAGCGTTAAGATGAGGTGCCACCAAAACCCACAAATTCTAATTGTTGCGATGTATAAAGTTGTTGCCCAATAATGACATGCTGCTGTCATTAAGTGAGTGAGTTCCTGGTGTTGAGCATGGTGTTGTGGATTCAATCTTTGCACATACTGCTTACATTTTGCCACTTGCATGGAAGTAATATGCAGAAAATGTCTATTTACTTCAAATCAATTGCATTTATAAGAACTTTAGTTGGTCAAAAATATTTTGGGGGGCTCCACTACGGCATCTCATATAGGGCCCGTTTGCACTTTGGGGCATGAACAGTGGCTTTGTGGCAGTGTGTATTTCTCCTGAATAGATGGTCTGGTTTCACAGCAAAGCACAACCACACTACATTGGAACCGTTATTAAGGTGGGCTAGACGAGGACTATTTATTTCATTCGAGTACTTTGACATTTTTCAACATTTAAATTTGTGTCGTAGTAAATTTGAATAGTGTAACGTTTATTTTAAAATTCGAAGAGCGTGAAAGATCCTCACATGCCCAAGGCTGGCGGCAGCTGACTAATCACACCACAGAAGTTCTTTCTTGAGTTTTTGTCATTTTTATTATTTTTTAAACTTTGTTCTTTAAAATACCAGTATGGATACCTGAGATTTGAAATATATAATGGCTCATCGAGGATATGTAAATGATAAGATGAAATTCTATTTGTAGCACTGCACATAGAAAGGAACAGCTTCTTTACCTATAAAGAAATATGGTAGTTTCTAGTTTTAAAAATCAATAAAGCGCACCATGGGGTAGCGATTGCTGGATGTGGGCTTGTAGGTGGCTCCCGCACGCATTTATGTGACCAGTTTGAATGTTGGTGCACGCAGTTGCATTAACGTTATTTTGCAGTGGAGTACTAGTGAATGTAAATAATTGTTACAATATTTGCAGGCTGCCCGGATACAAGCTGAATGTCCTGTTAGCTGGGCTAAGTAAGTTTAAGCTATCTTTTCGCTTTTTTTTTTGCTGGTACATGCATGTGAATACAATGGTATACTAGTGAGGCAAGTGTTTTTTCATATCATGTTCTTTGACCCCTCAAAGCAAATGCTGAGAGGTTTGAGGTAACATGGGAAGTTAGCTTTTACTATGAGGTACACGGCTGAGGTGTACAGCTAAACTTACCTATAAGCAGCACTGATTTATTGAATTTTTAAATATGCATTGCAGACTCTCATTGAAGTTTTTCAAGGTTCACAGGCATTAAAAGCTTTTATGAGAACTCTCATTAAATGAAACAGGAATACTGAACTTTTCTACTCTGCGACAAAGTTTCGAACGCATCGGGTTTTCTCCTTGAAAGCACTCTAAAGTAGCAAGCAGCACCCACTCTACTCTGTTTTCTACTCTACTTTGTTGTTATTGTTTGACCCAAGCATGACTCCTGGGTGTTTCATTTGATGTTTATCCCATTTGTGTTGTTACAGGTGTCTCGCTGGCACAAGCTACAGTGTCTGGTTCATGCACCTACCGGCTTACACCAAGACCTTTGCATCCAAAGCCAAGGCCTTACGTGTAGCCGATGAAGTTCTGCAACGCATGCAGCAATTGAAGTTACCAGCTCCTGATGAGGTTAGCTCCTCTTGTGGTCATGTATTGTCGATTGTATAACTTCATGATACTCTGATGCAGCCACTTGTTTCTTGTTTTCTAAAGTGGCAGACTGATACAGCAACACCTATGAGTCCTTTACCTGGCCTTTCTTTGTTTGTTTAGTGCTGAAAGTAAGGTCTCGTATGGTATGGCATTGCAAAAATGAAACTAGAGAAGAGACATCAAGTGTGTTGCTTCTAAAGAAGGGCAAACGATAAAGTTTTAATTTGAGCTATTAAGTCTATAGGTATTTAAGCATGACTAAAACTTGCTGAGACAATGCTTGCTTGAAATTCTTAGGTGTAATGCACCTTGCATTTACTTTATTTTGTGGTCGAAATTTCCGGAGCCCTCCACTACGGCGTCTCTCATAATCATATGGTGGTTTTGGGACGTTAAACCCCACAAATCAATCAATCAATCATTTACTTTATTTTGATTTTGATGGACGTTGTTATGGGCATATGCATGCCTTTATTTTCTTGACCTGCCTAGTCAATATGATCTATGTGGTGAAATGAATTGATATCTCTTGTCATAAATTATATTTGTAAGCGTACTTATTTTCAATGACTTTTTTATTTTGCTTTGGCCACCATGCCTTTTAGTAGACATTGAACGTGCATTATTAAAATTGATTGCATTAAACTTTTGTCAGTTTTCTTAAATAAAGCTTTTTATGACTTTTGAGTGCATGTGAGCTCAGTATATCATTTGATGAGGTGCATACAAAAAGAATGGGCTGTGAAAGCATCACCATGTTCTATATAATACCTCTGTAGTGCTAGTTGCACCGGGTCATACGGCTAGTAACACATCCATGGGTCTTTGTACCTGGGGAATGCTCTTCTCCTTCTTTACTGTAATGTTCATCGGTTTGATGACTGTTGCTGATTTCTAAAGAGTTGCACTAAAGAGGGCATTGCATACTGCATTAAGTGCATTTATATTCATTTGCATCAGAGCCTATAACTTTGAAAGTCAGAAACTGCAGACCAAAAAAAAAAGCAGATGATGTGCAGCACTTCTACTTCTCTTATTTTGTTGTTTTGTGATGATGTAAGCTATTAACATGTGTCATCAGCTTGTCCAGATAATAACTACCCAAAGTGGTAAATCTCTTTTTGAACAACGTTTTTCTTTTTGTGTTCACAATCTGATATACCATAATAATGTTAAGAATTTAAGGTACCTAATTCTTTGACGGGACGAAAGTACTGTATTAGACTACATATGAATTACACGATTCCATGAATTTCCAGTTTCAAGATTTGCAGCATTGAAAAAAGACTTGTTTAATTCTTTTTTACCTTGTTTGCAGGAATGGAACCAAGAGATATAATTGTAGTATTTTTCTTTGGGCTTTTCAGGTCTCTTATCGTATCCTTATGCTGCTTTGTGGCCAATATGGTCAGCCGGCTCTAGCTGTCAAGATCCTTTTCGACATGAAGAAGCATGGTGTTCAAGCTAATGCGATTACTTATGGTTACTACAACAAGGTAATGAGCTATATTTACTGCACATACTTTTATCTATCTTGTCATTCTTTGCTTCTTGTTTCCTTGTTGATGCGCATGCTTTTTTTTTGTGGATTTTTGTGGTGGATAAAATAAATTTGTGGAACTGCTATTCATGTGAGCTCTGTTAAATATCACATTTAAGTTCACAGATCTGCTTTCGAATTGAGAAACAAAATGTGTGGTGCATGTTTTTATTTTATTTTGTTTGGCAATTTCCAACTTCATGTTGAAGAACATTACAGGCTGAAATTGTCTGTGTTGCATGTCTTCAGTGTCTTGGTGTTGCATGCCTTTTAGTGTCTCTGGCACTGCTTAAGTTATTATTGCCACTTGTTCATTTGTTTGACTGAACGACTAAATTCGTGTAGGTGAAAAAAGAAGAATTTTAGGGGTTCATTTTTATTAATTTTTTTATGCAACCGTATTGAGAACGAACTGACAATTAAGCCAGGGAAAGTATCGGAAACATTATTGGTGGTAATTGTGTTATAGAATTACTACAAATAATGTCAATTCAGCTTTTCCTGACTGAATTTTATCATGGATCTCATTAAATATAAAAGATACCTATGTGCATAATCGCATGTAATAGCGGATGAATAGTGGATCAGGCTTTCCTTGAAGCAGTGTGTAATTATCTGCGTGCTGTTACATGTGCCGAGAAGTAAATACTCTGCTAGCATTTCCATCTGTTGAACTTCAAGATTTAGAGCTTCAGCTTACCTTATGAGACCTGTGATATTTGCCTTCTGATGTGTTTATGGTGCTGATATGAGATATGCAAACATTGGCGATGCGGAATAATTTGTAGCCTGCGCCAACTATGTTGTAGTGAAGCTATTTCCGTGTTATCACATCACTCTGATTTGATATTTTTCTCTTCCAGGCTGTTTTGGAGTGTGCCTGGCCCACAGGGGACAGTGCTCATTGGGCCAAGCTGCGCAACGTTGTCCTTGCTGTGTCGCAGTTCAAGCGTGCGCTGCGGCGATCTCAGGGTTCCCTAGGCTGCACAGTGCCTGACGCCCCGCGTAGTGTGGGCAGCAGCCGCACCAGTCTTGAGGAGACCCTGAGGCCCCAGCTTGACCCAATGGCTGTTACTCCAGAGCTGCTGCCTGAGCTGCTCACCAAGACAGATGACCGATCCAGCTCTGGTTAGAGTGTGACCCATTTTTCGTCTGTTTTATTGCATGGTAGTTGCAATGCAATGTGCCAGTCAGTCGGTATTTCTCTCTTAAACTTTTGAACCATTCACAGTACAGAGGATCGAATCCTTGATTGGGACTGTGCAGTTGTGTTTAGGTTGTAGTTCCTATTGCTGTATTTATTTTGCATTGCATTCAGCTCCCATCTGTTTTATCTTTGATGACTGAAAGTATGATTTACCGTATACACTTGACTAAGGGCCCCACCCCACAACTTGGCAGTCCAAGTTTGGAAAGAAAAAATCTCACCTGCAAACAGCAGCGTCGTCGCTGCTAAGGAGGACATCATTTCAGCTGGTCTGCTTTTGGATTTTAAACGCATGGTGTGTGGTATACACGGACATTATTGCAAAAATTTTTAAAGTGCAAAAAGTTTTAATGTCACCGGGATTTCTAGTGCCATAGCATTGAGGACTATTGGATGCATGAACATGCGGATGACAGAGGCAACGAGCCGAGCCTGAGCAGCGATACCGATGAAGACTTCTAGCATAGACATTTGTAGCTATATGCCAGATATATCATTGTTAGATACATATGACACGATTAAGTAGGTTTTTCCATACGTAGAATAAAAGAGTGAATGAAGATTTAACACTTCCATGGAAGGGCCGCACCCCATCAAAATTGCTGAAAAAAATTTCTGAAACGATTGCTATGTTTTTAGGGTTCAGGCTTCGCGAAGCTGTTTTCGCTTCAATTATTGGTTTACTTGTAAGTGCTTTGCGTGCTTCTGCACAATACTTTTGTGCTTGATCACTTGTGAAAGTGCCCTTTGCAAGATCTTACTACTGACAGTGGAATCAGCTATGTGTGTGTGTGTTTTAAGTTTCTTTGTTTCTTGCAAGCTCAGGAAAGCCAGTCAGAAAAACCCCTGTGAGGTGAAATCGCAAAGCACTGTTATTCGTATTTAGGTGCCTTTTTGTATAGGGCACCCTGGCACCATATTTGCACTGAGTTCGCTTACCAAAAAAGTTTAGTTTTAGACTAAGAAAGAACCTTGCGTTACTTATGCTACCAAGCTCCTGTCACTTGCTATGATAGGTTTTTGGTTAAGACATTTCACGCTGAGCATGATGTCAATGGTACAGACATAGGCACGGCAACCAGGTTGCTATGGTGTGGAATTCAAGAACATTCTTGTGCCTGTTTAGTAACTCTTGAAGTGCCCATGGCCACTTGTCTGCAGGGGCGGGGGGGTCAGCAGATTCAGACTTCTATTTTTCTGGTGTGCCACCATTCAGGACACGCTCTGGTAGTTCAGAGACAGCTAAAGTTTGTCCACTGTGTCACAAAGTAATGTGTCTTAATTAAGTAAAACAAATTGAGAATAATTGATTTTGAAAGAAAATAATTGAAGTCCAAGAGAATGCAAACGTGTGAAAGGGGGACAGAAAATTAGGTGGGCAGATGAAATTACAGTGAAGCTTCTATTATATGTCCCCCAGTTTTATGACGACCTGCATTTTACTACAGATCGGTTTGGTCCCGGCAAAATCTCAATATAGATAATGTATTAAAAACCTCAGTTATACGACCCAGTTTTACACCGACCCCGCATCTTATCATGACTTTCCAATTCTGTCTGAAATAAAGAACGCACCTTTACTTGCATCGTACATCGAGCAAGTACTCACTAGGGCAAAATATGAAAACTTACATTCGCCTAGGGGGATGATTAGGCAAGTATAGATTGAGACAGGTTGTCTTTTCAGAATGGAAAATTTATTCTTCGTTTATGCACTTCTGCATACGCCTCGATCTCGTGTGTACGCTGGGTCGTTTGCTAGAGAAGCTCCGTCTGTAGCAGCTTTAGCTGGCCGTAAAGCTCATTTCTGAAATCCTGATTGGTCTGTATAAAGGTTTTCTCGTTGACGTACTGCTGATCTCCTGCCATGGTTCGTGGCACTCCCTGTCAAGCTTGAGCACGCAAAAGGGTGCGATGCAGCTGTTTTCACTGTGCAAAACAACTTTCGCTTGATGCCAACATATCTATATAACAGCAGGACATGACTAGTTGCACTTCACAAGGCAACAAATTACAATGCGCACAGCTCAATCACGCACAAAAGTATTCTATGAAACCTCATGAACTTGTGCATCGCCATTGTGTGATGTCGATGACACTGTGTTTTTACCTCTTCTGATGGGAGGCTCTTGGCAATCAGTTTTGTTTTCACGTGCAGGCAATTTTCGGATTCAATTTATTGGAAGAAAGATGCATGTTGGATTCGATTTCCCTGAAATTGAGATTAAAGATTTGCTCGCACCTGCTTCAATTAAGTAATGCTGTTATTGCAAGAGTAAATAAAATCTACCTTCCTTGGAGAAGTGCAAGGTTGTGCCGTGGGATTATTCAGCCAAGGATTGCTTTGTATGTAGTTAAAGAAGACTTCGGTGTACTATCATGGGCTCGGGTCACTATAACATGCATCTGCCAGGTGCCACACGTGCATGTGCTGCAGTGCGCAGCAAGGCATGCCTTGCCCCTTCCACCATTCCAAAAGGAGGTATTCTAAGGCCATCCGATGTTTGTATAGTGGTTTTGTTGACCCCATTTCATGGTCGGTGGACTGACTGGGGAGTTGCTGCTGAATGTAGATGCGGTGGCCAAGCCAAGGGTTCACACTACTGCAGGAGGCCAGTCAGATGCAGGTTACGGCTCTACCAGCCAGGATGAGACAGCCAAAGCATCATGGCAGGAGCTGTCAGCCATACCTCAGCCAAGCAAAGAGAGAATAGGCAAGCCCTCTTCTTTCCCACATTGGCAGCAACGCCAACTCGTCATCGAATTTTTTCAAATTTGGGGGAATATTCAAAGACGTAGTATAATGCAAATATTTTGATTCATTCTTTTGGTGAAGCAACTTAACATTTCTGTGAATGCATAGTGCTTTACACATGCATTAAGCCGTTGCTCACAAGTGATATATAGAACGCTGTGCTGGGCTTGGCGCCTGCAAGTGTTTCTTTGTGGTTTACGTCTACCTCTTTTTTCCTGATGCAATAGCACTGTTTAGATAGGTGCTGTTTAGAAAGGCATTGAGTCTGAAAGGCAGCTCAAGATATGAATAAAAAAATGTGCAAGATGATGGCTCGAAATGTGGATGGCTTGTGCAGTGCGGATTCTACTCGTCTTTATCGTAACACAGTCATAAAATGCGATGAATAATGCTAATAAAGACTTTTAAGTGGCTCCAACCAAAAGCTGACTCATTGTTCTCAACATTTCAGAAATCTCTGTTTCTTCTTTGTGTTGGTTCCTCCTCTTTTGTCACTCCCTGCTGAAAACAAAAAGGTGTTGGTTCCGAAATGTCAGGAACAGTAGAGCCATTTTTAAGTTGGAACCATTCAAAAGTTTCAATTACCGTATTTGCTCAAATGTAACACGAGATTTTTTCTAAATTATTGCTACCTGAGGTCGACATTTGTGTTACAATCTAATACCAGAATTCACGACATTCAAGTTGTTTTTATGCTGATGCACTACATTTCCTTACATTTTATTTTATTTTTTACTTCCTGGGTGTCATTAAATCTCATCCTACAGGTTACAGTTAAGTAAAAACAGTATATAAAGTGCATCCAGTTGGGCAGTTTTTTTGAAATATTCAGTTTCAAGAATATTAACCCTTTACAGTCCGTTTTGGGCAGCACCCGACAACACACCCAGGATCCCCAGGAGGACCCTGCACAGAAAAGGATCCTTTGAGCGGTATCATACACTGCCCAAATATCCCTGAAGGAGTTGCCTGCAGAATGCATGAGCAAAAATAAATATCCTCGACAGTTTGTGTTTTTCTTCACAGCTCCAGAAACTGGCTAAACAGTTCCAGATTGGTAGAAGCGAAAAGTGGGTAAAAGTTTTCGACGGCAGAGGGTTAATAGCAGAGGGACGTAACCTTCATGCAGTAATGCACGTTACCTGTGGCATACTGGTGCCATAGCGGCATTTGCCTGTACCTAAGGTTGAAGTTTTGCAGCAGGATATTGGTGTGACAGCACACTTCTAATGGAACGGTCATTCTAAAATTACTCCGTACTCTCTCCAATTATTAAAGTAAAACAAAATTCTTTGTTTACATTGCACTCATTTGTGATATGGAGAATTTTCTACAATCTATCATTGCAGCTCCCCAGCGGAGGCAAAGGAGAAGTGGTGCTGTGGTCCAGAGCATGCGCTTTGAGGAGCTGGACTTCACCGAGTCAGATAAATTCCGGAACCGGGTCAACAGCCTAATCCGTGGTTCAGTTGGAGCTCTTGGAAGTGCATCATCGTTGACAGATGCCATAGGCATGTACCCCTTCTGCCTGAGTGCATTTTGTAATTCTGCATCTAGCTTGCTCTTCGTTCTCTTATATGCTTCTAGAAGACCATTCAGGATTAGATCCAAACCTTAAACGCTATGCTATCTATCCCAGTGCATAAAATTAACCTGCCATATGAACTGTAATGTGAGCATGCTTATGCATTCCGTAGCATATTTTTGCACTGTTGTGTTTCATCAAAATTAACATTCATGGTATAATGTCATCATATTGCTGATGCGGGACATTTTCAAAACTTAATGGCGGAAACTCTGTTAAATTGTGTGTACAGTCGAGCCTGCTTATAACGAACCTGAGCCTGATGCGGCATCCGTTCGCTGTATCCAAAGTTCATAGTAGATGAAACACAGCTTTTAAAAAAGTTGTGAGTAAAAACACAAACTTTTTTTGCCCCAAAAAGTCTGTGATGCATGTGTTTAGAAGAGCAGAAGCAATAAGGGTGGTCTCTAGTTTATTTCAAACGGCAGCGTGCTCGTTTGCTGAGGCCCGTGGCATAAGCTGCATGAGGCACTGACTTTAAAGTTTCGCCGTTCTCGCAATCTGATTCCTCCAAATCACTCTTGCCGCGTACTTCATTCACAATGCCTTAATCTGTGCACAGTTCGGTGGTGTCAGCATCATCATCGGCTATAATGAAATTATCGCTACAGATGTTCCACCCGCTCTCTCATGTTGGAGTCAACGACGCGCTGCCACAGTGGTTCTATTCGGAAGCTTCAAGCAAGGCATCGGGCCCGATGTCGACGAAGTTGGCCTCGCGAAAACAGTTTTGCGCGCACGTAGCCGTCACTGCCGCCCACAAAATATTCACCATCTCCACAGCGGAATACCAGGACCCCCGAAGTGGCAAGTTGGCTGCCAGGTGGTCAACAGCTATGAGCAAGTGCTCCGCACTGCGGCACCTAACGCGTGGATTATGCCCAAGCCAAGCGGTCACACTTTCGACATTTTGTTGAGCGGCAGTAAAAAGCGTGCAAGGTCTCCCGTCTGCCATTCTGGCTACACACTCACACCAAAAGAGCAAGCAAGACGCGCACACGCGACACACATGCCAGAATGCGTGGAACAGCTCTGGGCCCGTTTCTCGTCAGAAAACGAAACTAATTCAAGCCAGCGTGGCTGGCTTTGCGGAGCGGTGGAGACGGGCGAAGGGGTTGTGATCAAGAGAGGAGAGCAGATTTGCGAGAGAAGGGCAAGGAGTTGTGATAAAGCGAAGAGAGATGGGGATACGGCGGGAACGCGACCTTGAAAACCAAAACACGTGGGAAGAAGGCAGGTCGGGTAGCTTGCTGAAAGGTCCGCGAAACGCACCACTCGCGCGTAGAAAAACTTGATAAGAGTGTTCGCGCGCGCAGTGGTCAAAGCACAGCCACCTGGATCTGCGTGCGCGGCGATGTTCAAATAATCAGCGGCCGTGGTCAAAAAATTGTTTGTTGCTCTGGCGAGTTTGCGTGGCCTCACCGACTTCGATATTTCGCAATCCGTTCCGCGCAAATTACACGCGTGCGGATGGCATGCTTAGCCGAGTGCGAAGTGAGCGAGTACAGGTCCTAAACAAGAAACGAATCGCGAATTATCAGAATCGGTGGGGTAACGTACGCGCGTGTACTATAGGCAGATGATTGGATAGAGTCGGTGGCCGACGCAAATGGTCTGGTCACTCCAGGCCGGCGAGGCCAATGACAGTACCAGCGATCAAAAACAGGGGAGATGGAGGAACAGTCTTCGAAAGATTGGTGGCAGTGTGAAAACACGGGCCTCATCTGGCGATGCAAGGTGCTGAGAGTAACGAGGGGATAAAAGACGGAGGGGTGCATAACAAAAAGCGATCGGGGAGAGTGGCAACTAGAGGGGTGCGGAGGCAGGGTCGGCGTTTAACAATAAGAATGTATGAACACCTCGCCGATGCCTTATCGGTGGTCGAAAGTGGTTTCCCGGGAAGTTGGCAGAGTGCCGACCCCGTTCGCTGTAACCGATTGGCGGCGCTTATAGACGTTCGTTGTAAGTGCGATTTTGTGCCATTAAACCAATGTATATTTTCATGGTTACGTGGATATTGTTCGTTTTAAGCGAAAGTTTGTTTTAAGAGGGACTGTTATATGTGGGCTCGACTGTATTGGCATGTGATAAGTTCTCAGGAGCTGGCAGTCACCAAATGAATATAAACTGCCTAACAATAGCGATAGGGTCATGCCCCTGAAAGTACACCTTGTATATGCATTTTGCTAAGTTGCCTCTTTCATACTGCCTCTTTGTTCCTGTTGTCTGTGTCGTATCTATTCTCTCATATTGTTGTTTCCTGTGGACAAGTGCTTTTGTCATGTGTTAATCCCATACTGATTGTTGGCCTAGTTGGTACTTGCTTAACGGCATGCTTTGGCCGCAAATAACACAAAGTGAAGGAACACACAACGCTTGTGCTTGTCGCTGTGTTTTTTTTTTTGTGTTATTTGCGGCCAAAGCATGTGGCGAACCCCATTGCTTGAAAAGTTAGACATTACGCTAGAAGTAGTTTGATGGAAACAGTTTAAGCTTCATGACCTGTAGGTCTGCTTTCTTCATTGCATTAGGTTCCTGCTGCACATTACACGTAAGCACTAAACCGTTTGCCACGGCTTTTGTATTTTATTTGTTTGTAGTTTCGCACTCATTACTTACTAAATGTGTCAGTGGAAGGCCTGGAGTGTTTTTTCTGTTGATCTCATAACCATTCAGGCAGAAAAAATTGGCATATTTTTCAACTAGTCATGGCCAGTAGTACTTTGAACTATGTGGCTATGACACCAGAGCTGTTTGTGGTGCGTGTGTTGTGGTCTGTGTGTAGTGTACTACTAATTGGCAATGTTGTGAGTTATGATATATGTACACAGCTGCAGTTCATTTCTTACCTCAGCAACACTATTTGCTTTTTTATGGATAAATACATGTGCTGATGGAACTTGTACAAGTAAATTTAGCAGGTTGACAGAAAGTTTAAGTGCTAAAAACCATAGCAGAGCATAGCGACCGAAGGAAAATAAATTAGAAACAGTTGCACATCCCATCAGCACTCTCAAGCATTCACAGAATAGAAGAAAAAAAGGACGCCCAAAGTGCTACATCTGTCCGATATATGTGTTGTAGTATTGAAAGCAGCATTCAGTGCAGATGAACAGTGGACTTTCACAATGCTTGCAGCCTATAGTCTAAACTCTCATCAAGAGGAACCCCGTAAAACTGAACTTGTCGATTTGCTGAACTATGTGAAAACAATGTTACAGTCAGCTAATTTCAGTTCCAACAAAAGACGTCGTCATTGCAATAGGACAGATAGGTGGGCTAGTTGGTAGGTAATATTCCTTCAGCGAACTGGGAAGGCGGGAACACACAACAGACAGAGAAGGGCGCTTGTTCCGTGTAGCTCTTTTCTGTCTGTTGTGTGTTCCTGCACTTCCAGTTCGCTGAACGAATAAAAACGTCATCATGGTCACATGTGCCAGGACCATGACGAGTGCCATAAGGATGCCAGACTGAAATCGCCTTCACCAAATCATTCCGACACTACAGATTAAGAGGTGTTACTCCGTTGCTGTATGGCAAGTTGTCTAAAAGCACAAACAAAATTATTGCAGACTTGATAAATCCTAGCAAGAGTTCTTGGAAGACACTATGTAAAGCCATGTGCTCTTTTTTTTCTGTAGTTGCTGCCCATTATGAACCCACTTGATTTGCTCTTTTCAAGTGATAGATACAGTAGACTCTCAATAAATTGAACCTGAAGGGACCAAGAAAATACATGTTCCATGTAACAGGAGTTTTGTTCACTGAGAGTAGGTTTACTGAGAGTATTTCATACAAGTAGGAAATCAGTCTTATCAGAAGCACTTGTTCCGTTTAAGCAGCAGTTCCGTTTACTGAGAGTCTACTGCATTTGGACGCACCTTGCACATAGTAAATTCCTCTTTTGTGGGCACTTTCGATGAGTTGAACTTCTGATAAAATGAAATTTTGATAAGGCAAACAACTTTTCGTGGTCTTCATTTATAGGCAGTATTGCTTTTGGATCCTCTTAGCAGCTATGTTTGGCAGTGCTGCTCTAACCACCCTGGAACTCTATAATTTTGAAGTCAAATATTTTTGTGAATCGTGGGGCATCAAAATGTTTTGAAATGAATTATTGGTATGTTCACTATGTAAACTCACCAAAGATTTAGTTAGCATAAATTAAATGGAATTTTGAATTGACCATGTTTAAATCATTGTGAGTACACTATTAGTGGCCAGTTTATCAGTCTCTGTCTTAACAATTGTAAATCTGTAGTGTGTATCAGCCAAAGTGGTTTTCTGGAAACAGCATTGCAAACAAGCTGCTTTCTGCCTTTTATTGCAGTTTTTGCAAGGAACCAGACAATAATTTTTCTCATTCCTGTTTCTTGTTCCATGGTCAGACGCTTCGAAGAGCTCATGTTTGTACTAACCTCTTTGTAGTGCCTTCTGCGGGGGTCCTGATTACGAGTGAAGCCATGCGGCAGAATGCCTTCCTGCGTAGCAATGGAGGCGTTATGGTTGACAGGCTGCAAAATGGTCGGCGGCGCTACCACAGCGCGAGTGACCGTGCCAACCAGCAGAGGCCCACTAACATGCAAGTACCTCCACAGTGCAGGCAAGGGGCATGGGTGGCTGTCGTTGCACAGGGGCTTGGTGATTGCTTGACGTGTTGAAGCCTGGAGTGGCACTGGAAATGGCCTGTATGTGTTTGTAGGGGATCTGGGCTAGAGTCTTGTCCACTATTCTAAATATGAACAAACATTACAGCTGCATGTGCTTTGTCGAGGCTCGTACCTATGTCATTTGTAATGCCACTCTTCACATATTGCACATTCTATTCCTTTGCAAAGTGGTCCATCAGTCTGATTAGGTAGGGAGTTAGACTTTGTGATGCTGGCTCATTATATGGAACAGGTGCTTGCCTATGGGAATGCAGTGAATACTTTCCCTTTGTACCTCTAGCTTTGCCTTTACACCTCTGGCTTTCTCGTTGTGCAGCGCTTTTATGAACAGTGCTTTGCAAGACTAATTTCAATAGGCTTATCACACTTTCTTCCAGCAAAGCAATGTAATGTTACAACATCGGGCTGTGTGGTGCAAGTGTATATACACCTTTCCCTTTCACCTGGAACAAATTTCACCAGACCTTCAAGTGCACTGTCAGATCCGTGTCCTTTGGCAATGTTCTTTATCTGCCTGCTCTTTGCTGTGCACATTCTTCTCTCATGCTTTTGCTCTCCCTCTCCCTGCTGCTTTGCACACTGCACTGTTGCTCTGCCCGGCTTCTGCACTGTGGGCGTGGACCGGCCAGGAGGAGAAACCTGCGTGTACTTGGCAGGTCTTGGACGCTCGGCGGGGAGGAAACTGCCCTGGGACAGGGAGACTCTCACCTGGCAGCCCTTGCGGAAACACCAGTCAGCTCGGACGCACTTGCCGAGAGCCCCCTTGCCAAGGTGGGTGGCGTACAGGCATGACAGCCCATGTTATAACTTCCAAAAAGAATACTCCCAAACTCCGCTGAATTTCTCGCTCTCCTGAATCAGTTACTGCAAACAGCATTCGTTAGGGTTCAACTCCCAAGTTAATTCAGAGAATGACTTTCGATCTTGCGAGAAGCACTTTTGTACAAATGCAAGAGGACTCTCTTGCTTCCAGAAGAGCCCCTGGAGGAAAATTTGGGTGGCGCTAAAGTGTTCATGGTGTAGTGGTTTAGTATGAATTTACATTGGCTACCTTATCTACATGAGCTCGTTTTTTTATCCTACAACTGCTGTTTATAGTAACATTAGCTGCATTGTGAGCTTGTAATAGTTGTGTCGGCATTCAGGAAAACTTGTAAATGATAAATTCTGTTGATGAACTGCATTCAAATTGTCAGTTTTGACCGTGGAAATTGGAATATAGGTCAGACAGGAATATAGGTCGACCCCCAAACTTTGAATCTCGGAAAAAATAAATTTTTAAAAGTTGCAAAGTATCGCGGCGCACCCTTGCCTTGGTAAATACGCGACACAACTAGCTGCACTGTCGTGACATTTATTTTTATTTGGACTGTAATCTTATGTAGTTAAACACCAGAAAGCCACAAAGTGCTGTCACTCAGACTCTTCTGAACATGAGTCCGACATCTGTTTTTCACTAGTAATGTCCCTGAGTGCATCGTCCTCCGCTCCATTCACTGCCTTACTGATGTAGCATTTGCGGAAAGACGGAAGTACGCCAATTCAGCACAAAGCCCTTCCACTTCATAAATTGGTGAACCCACGATGGCGATCCCTTGAATTGCACAATCGTGAGCCCAGAGTTGCGCACTATCTCGGGGCTTTCACCCGGATGCACCCTGCTGTTATGGGTAGCGACTTTGCATGCAGCTCCCAGATGAATTCAAAGAGTAGTGTTTCCAGTTCGGGGTGCGCTGCAGTTCGTCCACTAAACAAAGTTTTTGTTTTGGTTGCTGCAGTGTCGGATGCTTTGCTCCGGTGCACTGAATTCCCGTTGTGCTGCCAGGTTGCCGTGTGCTTCGGCATACTCGATAACTTTTTTCCTAAAGCTTATCGTAAACTGTCAATGCGCTGAATTCCCGTTGTGCTGCCAGGTTGCCGTGTGCTTCGGCATACTTGATAACTTTTTTCCTAAAGCTTATCGTAAACTGTCGTCAACTACCACTCATTTCTGAAGGAAATAAAAAAATAGAAAACAGCAGATTGACAGCATATAACTGAGGCAGAATGGCGTTGCTAGAACACTGTAGGTCTCAGGTAGCCTTGCCCAACGGTGCCGCTGCTAATGCTCATGATGGCAATGAAGGCTTTCGGCTTTAGCTGTCCATTGTTGAGAGACTGCCACATTTTTTTCTGCCAATGACCGCTATAAGACGAGCGTCGACTTTTCAGTGCGTATTTCTGAAAAAAAAAATTCGACTTATATTCTGGTTTTGTATTTCCTTTGTGTTTTACTATCTTTGAAGCAATTTACAATTGCATGGCCAGATATGCTGTAGAAACTAAGGCTCTATTGTTTTATCACAAGAGTCCGACGTATTGGACATACGGCATTAAAAAGCACTAAGGGAGTTGATACATGGGAGTTCATGTGTTTGTGTACCTTTCATAGCCGTGCTGCATCTTCAATAATTCAGCTGCTTGGGCTAATTCAATAGCCAAACAGATGCTCGATTGCTAGCTTTGCTCCTATATGATTGTTTGAGCCTCATTTTTTTTTTTCAGGAACCACAGGAAGAAGATCGCACTGTCAGCCCTGCTCCAGATGCCCCAAGCAGCCGCTCTTCGGATGTCGTCACACCACCCCGGTCCGCACCGCGACCAGCCCAGATGCATCGCTTCTCAACTGGTGGGTCACCGGCGAATCTGGCTCGCACCCTGGAGCAGTCGAAGGAGTTCATCAGTTCTACGCTGAGCCCCCTGAGAGATGCCTGGCAGCAGATAGACCTGTCAGGGGCAGCTGCCTCCATCTCTTCCACACTGGGGCTTAAGAGCCGCAAGTTCTCCTTAGGCTCAAAGATGGCGTCTGTGACAAGAAGCTCCACCTTCCACTCTAACCACAAGTCCAGCTCAGCGCGGTCATCACCTGCAAGGTCATCGTCTCAGATGGAGTCCCTTGTGGAACAGGTCAGTCTACAGCAGCACGCAGTGATTTCATGGGGCTGACATATTGTCACAAGACTTCAGGAGGGTAGCGGTCTTTTAATCAGCCACGGAGTAGCTGGCTCTCGGAAAACTCGTCCGTTGCGGCTTGTTCTCAAGCGAAGGAGAAGCGTGCGATCTTCCTTTTTTTTTTTTTTTTCAGAACGAGGATGTTTCTGGCCCCAACCCGCGACATGCAGGTGGAAATATAAAAACATCATTCTTGTGGAGGCACACAGGCGCGGTAACAACAGTTACTTACTTTGTGGCCGCTAACATCTGATATGCTTGGAATCGTTGGTCAATATTGCTTATGACACTGTGTGAAGACGCACGCTTCGCACTGTGCCAGCTATGCTGTCACTCATGCTGATGCATTTATTTCTACTCGCGCTAAACCTCGCAAAAGCCCATCCCACTGCACTGGCCAAGCAAGTATGGGTGGCAGCATCATTATATTAATTATAAAAAGGAAAAGTAGTTTGAAAAACTAAAAGCATTTGAAAGAATTGTGAAAGATTAGTCATATCTTCCACTTATGTTCCTTCAGAAGAGATGGTAGAATGCTTAATATGTAGTGATGGGCTAGTTGGTGAGCCATGATTTTTAAAGAAGCAGCCACAAAAGTACATAAAGTACGCCACATACAAAGACGTAAACAAAGGCGCTTCTGTTTGTGTCCTTCAATGGGTGCGTATTTTACATCTTTTGTGCGCTCCTTCTATGAAAGAAAGAATGCTGAACATTATGCCCATGTCGCAGGATGCACCGCCTGCATCACCAAGCCCAAGGGCCACAATGCCGCTGGAGTCCACCGTGGTGGTTGACGGTCCTGCTTTGTCTACTCCACGAGGCTTGTCGAGATCGTCTACTTTGCCTTACTCTCCTGGCCGTCGCTACTCTCCTCAGTGCCCTCCGACATCTCGAGAGGCCCCTCCTTTGACCAGTGGCCAGTCACCGCAGTCATCCACTTTTGGCCTGTCACGGTTGTCTAGTCGTCATTCAGAGTATCTGGTTGACAGCCTCCGCCTTGCTGCCAACTCAATGGCCTCCAAGTTCACTGAGATAAAGCAATCACTTTCGGCCTCCAACACACCCACCAGAGGTTAGTTTCAAACATGGTGTAACAAAAATAAGGTGTGAACATTCCCCCACATCGTGCGTCCAAATAATGCTCAGCATTTTCAGTCCCTCTAGGCTCCTATGTTGCAACGCCCCCATGCAACTGTGGCCAGCGTATGTACAATAGACGACGAGCTGTATAAGTAGCGTCCGTAACAGCGCTGTGCAAGAAAGAACGCAGTGGAGGCAACTGCTGCGTTTGCCCCACGTGGCATTTTTCCGTTGCTAAAAACACAGCACGCGTTCCTAGCTTTAGCAGCTAGTGTGCATAGTGTTTTGAAAAATACAAGTATAACATAAAAGGGGAACATCCGTGTGTTTTGTCGCTCTCGGTCTCTTTAGGTCTCCTCGTTGCAGCACCCCTTTGCTTTTGTGTCATGATACTGTGGCCAGCACATGCACTAAAGCCGAACATTATCTGGACACGGTCTCTGTCAAGGTGAGCAAAGGGTGTCGACACCTAAATTATTTTTCACACTCCATGGTTTCAAATCAAGAGTACCGAGGACACAGTATGTTGCCCTGTTTCGTATCTACAGTCAATTGCAGATTTTGCAGATGTGATTAATAATTTGGATGCTGCCACAAGCCTCATAGACATCATCATATAAGAGCATCAAAAATTGCGGACGTTGAAATTCTATGGCATCCAAATTTTGAGACTTTCTGCCCCAATTGCAGGGCCAAAGTGGCTCTGAAGCCGTCACCTCTGCCGCATTTATCCTATCATAGGTTCGAACCAGTGTTTTTGTGAGTTGATTTGTTCGCGGCCATAGCAGTGTTCGAAAGTCATCTTTGCCGCAATGCGTAAATGTTATGGGTTCAAAAGGAGTGCTACACTAAAATTTTCAGTTGTCGTTTTTTTTTTTTGTGTCAAATGGAAGGCAGAGCTCTTAAGAGCCTAGAAAATGCACTGCTATGTACGAGTGCACCATGAAAAAGTAATTACAATGCGTTTTTAAAAGCGAGTTTCAGTTTCTACTGTATGCTAATGCCACATCACGGCATGAGCTTCCTGTCATATGCTCGCGCAAGATATTGTGGCGTTTCCACAGCTGCTCCGCTCTTTGGCTACGTTGGTGATGCACAAGCATGTTTGGTGAGTGTTCTGGTCACACACAAGCATCCATTTTGGAAGTTTTGGTGTCTGAAGTCACCACAACTGCGTGAAGTCACCAGAATTAGTACTGTTGTCTAATCTCAAGCTAGTGCCAATTTCGGCAGGTACACCACGATAAAATTCACTTTTGTATCAAAATGAATGGACTTGCATGAAAAGAACGTTGAAGGGAGTGCATCTTTGCAGGTTCCTCATACTCCTTGCCTCGGGGCTATGAGCACCTGCTGTTGGAAGATGATGACCAAGAGAGCTCGCTATCACTCGAATCTAGCCGCCGTGCAAGCATGGATCTTTTGATGGGGCACGGTGGAGAAGAAAACATTGAGGAGCTTGCTTCTGAAGACAGCTTGCTTATAGCAGATAGTGCAATAGGTGGGTTACTTTTGTGGCTCATCAAGCCTTCTGTTCATGGGTTTCTTGTTTTGATCGGCAAGGAATGGCTTGGTTAAAAGCGCAGGTACCGAAAAGAAGTTCACTTACGGTAATACTATGTGTAGTAATAGTTACATGCATGCAGGTGTTGCAGGGATTAACACACTAGTTGAATGTTTTATTTGTCGATTCTGTTGAGGTAGACTCACAATTGTGTTTAGTGCTTGTTGATATGTGGCTGAGGTTTCATTGAGGCGCGGGAGTCACCCTTCTTCAGGAAACACAAAAACAGTTTTCTGAAGGTGATTCGCATGACTAGCCATCCTCTAGGTCATCTTTTACATCGTAATTCAAGCAGAATAACAGTTTGAAAAAGAGGGAGGAAGGAATAGGTACCCTTTAGTTTTACAGGCTTTAGAACAAGAAAGCTCAGAACAAAATAAAAGTTGAGCTAGTTAGTAGGAACTCATGAAAGAATGCAAGGCACGCAGATATGGACGCTAGAGGAGAGAGCAGCCCAACACAAATGCTGTTTGTGTTATCTCATTTTCTTCTCTTGAGAGTGTATGCTTGTGTGCCTAACTTTCTTTTATAAGGAAGATTTTTGCTTGGACAATGAGCTGAAGACAGCTTTACTATCTGGAATGAATTATAACACACCCCTACGATTGTAATAACAGCTGGTACTCCCGTCGCCGGTTCTTCACTGCTACGTTCTGTGGAACCTGCTGAGGTGTCTGTGCCGACCGCAAGTGGTGGCAGTACCAGTCGTGTGGCACTAGAGGTGTCTATCACTTCTTGCTCCCAGTGCAACACATGCAAATCCGTGCTGTATGATGAAGAGATTATGGACGGCTGGACAGCGGACGACTCAAACCTCAACACCAGGCAAGTGTCGCAAGACATCTTTCAGCTACTTATCACTATGGCTCTAAGGCTACAATCGAATCATAGGTTGTGGGCAAAACACAGCACACACAGTTTGCTTTGACTAACAGGGGCACAGCACCTTCATTCTCTTTGCACCATTGAGGCATCTTTCGGCACATCGCATCAGTATTGGCCACTGCACTACTGGAATCAGTTCAGTGCATCATTATGGGCAGTGGTAAAACAAAATGCAAAGTATTAAGTTTCATTTACTCAAACAATATATTAAATCTTAATTATTTATACTAAAAGTAAGTTACTGTGCTGCTTGTCACTACTACTGTAAAAGCTGTGTAGATGTAGATTTTCGGTGGGAGCTATGGCTTTGCATCAGTGACATAAGTGAATGTTTGCAATAAAAAACGCCTATCAATCTATGGTGTACTAGTCACTTAGTTTTTCTCTACTAATTTTTTTTCAGGTGCTACTTCTGCAATGGAACGGTAGTTCCTCTTCTGACTGTGAACATCAAGGTAAGGGCTCAATTTTCATGGCTGCAGACGTATCGAATACTACATTTACTCATGTAAGACATAGAGCATTATCATGTTTGAGTATCATGGTGTGAACCTTACACAAGCTAGACTTATAGCTCCTCTCTGACACAGCACCCCCGCATCTGCACTGAAGTTCATAAATTAACTCACCAGACAATCTCTTATCTACCCTTTATTTTATATACTGGGCTGATCTTGATGGGGATCATCAGTTACCTTGATCTAATAATCATTAGGGTACATAACAGTTGTTATTTGAATGCTTATCTGAAAACTATGCACATCTAAAGCAGTTTTCAGAGAACATAAAGAACAGCAATTTCTTTCTTAAGGATCATGTTGAAAGGATTATTGTTAGCGTTGTGCTAGTAACGAAATTTTGGGTTCAAAGGGAATTTGAATATTGGAGTGTGCATCGAATAGAATAATTTTAGAATATTTTTCAAATACTTGGTAGCAAAATAATGGAAAAAATAAATATTGCAGAGGATTTTTATGAAAGATTAATATGAGATAGCAATATAAAAGTGTTTCTTTTGGCTAGCTGAATGAAGCGCTGGCAGTTGGTGTTTTATAGTTATCAGATCTCATTCTATCTAGATCTTATCATTATCATTCTATCTAGATCTCTTGCTATGTTATACAGGCTAAAATATTTATTGCCGCTGCGTGTTAGAAAACAATTGTACTTCGCTTTTATTCATTCCCACTTAACATATTGTCACCTAGTCTGGGGTATGTGCAACAAGACGGATGCTGAACGTGTTTCCTCTATAGAAAAAAAGGAGCCTAAAAATGATTTCTTCCCATCCTCCCCCATCAACTGACTCTCTGTATAAAAGTCTGAACGTACCACCGTTCTCAAAGTTATATCAGCTTTCTTTGGCAGCAATGATTTTCCGCAAATTCAAACGTGATCGCACCATGTTCTCAAGCAAATATCTAAATAGACAAGTGGCATATGACCTTCGCACTATTTCATTGACGGGATCATGACCAAGAACTAATTATGGTACTAAAACTATAGATTATCAGATTATTTCATTGTTGAATGCATACCCATCCCTAATCGAATTGGCTAATCGGAACTCAAGTATGTTTCATTTTAAAAAACAAGTAAAGCTACTTTTGCTGCCTCCTTGAAATTACAATTATTTTGCTTTCAACACGAAAATATGTAATTTTGTATATTTATGTAACATTATAAAACTGTTAAACCTGAACAATGTAAACTTTGTATAATTTTTGTCCGAATGTGTTTTTTACTGCTCGTTTTTTGTTTATATAAGTTGTGCAATGAGCATTGTACTTATTTTCTCTGATTTTGCTCCTGGCTGTCCGACGTGTAAGTCCGGGGTGAATGCCTCGTCAGGAGACATATGGGTCTCCTTTTGCCTTGCCTCGTGGACATATTTCATGTCATGTAACTATGTCCGAAATAAACTGAAACTGAAACTGCAAAAAAAAAAAAAAGAATGAGGCACTGTAGAGGCCGCATTGTATTTATGTGCATGACTTAGTGCAATTAAAGTGCTGCCGACAACACTATGCTTGTGAAAGGCAAAGATGCAATTTCCTCAGCCTCTCATCCTCTTTCAACTTCTGTGGAAGTCCAACTGATGTGGCGAACAATGTTGTGCTCCCTTCGAGTCATGGGTGGTTGACGGTAACACCGTACGACCCCACTGCTTCGCCAACTCATCATCATTCGTCTCAAGGATATGCAGTGATTTTGTTTTTTCATTCGTCTTGGCGGTGCAGATGGAACGAGCAGCATTGAAGCAATTTCAGCAGATCAGGCCTCGCAGGCCAAGCACCAGACTAGAGGGCAAGATGAAGCGCGAGACGCAGATCAAGCCTAGCAGCAGAAACTCGCGACAATGCACGCCCTCAAATGTCAAAAGGGGAATTATGTTGCGCTAGTTGGTCTTGCAGTACTCATGTTTAGCTTTCTCTTTGCCAGTGACGTACTCATATGTGCAAGCATTCACTTCAGACCTCAAATGCCTGGCCGAGCCAACTCCAAGGTTGGCCTTACCTGCTGTTTGGCAATGGTAGCCATTCAATAGATACTATAGATGCATCACTGGCTCATTACTTGTTGCGAACAAACATAGCCTTTGAGATCAGCAATCTCTGCGCCTGGCATGACCTGGGATACATGGCTGGCCCGACCTCTAGTTATGGCCAGTGGAGCCTTTTAGTGCTGGCAACCTAGCAAAATTATTGTAAACATCTGTGTGATGGCAATCGACGTTGCACCTGATCAGCCTGCCAGCGTTCGAAAAATGTAATGACACTATGTGGAGCATCAGGATTTTCAGTTGTAAGATTGCATTACATTACTGTGATAGATGGAGTGGTGTTGCTGTGAAGGTCTCCAAATAAATTAGCATGTGCAAATTTTCAGTGTCCTAGTAAACCGTAGGTGACTACCTTCTTCATAATAAGTGACAATTGATTATCCCATCTTGTACCAGGTTTCTGGGTATATTTAGTGCGTCTATAATCTCCAGAATGCCATATAGAGCATACATTATCTGTTGTGTTAGTAAGTACTGCTCACATCTGGCTGCAATTGAAAATCTTCCTGGCAGGACTATCGGGTGGAGGATTCGCCTGTGGGTGGCAGCCTGGCACCTTCCACGGAGAGCCTGCCCAGTGCTGCAGGCCTGTCCTCCCGTCTCAGCCCGGAGCGCAGTCCGCTGGCCAAAGGGCCACATCCCGAGTCTGCAGCAGGGCGTGCCGTCACACCCGACAGTCGGGGTGCTGACTTTCATGCCAGCAGGCCAGATAGCATAGACAGTGGCAACGATGGCTTCCTGCTGCTCGAAGAGAGCCCAGACGCTGGTATGTGCACATGTGGATGTGGCACATTTCTTGAGATATCTCGGGTGGTAACTACTTGTGAGAAATGGACGGATCGTACCCGCTTTTCTCTCGGCAGGGAACGAATGTAGTCTTGTCAGATATGGCCATGAAGGTGAAAATGTATGTGAAAGTTAATCTTGTAAAAATGTCCGTCTTTTATTTCTGTCTTTTCAGTGTTGAGAATCTGTGACATAGATATAGCAACTGATTTATTTACTTTCTAAATATAAATATTCAAATATTAATACAAACATGCAAAAACTATGGTACTATTATGAAGCATATAGTTGTGGACGGCACCGAAATTTTCCTCATCTGGTGTTCTCTAAAGTGTGCCGACATCTCACTTCGTATGAGCCTCTAGCATTTCCTTTCTATGGTAATTTTGCAGCAGTGGCTGGGATTGATTTCCCAACCTTTAAGTCAGCAGCTGAGCACTCTAACCGCTCGACTGCCACGGTGGGCAGATGTTCAAATAAGCTCAGCCAATAGTCACTTTTTTGGCAAGGCATTCTATAATGTGTAATGTAATGAAAAGTCTATAATGCTTCACATACTTCTCAAGTTTGAGTGTACTCCTGTAGCTACATTTTACGGGTACTATTTTGCCAGACACTCTCTACTGACGACGTTAATATGCACAAACATTCTGCTGCTGTTCAAGATTTTGCTTGCTGTCCTTCACTTTTTTTTTATGCAGAATTATCGTGTCCCTTTGCTTTTGACATTGCTTATTGTGGCATGTTGATTCTATGAAGATGCAAGAGGTACTCGTCAGTGAGTCTGTCCTATTCTTACATCACTTTGTGTCAAATGTGGGCCCATATGAACTGATGCAGTGATATTCAGCACACTAGTCTTTGGCTTGGCAACCATGACACTCTTCTGCTACTGTGGTTGTGGGTTCAATTGCTTACTACGGCAGTTGCATCCTATGGTGACCCCGCTACTAGCTGCAGTAGATGATCACCGCGGGTCCACGCTTAGCGAGCCACAGGGCCGCAACTCCGTAACTTACCCGCATGTAGCGCACCGCTCCGCGCGCGCTCATCTAATAAGGAGTTTAGCGCGGGGCGGCAAAACAGTGTTCTAATGCAAAATACACAACACTTTATTGCCTCTGGCGGCACTCCGAACAACAGTACAACGTCCGCTCCCGGGACGCAGGTAGCAAAGGCACCCGCACGCAGACGTTCACAAAAAGGGGAAAACCGCAAGCACGTCGCAGCTGGCAATGGCGAGCTTTGACATGCGGGTTGGGAAAATGTCCCTCGCGGCTATGCTGTGCACTCTGACGATGGCCAATGGGCCTGGGCGCGAGTGTTAGGACAAACCTCGTATGCGTAGGCCTACGGCAAGTGCGGCTCGGTGTGGTACGACCACTTCAAGCACTACGCACCGCTGTGGGCTTCGCTTACGCTACCGAAGCTAGCACTCAAGTAAACACGCCTGCCGAGATGCCCAAGGCCACCTTCCCCCCAAGGCTACAGTCCGGCGATTCCCAAAGGGGACGTGGACGAAGGAAAACACGTGCTTACCCGGCGGTGACCACGGAGGAGAGAACGCTCCCTCGGCGCGCGCATACCGCGTGCCGCGCTCGTACGTGGCGCCATCTATCGCCACGCGTCGTTGTCAGAGCAGGAAAAGCAAAAGAGTGTGGCCGTGCGGCGAAATGCCCGCGAAATGGTCGCAGCCGCGCCTCAGATCCCCACAATCCTGATTTGGGCCAAAACGAAGGTGCTAGTCTACACAGGTTTAGCTCCACACTAGGGATTGAGCTTGACTGGGAAGCTCCACTTCAAGTGTCTGTATTAATTTGGACGTCAACACATATAGCTTGATCTGATTTAATTACAGCAGATGGTCCAAGGGTGGGTGACTCGTGTCCCGAATCTCCTTTGGGCAGCCCACCAGGTCAGGCAGGAGCCTCGTACCTGGCCAGTCCAACTAGCCGTGCATTGTCAGCTCCTGTCGACATCCCTTTGGCTACAGCCAACGAAAGCCTCATGGTGGTAAGCAAGCACTATTGCATCTGTCATAATGACGCAATGGTTGTAGCATTCAACTGCCGAACATGAGATCATACTGCAGTGAATACAGAATGCAAAAATTTCTGCAGTACATTGAGGAACATCAGGCAGCAGTTTTTTGTAAATTATTTGTGCTGCATACGCATGTGTGAATATCTCATACATTTAGAGTGAATTGTGAGCAGCTGTCCTCTTTCATTATTGACCGCAATAGATGGGCCCGAAGCACTTGTGAGGTTAACAGCAGGTAGCTCCTTGTGGTAGAAAATAAGAAAAGTGTCAGAATGTGAAAAATAACAACCTTACATCTCTGTCGCCCTAGAATTAAATTTAATAAAACTATCTTCTTGTACAGACTGTTATTCAATAGCACAGTGAAGCACAAACACAGTAGTATTTAAATACCATGTGTGCAAAACTAGAGAGGATCCTACAGAATGGCTTTATATAATAAACCTCTGCATGCAGTGAGATTTTAAAGTAGATTGTACAGCATGCTAATTAAATATGGTACTACTCGGGATCTGTTACGCAGGCATCTCCATCGTCTGGTTCTAATGAGACGAGTGACCGTGCAGAGCATCGTACTCGCCGTGTCACTGTTGGGGATGCCCCTCTTGGCTTACGGACTGCAGCAGGCCGCATGGGATCATCTGAACTGCTGCTTGATCCACAGTCTGCTGCCAGTGCTACGCCCTTATTCAAGTTGGGTTCAGGTGAGCACAGGCACATTGCCGCTTCACTGAAACAGGCGTACCTCTTATTTTTACACTTATCCTCAGTGTTAATGAATGCTGTTTACTATTTACGAAAACTGTGCTGATTTAGGCCAGTGCATCTGTCAATGCCATTAAGACACTTTTCAAAGCAAGATCCAAGTAAACGGGCACATAAGAGCGCAGGATGCTGTCGCAGTCAACCATGCTAAATGCGCCTATGCTATGCACTGTGGGCAAATTAAAAATAATTATAAAAAAATTATCCCGTGCTCTTCTCTGGGACTTATGGTATCCCCAGAGTTGTGCCATGTCACGAGTAGAATCTGGTCGTCAGTAGCGGCAAGAACCTGTTTGCGTACCTGAAGGCATGAGCACTCTCTGCTTTTCCTTCTCACATGGCAAGGAGGAATGCTCGGCCAAGAGGAGAGGTTAGCCCAGCGAAGGAAAAAGTAAAACGACCAAGGGCCATGTTTTTGTCATCAAACGCATGCAACCCCTTCATTGTGGCACCAATCCGAAAAATTCTCGTGGCTACATCTTCGTTGCAGACTCATGCACAACTGCAACACCGCAACCAAATTTAGACTTCCAAGTGGTGTATGGGCCCTTTAATATTCTCTAATTTCTGTTTTATTCATGTGCATGAAAGTACTGTATGGAAGTATGGAGGAAAGAAGTGTAAATTTGAAGGCTCGTTTTTATGCTTGTGCGAATATTAGAATGCTTCGAATATTCGAACGAATATTACAGTATTCGAGTTTGCTTCGACTCGAGTTGTTAAATTGCTGAAAATTTCAACGTATTCGAAATGAACGGATAGGTGTATACGAATTAATCCGCATGTAACTCTTCGTAAAGATGGTATCAGGGGGGACATGGCACATATAAAAACTTTTTATTTTGAGATAATTTTTGATGAAACTTGGCAAGTGTATGTATATATGTGTGCTGATATTAAATGTGCAATTATTTTTCTTGTGTTCAGTGTATTTTTTAAAATACTAAATATTTCGTGTGCCTTTTGGGGAGTGGGACTTTGTCCAAACTAAGAAAGTTACAAAGTAAATAAGCATATCAAAATGATCTGGAATCAAAGCTGACTGCAATGCAACAAAAATTAATGTTCTAAACCAACTAGAAGAAAAGGTATGGAATGTTGAACACTTGCCAGTGAAATTCTCTGTTTAAATTGACTCACACACAAATTCAACGTACCAACGTACCATAACTTTTGTTCAAATTGATTTAGATCATCCATTTTTGTAGCATTGCACACAGTCCTGATTCCAGATTATTGTGATATGTCAACTTACTTTGTAGCTGACTTAGATTTAAGAAAATCTTGCTCCACAAAAGGCCCATGAAATATTTTGTATTTTAAAAACTACACCATATACGAGGAAAATAATTGCACATTTAAAATCAGCACACACACATATATATAAGTTCGCCAAGTTTCGTCAAAATCAATCAAGCAATAAAAAACTTTTCTTTAAGAGCAGTGTCTCTCCTACACTTCAGTGGAGGTGCGCGAAGCCATGAAAGCACTTTTGCAAGGAAAATCTGCACTGCCGCAAAGCCTTTCTTGAAGGTTAAATGAACACCATACCCTCACATTCATTCGTCAATGGTAAAGTTTAAAAGCTTGTTACACCGGCTTATATGCTCTAAGCATAGCAAATTATAAAATCAACATAATTTGCAGGTTATGTCTTGCATTCTACAGGAAGTCAAATCCTGTTGCTATAAAAGTTGTTTCATCTTCCTTTGAACCAAAAAAATTGGCATTTGCACAGGCCTTGTTTCATTTTTGAAAAAGTACTGTACAGGTTTATTAGGTCATAACAAATAAGCAAGTTTTTCTTTTTAATATGTGATATATACTATTTGAATTTGATTCGGAATTATTCGACCAAAATCGTCATTTGCTTCAAATTCTCTTCCAACCTAAAATTTACTATTTGCACAAGCCTACTCGTTTTCTTTGTTAGGCACAATATCAGGTGCACTATGTTAGACAAGTGATCTGCCTTTTATGCTTTGTCTGCCGACAAAGAGATGTGTAAAGGACTGCCCATGTTTCGCTCTTGACGGAGCAAAGGTTGTAGCACTGAGCGCTCACACGCTGACGTCTTCTCCGTTTCCGAACACCTGAAGCAAGTCCGTCCCGGGTGAGCCTGTCTCTGGGGCCATCCGTGATCCTGGATCCAATGACGGTGCCGTACCTGAGCCCTCTGGTGCTTCGCAAGGAAGTGGAGAACCTGCTGGAACACGAGGGCGACGACTGCCTTCTAAGTGCTGGTTTTGTTGACCACCACCCCATACTGTACTGGAACCTGGTATGCTTTAAGTGTGCACTCCCTCCAAGTAAACTAGTACAGTAAAAGCTTGTCAATTCAAATTTCACATGACTGGGAAAACTGTCTGAATTAACCAAATGCCTAATTATCAAAAGTACCAAAAACCAATAAACAAATATTTATTACATCAATGCACTTTCATTTGCTTAGTCAAAGGTTTTTTTTTTTTTTTTTTACACAAAAGCAGTGTATATAAAAGATGCAGTTTTAGTCGTCTGTGGCTTCATTCACAATATGAACACAGCTCAAGAGTATGTCTCAATCTGAAATGTGCTCTGAACCCAAAGCCATATCTCATTATGTGCTAACAGTCTGATTGTGGGTCGTGGAGGAAGAAAAAGGAAGGAGGAAGCATGACGTCGCGCCGCCAGCCTTTGCAAGCCAACTCTTTTAAAAGCCAGCAGTGTCGACCCTACACGTGACCTTTTACGCAAGGTCACGCCAGCAACGAGACTCGCCGATAGTTTAGAGTGTGGCGGTCGGTAGCTTTGATGTAAAACACGCTTGTTCGGCACAGACCAGCCGGCTCACGCAGGAGGATAAAAAATGGAACAACACCGAGAGTACTAAATCATACCACGCGGTCGGACGTTTTGATCATGTGTTGGGCCGGCACTTCTCCTGTGTGACGTAATGCCTCCTCCTTTATTTTTATTCTTCCATGTTGTGGATGGTGACCAGGCCTTTCTGAAAACCTGCGGCCATTTTGGCCATTTGCGAACGCCGTTTTCATTCCCTTGCATTGCACATTTGCAGTGCTTCGGGCTCGGCGAGCTCCAAAAATAATCGGCGGCCAAATGTGACCGTATCAACCATTGAACATGCTGGCAGGCACCAGGAAAAATGTCCCAATCATCTGATTTTCCTAATTAACAAGCGTTGTATTAAAGAGCTTTCATGCTATGTGTAAAATCAATGCTACAAAAAAGTTCGGACGTTCAGCTTGCTACTAATCAGTTTTCAAGCCTATTTGCGACAGAAACGGGAACAAATAAAGATGTGCGGATGAGTGTCAGGAGTATCTTGAAGAAATTTGCTTATCTAGAGTTAGGGATATGTGTAATTATGCTGTAATAGTGCTGTAAGACAAATTGCGGTACCTCAGGAAACTGTTTATCTATAAAAAGTTATGAACACGCAGAACAGAACTTATGAGCACAGGAATGGATTGAAAAATGAGTTATTGCTGAATCTTATCTTGGCTGTGAAAAATTTTTGGGGGGCATTCAATTACAGTGCTTGTAATAGTTCTTTACACATCTTTAGGCTGTTAAACATCTTTAGTTATTATTAATTTATTATGCGCCTTATCTACCCATGCAATATTTTGTACCATATCTACCCATGCGGCACTACCATACTTACTTGCGTAATGAATGCACTGGCATAATGAACCCCCCCCCCCCTCACCTTGGTCATTAAAAAAGCAAAAAAACTTACATTTATTTGTTCACTTTATTTCACGGTGATAGACAGTGCCGTCGACGATCGAAACAATGTTAGATCAAGCCATTATATCACAAAAAAACGAAGCAATAAAACTCAAAACATAGTATCACAACAATGCCGAACAGTTGCGAGCAGCACAAGCGCGGACTTCAATTAAAATTTAAAACTCGTGTCTTTTGCAGCAAAGCGCTATCTGTCGAATGAAAGAGAAACCTGATTACTTATAGTGCTATGCAAGCACAGCGGCACAAAAACAAAGCGAAAATCAAAGCGCATGACCTCCAAGATGGGGGGTGCACAGTGTGTTTCTATGTCACGCGCCCGCCCTCTCAGAGGCCTTGCAAAGCGCAACCACGCCCACTGCACTGCGCACTTGCAACGTTTGTACGCCGCCATCCAATACTGCGTTCTTGTCCGATTTTTCGTAGTGAACTTAATGGGGACACCTGCTGCACAGGGCCCGTTTGGCCGGTACGCTAGCTACATGGCTGGTTTTAAACTGAAAGTTGGTCAAACATGCGCTGGAGCATGAGAACCGAGCGTTGGTCGACTCTTTAGCGCCGATCCGTGCGCTTTCGTTATTGGAGAAAACAAGAGCTTCGGGTTACAAAATATATTCGTCGCGCATTTCACAAGCCAGAACAAGCAAAACCGCCGTGCGAAATTTTCACTGTTATAACTTCCACGACATTTTTCTTCCGCATAATGAAACCTCCCACAAAATTGGCATCAACTTTTCTGGGAAAAAAAAAGGTGGGTTCATTGCACAAGTAAATACGGTAATATCTGTGCGTTGTAGTGGGTGGGGGATTTTGAAATATACAGTAGAATTTTATGAAATGGAATTTGAGGAGACCAGAAAAATACGTTTCATTTAACAGGATATCTCTTTACTGAGAGAAAAGTATGGGTGCAGAATGCAAATACCAAACCAATCTTATCAGAGGCAGTTGTTCCATTCAAGCAGCAGTTTTATTTAACAGATTTCTGTTCATTGAGAGTCTACTATTTGTTTATCTTCACCATTGCCATCCCCAGTAAGTGAACTATGGAACATTTCCTTCTCCCCTTTATTTTTCCTTCTTTATATAGTTTACCTTATTGAATTTATGGCAAAAATGCAGCTTTGATATTTGGTTTGGCCTTACGCAAGTAACTCCAGCATTATAGTGGGAACCAGACCATACGATGGGGTTGTGGCTCATGTAACAACATTCTTTGTGCAGATTTGGTACTTCAAACGGCTTAGTTTACCAAGCCATCTATCGGAACTGTGCCTGCAAGCTGTTTCTCTCCTCAGGGATCGCCAGGTGAGCGAAAAAGCCTTTCTTTTTAGATAAAAGTGAAAGTATTAAAGCACTCTGGTGGTGGTTAGTGTAGTATGCACACTCACTATAAGAAAGGCAAAGTGACCAGGAAATCTGTTCAACACATCCCTTAATTAGGAGGACAAAAGGAGCGTTAGAAATCGCTATTCTCCGTGCATTTTTTGTGTAATTTGAATTATATCCCAGAAGCCTCTGTCACCGAGGGTATGTTATATTGTGTATTGTAAGCATTTTGGACGTAGTAAATAATGTGCTTTGATTCTTGCTTTCTTCAATAGGTCCCTGAGCAATGGCAGTCTCTTGAAGGGAAGATGGTGGTGATCAGCTGCTGCTGGGACAATCCCAGGCTGCATAACAACATGGTACCATACATGTACACGCAGCTTGGCAAAAACAGTTGAGTGAAACTGCTGCATTTATATTTTGTTGCCAGTGGCTACACCTGTACCTCTGTGTGCTCATTAAAAATTGAAAGAGCGATAAACAGGCGCAAATGTTTGGTGGAGAGCATCTCAACCTGCTGAATAGTTGTCTAATGACATTTACATTTGCTATGGCTTGAAGGTGAATTGGTTGGTTCTACATCATGGTAATGTCTAGCAGAAAAAACAAATCAGACTAAGTATGCATTGTGTCGTGAAATTGTCTTGCCCTTTGCCTTTTCTTCATTGTTAACCTTTCGGTTTATCATGTCTGATAAGGTCGGCCTTAGGTCGAGTAGTAAGTTCATACAAAGTTAAGCAGCAGGCTGCCATTGCATTTTCTTTTTCTTTTTTCTTGTGTAATTTCATTATGTTGGGATTATATTGCCTCCATCTTTGTTACCCTGCGAGCCAGTACGGTGTGCAAAGGAACATGTTTGTCTACCAGCATGAAAAGTGTACACAGGGGTGCAACAGCTGCACCAATTCTGCCAATTTGATACAATTTTTTTTTTCATTTTTGTGCCAGGCTGCGCCAAAACCATGGAATTGGCCAAAATTGCACTACGCTGCACCAAAATGCCCAACTAGCCTAAAGATTTTCCCACTTGCGCTAAATTCAGCGAGAAATGAAGGCTACGTTGGCCACTTGTTCAATCGATCCAGGGATTCAGGCACGCTGACCTTTACCATAAACTACGACTGGACTCTCACGAAACTATATCAACCACATGACATAACAATGCCAAGCACCTATCCGTCTGCTGACCGCAGCAGATACGACGCAACTTCAAGACAAAAATGCATTGCCATAGCCAAGCAACACTTTGCGGCAACTATGAATTAATTCAGTTTGCTAGCCAGCATGGTTATGGTATGCTAGGGACTGCCTGATGCTGGAAGCGTAGGCCGCTGTTACTGGACGTGAACAAACTTGATCTACTGCGCACGCAGTCATTGCAGGCGGCCACTTTGGTTGCCATAGCAACATCACATACTCTAGGTATGTGGGGGCCGTCGCCGGGCTTACGGGCACGTGCTGGTGTTACATTATCTAGTGAAACGCACCTTGCAAGCAAGCTGAGAAGTTGTGCCCTAAACATAACTCACTATAAAAAAAAAAGGGGGGGGGGGGGGGGTTGGCTGTAGCGGTTTTAAAATTCTTGGCCTTTTTCTAACCCGTGCAGAATTCCGCTTAAGCCAGCTTTGCCGCAATACACTGGTGGCCTGCGCAAAAGCGCTGTTAACATCAGTCACTGGACACAGCACGGTTTGATCAATTACTTATGCATGTGTACTCTGCATAATTGTGAGTACTAGTATGATGGCTGACGTCTAAAAAGGTAATTGACAATCGTTTGGAGCACTGTATAACACTAGTGCAGCCCTAAAAAAAATCAAACAATACTGTGTGCTAGTTTTTTTGCTTCACCACCCCTAAGGTTGCCAGCTTGGCAGATCCACGTTTGAATCCTCAGCGTCTGTCAGAGCATTTGACTGGCATGGCAAATGCTAATGTGGACTTTACGATTGTTCGCTGAGTGGGGTGGTTCAAAATACAGTCAGACCCCCTTTATAAGAGGCACTGATATAACATACAAACGAATATAAAAGACACCAGTGTGTCCAGTGTAAAATGCGGGTTGATAAAAAAATGCATACGAGGTACCCGGCTTATAAGAGACATCTCATATAAAAGGCATGAATGGCTGCCTGGAGCATGCCTCTTATAAGTGGTACAACTGCATTATTTTTATTGAAATAGCAGCGCTCATATTCACTCTGCACGATTTAGGGGATGTTGAATGGTTTGTGCATATATTTTTTTCTGAATGTAAGCCTTCTTTTTGATACTGCTCCAAATTTGGATTTTAGTGCTCTCAAAGTAACATTTTGCTGCTCTGAAAATTGCCTTGAATTCCACTTCAGCTGTTGCATGCCTGTGTACATCAACTCTTATGTTCTTCGACAGACATGTCCTCCTTGGTGCAATCACTGGTCACGGAGGACAACAAACCTACGAAAAGGTGAGTGTGTTGTAATGAGTAAGCCACTTCCTTCCTTTCCAGCTGTGCCTATCATCGACACAAAGAGCCAAACTTGCCTATAAGTTCTCTTCTTATTTGCTCCTTTTTGTATTCATTGTGGCAGGCTTGCAAATTTCAGTTTACTGGAAGTATGGTGAGTTACCTTTGTAATAACAGATGCGTAGAGCACGAGAAAGAACGACAAAACATATGACTGGACGGACCCTTCAGATGTCTGTATAGTGTTTATGATACGAGTCTCCTGCACCTTTTTGTTTTCCAGGAAGAAAAGCTCACGAGGTGCAACATAGCCCACTGTAGTATAGTGTGATGGCAGCTGCCATGTTGAACTTATTCTTGTCTAGGAGAATTTACTAACCAACAGCGTTGACTCACTGGTTGTGGTGTACTGCCTCAGAATACAAGGTCGCTGGTGGAATTTCAGGCTTGCGCCATCAGCATTCTGATGAAATTCCATATTTATTTTTTGAAGCCAGGGTCAAGAACCAAAGCTTTAGTCCCATTCACTTTTTGTTGGTTGAGCTGGTAATTTGTAGACGTAGAAAAACAGGTGCTGTCATTTATTTCCAGAAAGGTGAATGGGAACTGCAATATTAGAAGAATACAAAGACAAGAGGAAAAAAAAAATGTAGAGGGACCATTGATGCACAAAAAAATTAGTTTAATTGTAAACTGCATGCTAATTCCTTTGCGCATGCAGGTCTGTTTTCTCACCTGTTCTTGTACGGCTTCATTCTGGTACCCTTTCCCATTGACAGCCTGCGGGAACGAGTGCTGAGTTGTGTGCAGCAGAGCAATGTGCGTGAGGCGGTGGAGCTGCTGGTGAGAGAGAGGCACAAGGCACGCAGCCAGCAGCGCCGGCCCAGTCTCTATCGCGATGTTCTCTTCCTGTCCTTGGCCACCCTTGGCAAGGATGCTCTCAACCAGAGTGAGTAACCCTGGCCTTGTTGCTCTTCAAAGATTCCAGCCCATAAAATTTATTGTAGTATTTACTTGTGAACTTTAGTAATTCCTATTCTCATTTCAGAGCAGGGGGTGTAACAAAGTTGCAATGTGGCCTTGGGAACTGCACATGAGATTGGATATAGCAATGCAGACCTCAAAACTGTGTAGGAAAACATTCAAATTTCGAAACATCCAAACTAGGCCAAATCTTAGTTTTGATCCAAATGTCAAAGGACAAGTTAAGAAAAGCTGTGTAAGATGAGAACATGACGAAAACTCAATGTAGCATTGTATAGCTTGTGGTCATGTGAGACTGAGCGTTATTAAGTTGTTTATATTTTGATATTCCTTCAATTATATATCTCCTTTAGATACCTATGAATAAACGGCTAGCTTTTTTTTAAGTGCCATCTCTTCCACTGCATCGCTATGCATACAATGGAATTAGCTGTTTATTTTTTTCATTGCCTGACTGGTGTTGCTTTTTTTCTAATGTCTTAATCCTTCTTGAGTCGTATCAACTGAGCTTTGTAAATGAAGAGCATTTTGCCCAAAACAATAGAGTCACCTTTACGTCAATGTTTTCTGCAGATTTGTTCTACCGTGACTATGTCAAAATTTACGAAGAACTGGCAGCCAAACGTTCTGCATTGTTCAAGTGTGACAAGTACCCGTCAGTGCGTGCCATGCTTTGCCGCAAGTACTTCAGGGACTTGGAGTTGAAGCCGTCCTCTTCCACTTGATGCTGTGAATGTTCACATTGACTCTGAACAAGTGGTATGCTGTGTTTGCACCATACACTCAATCTAACGGAAGAGGTGTCGCTTCACTCTTTGGCTCCGTCATGGTTTGACGCCGAAGAGCTTACGATCAAGACAGTGCAGCGGATTGTTGTTGAAATTGTGAGAACACTGTTGCATTTGTTTCTCTTAGCAAATGTAGTCCACTTACAGGAGTGCTACGCCTTCTTGAGCGATGTTAAATAGCCTATATCAAATAGTTTACAAAAGCAGTGCATTGTCTTATTTATACACTAATGTGTGGTTTGATGATATAGTTGACCCACCGTTGTTAATTTTTTGTGCATGGCATTGTATAGACATACAACAATTTTTAAGCGATAAAGAAAAAAGAAACTCATCAAAATGTGCCACAAAAAGCTGAAGCAATGATCCAGCTAGTTCAGAGTCAGGCCTTCAGAAATGCCCCCATAAACTTTGTAGGTGTGATTAATGAGTGTATAACTGCTTTGTTATTGCCATGCTCCTTTCAGCTAGGGTTTTTTTTTTTTTACTAATAAAGATGTCGTGTTCAATCGTGTATACTAATTCTGTAAGCACTTGACTAGGTTTTTCTCTTAGGCACAGGCATTCATGTCATGCTCACTCATCAAATTGCAGCAAAAAAAAAAATAAAAAAAAATAAAGGCTGGGGCCCTATTTAGTAACAATTTCGTTGTTTTTTCTCTTGTTATGCTTTCGTCATCATCACTGGAACATATGCCACCAATATATTGCTTGTATCGTCTCACTGGCATAAGAAATGATGGATGATGAAAGAGCTGAACAGTAGGAAAATGATTGTTACTAATTGTGGCCCCATTCACCGTTCTTCGTGAAACTTGTCATGCTTACATGCTGCATTCTCATTTCATGTAATTGGGCTGTACTTCAACATCTTTTCAGCCATTGGTGTTGGGCAGCTGCCATAGATGGTAGCAGCAACTCATTGTGTGCAATGTGCTCTTACCCGAGTGTCTCCTGCTTGTTTAAAGTGAATTTAATACGCATGTGTGCCGTTGTTGTTGTTGAACTGGCGCACTTGTCTTCATCCAACCACTGTTGAAATCACTCTGCTCATGCGTATGCCAACATGCACGTGGTAACCATCATGCCAGCACACACCGCGACTGCTTAGAAATCGCAGCTACACTTGTATGATAACACACTGTACACTACATTGCAACTATACATGCATATATTATATATATACATATATATTATATATATATATATACTGATATGTTTTTTTATGAAGTTTAGTAAAAGGGTTATGGAAGATGTGGTCTTTCTGCTTTTTGCAAGACCTGTGACAGGGTCTTGGAAATCATAACTGGCCCATGAAATGTCACATAGGTGACATATTGTTTCACAACATTGTTTGTTTGTGTTGTGTTTGTTACAGTGTACTGTGTCATATTTTGTCATTGGTACAGTAGAAATTTGTCATGTCATGTTTCTTAAATCAAGGGTCAAATGCATATCAGCACGTAAAACTTATGTGAACTTCATCTTCATTTAATTTCAGTGTTTTAGGTGGACTGATATTATTATACCATATTTTGATGCAGCATGACAATCCAAAATGCAAAGGCAAACATAGTTAAACGTAACATTTTCAGCTGAATGGACTGGTAGAAACATACGACTGCTTTACCTCCGTTGCTATGTGAAATGTGGTTCATTGTAGTTCCATTATTCCAATGTAACTATAAATGTTTTTAGTAGTTATACACTCAAACCTCATTATAACAAAATTGCATCTTACAAGAAAATAAGTTTGTTATATCAAAAAAATTCCTTATAAAGGTTATTCCTAATACTGTATCTTTGGCAAAGCTATTTTTCATTTACTTCATTATCACTGATATTTTGTTATATCGGTGTTCGTTATATTGAGTCTGTGTGAAGTTGCACATGTCAGCCTCATCAACAAGTCAAACACATGCAGCAAAGTGAAGTTCAATGTCTCTTTTATTTGCAATATTCGCAGACATTAGTTAAGCTGTCTTGTGAATTCACGCGTTTACTGAGATTGCTATACAGTTATGCTTAGTTCTGCATTCGCATTGAATGTTATTAACTCATCAAGCAAGCTTGCCGATGACAAAGCTGATTGAAAAAAATGATTTATTGCTTCCACAACTCCACAAAAACAAAACATTTCTTATAGGGATCATTTAAGGCCACTTGAACCTCCAGTGGATTTCCTACTGGCACAAAGGCTCTTGATAAGAAGATGAAGGTTTAAAGAGAAGCAGTGTAAGCTTCTTTCAGCTTTTGACCTTTGCACCTGCTATAGACAGCACATGCCAGAGTCTGGTGTGTACAGAACACAAACAGTACGTTCCTAGAATGTGCACACACTGACAGAGGGATTGAAAACTGTTCCCGCTGGACAGTCAAATACATAGATCGCGTAGGTGCCACCGGCTAGCAAAACGCACCGGTAAAATCGGTGTAGATCATTTGGATATGGGTAGAAGCCATCAGCAGGACATGTTAACTCTGGTGCGGCTGTTGTTGATGTAGGCACACTTGTCGTAACAACACTGACGTTAGTGTCACTTCCTGATTTAGAAGCCTCTGATGTCGTTGATTGCAAATTAGTTTCTTTAGTTGACACTGTTTCTGCTGGTGTTGACTTTGCTGGGGTTGTTGACGGCAAACTTGTTACTGTGGTCGGGAGTGATATGGTGGTGTTGCTTCGAAGTGCATCTCTTATAGCTCTCAGCAGGGGGTTCTTCGCTCCTCCGCATGTTCCTGAGAAGTCGTCTGTTTCGATGGACCACACCATGGCACCAGCAAGGCCGAGGGACCGTGCAAACAGGACCTATTGTGCAGGAAAGCAACACATTTCTAGAAACTGCTCTTGTAGTTAAGCAGATTGCTTTTCACTTTCTCGTATCGTTCGTAACATATAGAGACTAAACTTTTGTGTTGATGTAATCAAGAGGCTGTGTCAACCTTGAGCAAGCAAATCTCCGATTGTGCTTTGAAGTGAGCCTCCATATATGCTTCCGCTAAGTATATGACGAAGCCAGGGTATTGGCAAGATCCCTGGCAAAAGAAAGAAAACTTAGTGCGAGAAGTAACTAAAGTCGTTCTTATAAACAAATTGCATTATTAGCCACTTTAAGCATTGCCACCAAAGCACAAGAGTACTTCATGCCTCCCAAGATAAACATGCATTATTTACATAATGCATGTTTATCTTGGGAGGCATGAATTAAATAACATGAGCATGTGCGAGGTCTGTACGGAGTCAGTCCTGCTCGAAACATGTTCCTCTGGAACGCATGTTAGACACATTGAAAGTACAAAGCTTATCAGATATATAGGTCACCTTCCTAAAATTCCCCCAGGAGCTGTTTTCTGCTAAGGTGTGGCTGGGGGAGGCATGTGTGTTTTGTTGAGCCCACCTGGCATTGTGTAGTCTGCAGTAGAAGGCTATGTGGCCTATGTAAAAGATGGCACAGGTGATACTACCCTATCTTGCAAGTGAACTGGGGCAGTATGTCAAAAATTAGGAGGGCTGATATAGCTTCCTGTGACCATTTCTCCTGGCATTCTCAAAACTTTTCGGTTCTATGTTGCAGCTCGAGTCATGTCAAAGAAGCAGAAGTAACTTAATGTGCTTGCTCACTTCTGCTTGCGCTGCTTATTGAGCCAGTACTATGGAAGCCATTTTATCTAAATAGCACGTTCTTGAAATTGATGCTGTGCACCTGTCACTCTAGCAGCTATCGAATTCCTTACTTTTGCCGTGAGGCTTTGAGCATCATCGTAGCCGATCCACAGGTTTCCTTTCACAGCTACTGGGGCAACCACCCTTGGGTCTCTGGTTATTTTCCAGTCTTTAGATGCTTTCAGCTGGGCACATATCTGAAAAATTGCAAGTCGGCGAAAAAATCTATGGCATTCGATCGAGTTTCTGACAGTGTGAAAAGGAACGAAACAGCACCACTATGAATCACTGCGATGAAAATTACCGGAGGCACAAACGGCACAGCAATTTTGGCAAGGTGGCCACGAGAAATTCATAATCAAACCACCATTTTAGGGCAACAAGCAGCATGCATGCCATTAGTGGATGTAGTGTTTGATTTTCTGAAACGCTTTGGTTCAATCTGGGTAAGTGGCTGCTTGTCTGCAGAATAAGTGTGCAAGGAGTACACAGAAAACATATAAGCAACATTCATTATTATTATTTTCTAGGATCGCACAATTATTTGCTTTCAGACTGGAGGAAAGAGCACTCAGTTGTGTAGAGCCTGATATGTTTTTACTGCTACAGCTGGCTATCATTCTTGTTTCGCGTGTAACATGCATGTGCCCGCAAATTCACAAACGTTTAACACAAATAGAATACATCTCATAAAAGCAGGTTGCCTTAGCATTCGAATTCACAAACGTTTAATTCAGTGTTCTGTTTTAATGTCCTATAAAAAAAGATTGGTGCAACTAATAACTAGTGGTGCAAAAACTGAAAACAGTGAACCTGGTGGCCTCTCTCTCCTGACCCTAATTTCCTTTTACCACCCCTTGGGAGTACTGCACAGCCCCTCTTGGACTTCTTATTTTATTCTTGGTAGAACGGTCAGACTGATGACTCGTGAAAGCATCTTTTTTTCTCGCGCAGAGGTGCTTCACTAGAAGTGAACGCAGTGCCACAGAGCATGCGGTTTCTGCTCTTTCAATCAAGGAGTAGATATGTGTATACGACATAATTATTAGAATAAATCGGGGAATTTCGCCCTCAAAGCCACTTCTTGGATTGAAATAACTTGAAAACAAGGCTGCACTTACGGGGGGGGGGGGGGGTTACAACTTATGAGCCCCCCACCCCCGTCGGTGCGCCACTGATGTAGGTGACTAGGCAACAAGGACATTGGGGCTAATAAGAGGGGGTTTAGGTCGGCCTCTCGGGTCTTGGTAGTACGAGTTATACATTTATTGAGTTTGCGTTTTCGCCCTGGCGCAGCGTATGTGCAGCTTCAGCAAAGTTAAAACATGCTAATAGCTTATGATGTTCGTATATTTCAGCCCGGAGATAATGCACTCTTTTTTTTTTTTTAAGGGGCGAAGCTGCTTAAAGGGGCCTTGAAACACTTTTTTCAAGTAACCATGGAATGAATTCACTGGAAGAGCTTATTGCCTCACGAATTCAACGCCGCAAAAATTTTAAGAATCCGTTCAGTGCGAGTGGAGTTACAAAGGTTTGTCGCATGCTGCAATTGCATTCTCTCTTCTCTCGTCCCGACGAAAGCGCTGGAAGCTGAGCAGGGAAGGATGGCAGGGCCAGAGGAAAACGTCACGCGCGCTTCGCGACCTTGAGCACTTTATTTCTCTCTTTTTTTTTCTTCGAATGCGTGGCTTTTCAGTGTGATCGCGCGCACGCATGGACAAGTAGCGGCCTCCCGCGGCGATCTCTGTAACAAGCAAGCGCGCCATGTTCAAATCAGCCAGTGGCTTATATATGGGTCGTTGACGTGTGATTATTGGGCATATAACGTGATTTGTCGAGAGAAGAGAAAGCAATTTTTAGCTGACTTTGATAATGTATTGTGAATTCCAGGCCACGTGCTGTGCTATATGTGGCTCGCGTGTTGTCGGGAGCCTCTACTACCGATCGGCAGCGTTTTCTGACCATGCTCACAAAGTGTTGCAGGGCCCCTCAAGGCGTGGGTCGTGCCTCTCATGTATGTAGCAGCCACCTCTCGTTTTAGTCCTTCGAATGTCTGCTGGATGGCGGTACTTGCAGTTATATAATGAAAAGGTGCGGGATGGTGGTACTTGGAGTGTTTCACTAGATGGACGGATGAACAGGTGGACGGACGGACGCGGCCAGCGGATGATTCGCGGTTTGTCGATGAAACCCTTCGAAGCTTCCCCGCTCTCATCATCATTCCCTCCGTGGATATGCAATTTTTTTTTCTGCACGCAGCGCAAACGCTGAGATGTATGCACCTGCAGAAAATCGCGTCAAATGCACTTTACCTTGACTAAAATGTCGAATCGTGAAGTTCCATCGACAGCAGGTTACTGCCAGCGGTCCGCAACGGCTGCCAGTGTTTTCGCAAACAAGGGACATCGTTATTCACACAGCACACACTAGTGACACCACACGCAATACTCTCCGTTCGTAAAGGTGAATCATCATTGCCGATGCCTTTCAACGCCCACTGTATGCTACAGTAAACAACGCACATTTTCGATAAATATACCGTTGTTCCTCGCGCATGCCGGCACGTGTGTTTAAATTTAGTTCCTCGCGGAAGCCGCCACAGCCAGCGCGGCGAGTATTTCGCCACGCAGTTTACTACACATCTATGTTATCTGGCACCTACCTTATCTAATCTTGCCACAGTAAGCTGAAGTTTAAGCGTGAGAAAAAAAGAAAGAAAACTTGGTCAGATGCGTGAAACCACACCACGCTGATGCGCATAAGCGAGAATGTTAGCTTGCACTTGTGCCGGTGACGTCACGCTGTGACGTACCCATGCACAGTGGAAAATGTTCATTGAGGCAAAGTTCTCGGATTACTGTACAGCAGAGGCAGGCTGCGTCTCTTTGGCGCCGTCCGGCGGCCTCCTTGCCAGGGTATGGGCAGTATGGGCCTCTGCCCAAAATAAATCTTCCCTCTTAACAAACCCTGGGAGGGAGGTAGTGCCGGGACATACGTACGGATGGTGATGGGTTGATGAGTTACGTGAGACTCTGGGACAAAGTGCCTCCGGACACTGCGTCTCCTTCCTATCTGACAACAGCAAGGCAGTCACAGGAACAATGCTGACCTCAATGTAGCCGAGGTAGCCTGATTCTCCGGTCACGGGACCGGCTTGTCCGGGACCAACTGTCGGAGCCAGGAAGCCGTCGTTGCTCGGGTTGGCCAGCGTGAAGGTGCGACCATAGAGGGGCATGCCCAGCAAGAGCTTGTTCGGCTCCGCACCTTTGTTGAGCCACATCTTCATGGCTGTCTCCTGCGGAGCAATACATTTTTCATGAACTGATCGAGGTAAGAATTAGTGCCTCTACCGGTGCAGTTTCGACTACTTAATGGTTTTCACTGAGGGAAAAAAAAAAAAACGGCAGATCCCACGTAATCGACGTTATGCGAATCATGCGAGGGAAGGTGTCCATGTTGTCATTTTTTTTTGTTGAACGACGGGTCATGATATGACACTAAATATATGTAAAAATGTTGCACGCACAGACATATGTTGAAGAATTACAGATGTTGGTGTAACCAGTTTGCACTTGCTCAACGATGTCCACAGGAACATGAGTTCACCAGAAGCGATAAATTGATATGCAGCACTGGTGCTCGCGAGGACGGTAGCCCTGGACACTGCTACATAAATCAGCTCCAGCGCACGGCGGCGCCCAACTATATGACGTTAACCCGCTGTGACGGTTATATCAAATGAATACATATGCAAGCCTTATGAAATCAGATAGCCAGCACAGCAACCACAACTGGCCTTTCACTACTGTTTATTTGAAAAGCCGTTTCGAGGCTTGGCGTCGCTCTATGGTAGAATGCTTGAATGCCACGGATCGGGTTTGATTCCTGTTGGAACCCTGACATTAATTCTTTGCATTCGCCGGGCCAACGCTGCAGCCGATATCAGGTTTTCCCTAACGCTCAGGCGTTAAAATTCCCCATGTGTTTTCTCGTCGTTAGTGGGTAGATACTAAGTGCCAATCACCTGTGGCACATACCCGCATACCAGCGTCACATACCCGTTCATGGGTATGTGCCACTGCCTGACGGGAAGTATTTGAAGGCGTACGCGACGAAATGGCGACATTATTCATGTCTTGACCAGCGCGTCGCATATTCGTCAAACCATCTTACCCTCCCATGCTAATTTTTTGGTAGCACCCAAACGCTAGCACCCAAATGTAAGCTGCTAGATAGATAGATAGATAGATAGATAGATAGATAGATAGATAGATAGATAGATAGATAGATAGATAGATAGATAGATGCCAAAAGTGCTTACAGTACGCAACAAAATGCTTCGCATTTAAAATAAAAACAGCACAACTTCTGTGAAATCTAAGAAAGTGCATAGCCGCGCGCTTGCGGAGGCGGTAGCACACTCTTGCACGGCGTGGATATCTTGCGCGAACGTTTCAGAAGCGTTCTTAGAGATTTTAGGTTACTCGTTGCGATCAATCCGCCTTTTTTTTTTTTTTCAGATATGCACTTTTCCCGAAAGTCGCAAAATGCCTCTAGCGTCGGCAGCCTGCGCTCTGGCAATGTCGATTCTCTAGAACAACTTTTCTTGGCAGTGAAAAGAATTATCCAAAGCGGGCGTGCGCCACCACTGAAGCATATGGTCGTGTTTTCCCAGTGAAAATCGTAAAAAAAACAAAAAAAACGTTATGATGTTCACAAAGAGACGCAACATGCAGTATAGGATATATTCATATTTGTTCTACTTTATGCGGCGTGAAGACGTCGCACGTGTTACGTGCACGATGCACCTCGCAGCCCAAAATGGCATCTTCGTTTTCAGGTGAGCGCTCGTTGCCCTCCAGCTATGTTGATGACTCGCCGATGGAGCTTGTGACGAATTTCACCCACAAATGGCTGTCTAAGCAGGGGTAGCAAATTGTATGCAGTGTTCGAACAGAGTAACACTATATTCAAACACGGCTGTATTTCGACACACAAGCCGAAGCGGACTGCGCGGAGGAATACATGTGCAGTAGCTCGGTCTTCGTCTTGCTACTAATGCCCTCTGCCAAAACGGTGCTGCCTTCTGCCAAAACGGCAGAGGGCAGCACCGTTCTGGCAAAGGGCACAGAGGAAGGAAAGGTCTTTCCTTCCTCCGTGGCAGAGGGCATTAGTTGCAAGACGAGGACGGAGCTACTGCACATGTATTCCTCCGCGCAGTCCGGTTCAAACGGCAGAGGGCACGCTCACACCGCGAATCGGGGGAGTGGTGCAAAGAAAGTGGCGACTCCTTTCCGTAGTTCCGACATTAGCTCCTTATACGTAATAGATTTGGCCGGCTTCTGTTCGAACCCCTCTTTAATTTCGTTGCTGAATTGCGCCAAACGTTGATTCAATTTGCAAATTATAAGACCATCTACTGTATTGCAACAGCCTAACTTCAAGAAAGACACGTGGTAGTCCGTGACGTCAGACTGACGTAACAGTGCTGAGCCGTAGCGCCACATTTGAAATATGATAGTGTAGACTCATTCAACACATATCGTGGAACTGACAAAGAAACGGTTCTGACTGATCATGCTATGCGTTCAATGTAATTTAGTGACTCCATGTGTAGGCAAGACAAGGCAAGCGTCTTTGAAGAACTGCGAAAGAAAAAGTAGCTTCCAGCTCGCGATTACCCGAATTAAAATCTTAAATCAAGCGTGACTTTATCAAAATTGCACCATGTGCACAAATTATACTATTATGCCAAGCAGATATTTTTGCAGTTTGCTTGTACGTATGTATGCATGTATGTAATGTACAGAAACGAATTTGCACAAGGTGCACTAATTATAATATTATGCGAATCAAGCATGTTTGCATGTATGTATGTATCGATACGAATTAGCAGTAATTAATGCATGGGAATGTGTAATTATTACATAGTTGCAACCCAGACGTCTAGTTCTTAAGAAAGCAAGTTATTGCCATTAAGAGATGGAAATTATGACGTACTTGCAAAAAGAAAACTAAAGCTCACTACTGCTACTGACTGCTACTACTGATATTACTCCTATAAATTGAAGTTCATGCGCGCAACTGTTTCACTATGCATTTTTCTTTCTCTTCTTTTTTTAATAAGCTAATTAATGAATATTCGCGTAACGAAAAAGCATATTTTTTATTTTAATCTTAAATTTACATGAGCCCTCGTGAAAAGATCATGGCCTCGCTTGTTTCGGTTAGTATAATAATAATTTATTTACAATACTGCTAGCCCTTGCGGGCTGTAGCAGGGGTGGGAGGTGAACAGGTTAACAATACACAAACAATGTTAGGCATAATAATAATAATAATAATAATAATAATAATAATAATAATAATAATAATAATAATAATAATAATAATAATAATAATAATAATAATAATAATACTTGCCACGTTGAGCTTTTTCTCTTCTTCGCTGGCGTTTTGGCGAATGCCTAGCGGTGAGCAGTGCCCCGTGTAGCTGTTCCAAGCCCCGAAGAAGTCGTACGCCATTACGGAGACGTAATCGAGATACCTGGAATTTAGAGCGCAGTACATGACATCCGATAGCGGTCGCTATTATATGAGAAGGCGTATTAACATTCCACGTGCAATTTGCGTGCATGCATCAAAAGCGTGCGTGAAGTTTTTTTTTTTTCACATTAGGATGACCGAAACCTTGTGATCGCTGGCACGTCGTATGCCCCGTCCACAATGCTCTCCCCGGCAGAGACGGCCGCCGTCAAGAGCCGTCCTGGACCGAGAACTCTCCGCAGCTCCTATGCGAAAGCAAACACAGCAATGCTTCGTTATAACGAATTCTTCGGGGCTTCAAATGCACTTCGGTATATTCAGTTAAAAACGGAGGTGCCCCGAAAAAGGAGTGGTAGGGCGGAATACTCTACCGCGTGCTGCGTGGAAGTTTGGCAAAAACGGATAACGTGAAAGCAGAAAGCATATGAAAATCGGAATATCATTTTGTTACATTCGATACACTGCGTTTACAATGGTACTTTAATTATTGTTAATTACTTATCTGATCTCACAGTAACAAATAACTTCAGTCAGGGGTGAATATGATTTATCCGGGAGGGAGGGGGAGTCAGCTCATTGGAAGTTGATACCTAAAAGCTGAGCATGGGGTGTCAGCACCCACACACAGCTTGTACATTGAAAAAATGCAGCTATGGAAGGAAGGGTGTCAAGATGTCGGATTGCTCCCCCCCTCTCCCCCACTTCTGGATCCGCAGATCACTTCAGTTCCTCAAGTGGAACACGAACAATCCACGGTTAAGTTCTAGCACTGCAAATGGGGGTTTTGGAAGACCAACGTATACAAGTTAAAGCTGACCCCGGCATTGTAAACGTGTGCGATGTTGTGCGGATTTCCCGCTTTGCACACAGTCGCACGCGGAGACTAGCGTCGCTGAGCACTGGGGAAGTACGGCAGACAACACACACACACACACACACACACACACACACACACACACACACACACACACACACACACACACACACACACACACACACACACACACACACACACACACACACACACACACACACACACACACACACACACACACACACACACACACACACACACACACACACACACACACACACACACACACACACACACACACACACACACACACACACACACACACACACACACACACACACACACACACACACACACACACACACACACACACACACACACACACACACACACACACACACACACACACACACACACACACACACACACACACACACACACACACACACACACACACACACACACACACACACACACACACACACATACATACATACACATACATACATATATACATACATATATACATACATATATACATACATACATATATATATATATATATATATATATATATATATATATATATATATATATATATATATATATATATATATATATATATATATATATATATATATATTGTATGAAACGATTTTGCTACCATCGGAAAAAAAAACGCTCTTTTTGCGAGAGGCCTGACTTGCCATGTATATCACTTTCTTTAAAAAGACACGCTCACTCTCTTTTTGGTTTCCACGACTCTCCCAAAAGAGTCCGATGATGAAAGAGAGTTCATGTGTCTTCTAAATACATCCATACACATGGCAAGGCAGTACTCAGACAAAAATAGAGTCACATTACTTTTTTTTTTAGTGTACAACGAGGGTTCGTGGCCGCAACTGCCATCGAGAGTTGCGTGTTCGTTCGCTTGTACACGCGTACCTGTATCAGCAACACGAAGTTCTGCTTGTCTTGTGGCACGCCTCCCCTGGCCGCCGGGTACTCCCAGTCGAGGTCGAGGCCGTCAAAGCCGTGCTTGTCGAGGAAACTCAACACGCTCTGCGCGAAGCGTTGGCGGCCCTCCGGGGTGGAGGCCATTTGCGAGTACTTGACCGAGCCCTCGTTCCAGCCGCCGATGGCCAGCAGCGTCTTCAGGTGCGGATGCGCGACCTTGAGTTTGTTCACTTTCTCGTACATGCCTGTCGCAAAACGAGTATAAACGCGTCATGTTTTTTTTTCTTCTTTTTGGCATCAAAAGCTTACGTCATATTGTGGTAGATTTACGCTGCTCATGTTTTGATCCGCTGCCAGGTAAGACACGGACCGAAAAAAAAAAAAAAATGAAACGTAACACAGAGTTATGCGGGAACTAGCAACTACTGTTTGGTGAGAATTCTATGCGCGCATAAAATAGATGAGGACTTGTCAAAATGCTTGCCAAAATGTATTACTACCAACTAGTTCAGCTCTCTATTCTTATACACAACAGCTGCTTCACTTCGAGCATGGACAGACCTATGTACAAGAGAGAAAGGAACACGAAAGGAAGGGATGTGCAGCAATAAAAAAAAACAGTAGACAAAATAAAAAGTAAAGAAAGCACATCGGGGTTTTAAATGATGTCCTACCTGGCTGCGCATCAAAACATGAAGACGTACCAACAAAAATCTATTGCAGCCTTATTAGCGATTTCCGTAGCAATTCTATAGGAACCTTGAATTGAAACAAGCCGAATTTCCATATCACACATCTTCACACCTTCCGCTTGTTCAAAGTAAAACTTGAAAATCTACTCGTAAGCCATCAGTCTTTTGTTATGCATTTTGTATGAGTTTTCAGTGTGGCTCTTTTTTTGTTTACTCATTAAGAGTAGGGTGGGGGGAAGTAAAACGAGACACGTGGCATAACGCGACATTTTCACTTTGGTGGCCCCTGTATCTAATACAAAAACTATTTTTTTGTGTCTGTTTTTCAGCTGCAAGTTCCGGTCCCTATCTATCTTTTCATGTGTGAAAGGTGATGTGCCGCTGGTATGCGGGCATTTGACACAGGTGATTGACACTTGGACACTTATTATCTACCCAAGAACGACGAGAACAGACATGGGCAATTTTAACGCGTTAGCGGCACTCGCCATCGGCTATAGCGTCGACCGATGGAACACCCGACATCGGTAGCGTAGACCCAACGAAAGCATAGAATAAACTTCAGTGTTGAGAAAATCCTCACATCGGCAGCGTTGACCCCCCAACGAATGCAAATAAATTTCAGAGTCCCAGCAAGAATAGAACCCAAGCATCCTGCGTGGCAGTCGAGCATTCTATACCACAGAGCTACGCCAGGTCTCGGAACTACTTTTCAAATAGACGCTAATCTTCGTGAAATGTCAATAGTGCTTACAGTGCCTACCCGATTTTATAAACATTACATATGTGCTCCTTTGATACAGATGTCACGTCGGGTTAACGTCAATTGTGGTTAGTTGGAATGCGCTGAGGTCGATTTATAAAGTAGTGTTCTGGGCCAGCATCATCGCGAGCATCAGCGTTTCCTATCAGCTTTGCTAATACACATTTTCCAGTTGACATAATTGCGTAAGTGCAAACAACTGGTTATATAAACATCTCCAACTCTTCAACATACGTCTGTGCGTGCAACATATGTACATATATTTAGCGTCATTTCATGACGTGTTGTTCAATAAAAAAAATGCAACACGATCACCTTCCCTCCGCATGCTTCGCATAACGTCGATTCCCAGGTACGTGTGGTCTGCCGAATTTATTTCTTTTGGTTAATTTGACGGTCCTTTCTTTTGCTGCTGAAATAGTCAAGTACATATGTTGTCCCTGAAGATTTGCCGAGTTTTCAATAGGTATATGATATTAAAAAATATACTTTCATGCCTCAATATCCACAACTCTACTGAGGGATGAGCGAGAACATTTTGCAGGAGATAGACTGATATGTGGGGTTTAACGTCCCAGAACCACCATATGGTAATGAGTGAAGGGCTCCGAAAATTTAGACCACCTGGAGTTCTTTAACGTGCACCAAAATCTAAACACACAGGCCTACAGCATTTTCGCCTTCATCGAAAATGCAGCCGCCGCATCCGCGATTCGATCCCGTGACCTGTGGGTCAGTAGCCAAGTATACTTAGCCACTAGACTGTGTACCCCGGCGGGGCGCCGCAGGGGAAAGTATCGGTGCATTTATCGGTGAAATTATTACTCAAATTTACGAAAACGTGATGAATAGGGGCTAAGATAGCCTCTCTCAGAAACCAGCAAAAAAAAAAGGGGGGGGGGGGGCGGGGGAATTATTCAACATCTTGATTGATACGTTTTATATATATATCTTGATTGATTGATTGATTGATTTGTGGGGTTTAACGTCCCAAAACCACCATATGATTATGAGAGACGCCGTAGTGGAGGACTCCGGAAATTTCGACCACCTGGGGTTCTTTAACGTGCACCCAAATCTGAGCACACGGGCCTACAACATTTCCGCCTCCATCGGAAATGCAGCCGCCGCAGCCGGGAATCGAACCCGCGACCTGCGGGTCAGCAGCCGAGTACCTTAGCCACTAGACCACCGCGGCGGGGCCATATATATATCTTAATAAGAGCAAAATTCAGATGCTGTTGCAAAAAAATTGAATGACCAAAATTCAACGCCATAATAAAACTGCATCTGCCCTTCGAACCGCCCTGTGAAAGTGTGGTAAAAGAATTTTCCTCGAGATTACGAAGACTCAGGTAATATAACCGTGTTTTAAAGCTGCGCCAATGGCAACGAATGATGTGGGAAGCACTTCTTTTTTTTTTTTTTGGCAGACAGACAAGAGGGACGTGTGTGTCCCGCTGTCACACAAAAGACGCTCAAGCTACCGCATATACCGGGGGTTCTCAAGGTAGGTTCCGCGGTACACAAGAGTTCCCAGTAAGGGTTCACCTTTACTAAATGAAACGGAAGTGTTGTTGAGGCTCAAAAATAGGACCGCGCGGGAGATCGTTGAGGCCTTTTTCGTACATAAGTCCGCTGACGTATGTGTGGCGAGGCCATCGGTGAACCTATAGATAAAGTCGAGATAGATTATCTAACCGCCAATCTGTAATCATAAGCACGTGTATTTGCCTTATATATGTGTGTTTTTTTCTGAAAATAAACTTGTTAGTCTGCGCGTGTCTGTGCTCCCTTCCTTCTTGTCCGCTTTTTTTTTTTTGTGTGTGTGTGTGTGTGTGTGTGTGTGTGCGCGCAAAATGCCATTCACAATACCATGAACCATTGACGTATGTGAAGGGGAGGAGGAGGAGGGGGGGGCTTTGGGTGGATGAATCCTTGCGATCTTTCTTTCAAAGTTTTGCGCGTGTACACACGCGCACATACGAACGTACACGCGAAGATAGAGAGAGAGGGGGTTTAATGATAGAGGAATAGATAAAAAAGACGCTATTTTCTGCCTCCCGTCGCGGGGGCACAGCTCAGCGCCTTTAGGGATGGGGAAGAGGGAAGTAGAGGTGATGGGAAGAAGAGAGGAGAGAAGGAAGAAGTGAAAGGTAAGGCAAGAGAACGTCTTGGCACGGCTCAGCGCCTTTAGGGATGGGGAAGAGGGAAGTAGAGGTGATGGGAAGAAGAGAGGAGAGAAGGAAGAAGTGAAAGGTAAGGCAAGAGAACGTCTTGTCAGTACAGTCGGTAGTGCGATGCAAAATCGTTCGTCTATAAGGCGGCGTGGTCTACACACGCACAGAACTCGAGCAAGGCTCGGGGGGCTTGTGCCTTTGAGTACGCCTCCCTCTCACCCCCCCCCCCCCCCCAAAAAAAAAGATCGGGCTACGCTCTTTACATGGACACTGCTTTCAAGGTAGAAATATATTCTGACCCGCAGGGCACGGGTTCGAATCCCGGCTGCGGCGGCTGCATTTCCGATGGAGGCGGAAATGTTGTAGGCCCGTGTGCTCAGATTTGGGTGCATGTTAATGAACCCCGGGTGGTCGAAATTCCCGGAGCCCTCCACTAAGGCGTCTCTCATAATCGTATCGTTTTTTTTTGGACGTTAAACCCTACAAATCAATCAAATCAAGATAAAAAGATATTAACGGGCGCACACAGGACCTATACACTTCAGCCGATGTTCATCTACGTTTGCGCAGAAATTTCACGTCGTCTTCCGTTAGTCATGCACACGAAGAATAGCCGTGAAATTTAAGGAAAGAAGACAAAGTTAACGCTGAACAGAAAATCATAACCGATGCCTAACGCGTGTCACAAGACAAGCGCTAAAGATTACGTGAAGCGCGTATGGGAAGCCTGCGCTACCCAGGTGGCGCGCTTAAAATTTGTGCGGTGTGCTTAAATTTTACGTGATGCGCCACACTGACGAGCTGGATGAGAACCAGATTTTCGGACAGAGCCACCGCGAAGTGCACTGAGGCACGTTTTAACGTGCCCTCGTACACGTCGTGCGCACTGAAACGCTTGATGAACTTCATACGACACACCCCTGCTTTGCCCGATGTGCGTCGTGTTAGGTACTTCGGAACGTGCAAGACCCGCGAATATTTGAAAATTGCGCTGAAAAGTGCAACGCAGCGGGCGAGCAACGATACCAGCCGATTATTCTCCGCTACGGTTTCAGCGATGTGGTGCGCGCTGTCGGATACCTTTGCGAGACTGTGTTGTCGAAAGAACGGACGCTGTCCGAACGGCGTTGTACGTCTATGACGCGCAAGAAACAGAGTGACCTTTCGACGTATACTGTCAAGCATTGTACGGCGTAAAATTACAGGTGGGTGTGTTCAAATAGCGCTTGTGAATCTCGACGTAGTGTGCACGTTGCTTATTGTATACGAGCCCGCTTTGAAATGAAATTAGTAGTTTCTCACGCAGTTCTGAGATAGCGTTGGACCCAGTGAGAGCTGTTTTATGCTAGAACATATCATTTGCGTAGTTGGTAGTCATAGCCCTTCCACTATATATTACAGAAGCTGTTTCGCTGCGCGCTTTCCTTTACGGTGTGTTCAACGACTATATATAGCGTGAACCCACAAAATGCTTGTATCGCATGCATTCTTTAAAGTAAGTTTTTGAAGCTGACGTTGAATGGTGAAATGAATGTCTAAGGCAACCTTCACATGGAAGGCCAGTGTAAAGCGGAGATTAGTGGCGTTAGCGGAAATGCAGACATTCCGCAGCGGTTGTGCTTTAACGAAGTCGACTCGCCGTCGCCCAAGCCTGATATTTAAAAAAAAAGTGCCTTTGAACAGCCTCGTCATTATTGACATTGTGGTGCATTGTTTCCGTAGTTGACATGCAGTGTGGGGTCAGTAACGGAACATGCGTAGATCACCACTATTTTTGTAGCAGTCATCGTCTTGTAACCAGTCTGGAGATGTGCACGTGGCAGTCACATATAATACCGTATGTACTGTAATTTGACACGAGTTTTTTTTTTTGAGATGCGAAGCAGCTCTTTGACTCGCCCGCGTAACGCTGCCCCGTACGTCTGTACAAACCACCTCGTCGCAGGCGTTGGAGCGGTGCCAAGTAGGTCAAGTCGCAGCTGCGCGTTGACGTCACTTTCTCTCTCACCCGCAGCAGCTGCCGGCCCCTCTACAAGCTCGCAAACACACTTCTCTCTTTCACTTCACCCGCAACGCTCGACCGCACGTTGAGTGGAAACACTATTTAGTTGCGCGTACGCATAGATGCGGCCTGTCATTGAAAATAATGGCTAGCAGGCTGCGTCCGTGCGGCTGCTACGGACGCGCAAAGAAATCTGTCTACTCTTTCGGCTCGTTTATCTGTGATAAATCTTACACGAAGCTGAAGACGCTTCCCGTGTCATTGCGCGTCAAACAAACGTTCTCTAGATTACACAAAGTTTCGCTTCGTACCGCTCTTCAAGCACCCGTATCAACGCTTGTTTCAACCGGGTCAACGCCGTGCGCATCGCGGCTGCTTCGCACTCGTCCGGGTTCCCCTTCGGCGAGATAGTTTTTTTTTTCTTTCCGAATTTTGATACTAAAGCCGACCCTCCCATACCGGGTACCGATATTCTATTTTCTTTTCTTCCTAGAGGTAATGAAATGTCACCCCTCGCGTTACAATCGTGGTCATGTTACAATCGAATAGATACGTTGTGTGTAATATACGGCGCGATTATTACGCAGCCTAAGTTTTCATGTGCTTTCTTGAACATTTTCAAGGCAAACCTTTTAATTAAAATAATTCTGATATTTTTCAAAGCACCAACTCGTGTGCATCGATGGAAATCGATGCCAGAGGGAGTCAAATATACACGGTCTGGGTTATTTTTTTTTATTAAAAACTTTTTGTGTTTGCGGCATTTGGGACTACAACAGTAACGCCGGTCTCGAAGCATCTTTTTCCTCGTCGATCATCGCGCACGGTGGCATGGTTCACGTTAGTATTTGTTTGTACGCCCGAATGTTTCCGACCGCGCTCGACTGGGTGGTGCTCAACGTACGTAGGAACTCCAGCGCTGGTTTCCTTATTATTAACCTTTGAGCCAGCGATAGGTGGCAGTTATCGGATAAGAAGTCAACGTGGGCCTGCTGGCGCGATGGTCACACGTGGCACGTGCATACGGGTCGCTGACGCCTCTCGGATCTCATTTAGACCGCTTAGCAGCGCACAGAGGATATAGATATGCAGCAGTAGTAAAGTACGAAACACCGAGCAATTTTATTAGCTTCGGCAATGAGCTGGCGCGCCGTATAGAAGGCCTGCAGGAGCTCCTGGAATGACGTGTCACTATCTGGCGCTTGACTCAAGTGAGTTCACTTGCTAGCTATAGTCTGTCCTTGCGTAGCTCACGCTACGTATTTCCTGGCATAGCCGAGCTAGGACGGCTATTTTTTTTGCCATGACACACATACCTCAAAACGACACACGCGCCACATGTGCCTGCCCGGGCCCCGCTTCAGGTGATGCGAGTGACCCCCCCCCCCCCCCCCTCTTCCGTCCGTTAAAAAAAAAAAGAAAGAAAAATCTGCCCACGCTCCTGGCTTCATGATTATGTCCATGTATCAGGGCCAGAGTGCTTCACTGACACCAAAAATCAATGAGTTATCAATGACTCAACAGTGGAGCCATAAGAAATGCAACTTCCCGATATTGCTGGTCCTCCAACATGGTGGCTTAGGTGACGTCAGAGCAGGCCATTTATACACTGCCGCGTATTGCATGTAAACACAGCGAGGCCCTTCAAGAAAATGATTGATTGATTTGTGGCGTTTAACGTCCCAAAACCACCATTTGATTATGAGAGACGCCGTAGTGGAGGGCTCCGGAAATTTTAACCACCTGGGGTTCTTTAACGTGCACCCAAATCTGAGTACACGGGCCTACAACATTTCCGCCTCCATCGGAAATGCAGCTGCCGCAGCCTGGAATTGAACCCGCGACCTGCGGGTCAGCAGCCGGGTACCTTAGCCACTAGACCGCCGCGGCGGGGTCCTTCAAGAAAATCGTCTACAAGGGTCGTTTTCCATTAATTTGACGTTTCATAGCACATCACGCAAAAGATACGTCGAAGAAAAAGAGTCTTACCGAGTCCGTAGTTGTCCTTTAAGTCAAGGTAGGCGTCGAAGGCTGCGATGACTCCATTCTCCAGCTTGGCGAAGGCGTACACCAGGTGGGTGCACAGTGATGGGTCGATCTGGCCAACCGAGAACTTGCCGGCGCCACTGCGGTAGTGCGACCAGGTGCCCCAGTAGCAGAAGAACACGGGCCGTTCGCTGCTTGTGACATCTACGCGGTCGTGTAACGTAACTTATTTAGTCACTGCTTTACTGTTCGAGAACATACTCTTCCGAAGCTCCCGTGTGCTGTATCTTCTTTCGGAAAATGTACTTGTGAAAAAAAAGTAAAAAAGAAGTGGAGGTTTACATGTGAAGAAGGTACAGCCATTAATGTTGCAAAAAAAAAAAAAAAAGAGACGGGATATTGTAAAAATGTATTAACAACACGTCAAGTTGTATGGGATAGACTAATAATTGCAGCATAACTGGGAACGCGTCTTTACGTAATTAGTGAGCATACATCTAAATATTTTGTGGCACAGCCATCTCTATATGCAATACGCGTTTACTTCTGTATAATTTCGGAAACTCTCTTTGGATTCGATTTAACTAGCTGGCTTAATTAAATGCGCAGTGGAAGCGTATTCAAATTCGTAGCTGTTATAGTTGCATATGTTCACGATGACACACGTCGAAGGGTCTTCTTGTGTTACTTTAAAAAAAGGAAATTGATTTTAAAAAAGCGGTCCGCGGGGGGGGGGGGGTGTTGCAGTTTTTCTAGACTATCACTTACTTAAAGTGCTACTCGTCTCACTTATGATTGATTGTGATTGTACATGTGAGCGTGTGTGGTCTTGGTTTAGTGCTCATTATATAGCAACATCTTGACTGTGATCTGTCACATGGGCGGGGTAGCACTCTGTCGCAGATTTTTATGGAATGCTTCTAATTCGTCCGACTGTGTGTCGCCGGCTGGTCGTGATGATGAGGATCGAAAATGAAGTAGAGCGCGGTGGTACAGCATTGCTCTTAATCTGTTCATCCAGTAGTCTGTGTGTATGTGCATCGCACACAAAACCAAGATACATCAGAACCACGGTGTAAGAGTGATCAAAACGCCCCGCCGCGGTGGTCTAGTAGCTAAGGTACTCGGCTGCTGACCCGCAGGTCGCGGGTTCGATTCCCGGCTGCGGCGGCTGCATTTCCGATGGAGGCGGAAATGTCGAGGCCCGTGTGCTCAGATTTGGGTGCACGTTAAAGAACCCCAGGTGGTCAAAATTTCCGGAGCCCTCCACTACGGCGTCTCTCATAATCATATGGTGGTTTTGGGACGTTAAACCCCACAAATCAATCAATCAAGAGTGATCAAAACGGTAACAAGAAAAAAAGTACCACTCTGTGTCGCGCCCTGAGCATACGTTAAAGAGCAGACGTGGTTGGAGTGCACCAACAGTGCGCTGAGAAGTGTTGGCCTTTGCAATTTATCTTTAACAGCGCCATTCGAGTTTCTATCGAGTTGGTATTTGAGGCTATTCGCTAGGGGCTGGTGTGTTCCTGCATCCTCATCATAACTGGTCACGAAGCTGCGCCGTAACTCGGCGGGAAATCTTTGTGCGCTGCAAGCGGAGGTTGGCGGGGCGGCGCAACGTCCTCGTCGGGGGCATCGGGCATACAGTGGCCGCACACCGCGGCATGTCAATGCGCGTTTTTCATCGTGTGTTTGGTGTTGTGCATGTTGGGTCCGAAGATCGAAAAGGGTGCCGCGCACAGGCTGCGCATCTAGGTGTCGATCCAATTAAGGAAAATGACAAAAAAAGTATCTATGTTCTGGCTGTCTAGACAGCGAACGGTGGGGAAAGTGGGGGCGCGCTGTATACTGCGACAAGGAGGAGGAGGAGGAGGTAAGTTTATTTACAGAAAGGCAGAGAGGTCGGCCTGAGCGATAGCTTGCTCTAGCCTGCTACTCTACACTGGGGGAAGGGAAAGGGGAAAAGAAAGAATAATGGATGACGATGGTGAGATAGAGAGGTGAGTATGTAGTGTTCTTTCTAGCTGAGACACATTTTATAGACAAGAAACTGCAGTGGTTTCACATTTGATCCCCTGCAAGTGCGTCTGTGCGAAAAGCACTTCTATGCGAGTGGGATATTTCGTGCGAACCATGCAGTGGCTTAATCGGAGGAGTTGTTGTGAAGGCGCCGCACGTTGTTCCGAAACTTTTGCCGGACGCTGTGCTGAGGATTTTCCACGGCGGCGTATTTGTCTATAGTGCAAAAAGGCCCTGACCTCACCCGCCTTCCAGCCGTCACCGGGAACCGTCAGCTTAGCTCGAGCCTGTTGAGGATGCATCGACACTGTGTATGAGCCGTTTTGACACACCTGCCGTGGATAAGACGCTGTTATTCAAGGCGAACGAGCATCTGGCACCTGTTCCTCGTTGCATGCCATGGTAATAGAGAAGCTCGATGAGTGAAACGCTCGTCGTTGTCTTTTATACAGACACTGAGATAACCAAACGTGTAGAGGTGACACGCCAAACAGACGGAGCGACATGCAGCTCTTCGCAGCGTGAAAAATTCGATGCACACATCCGTTGCTTTGAGACAGAGACCTCAGTGCTACCAATTGAAGCTTGCCAGGGTAACGGCGCAAGAGAGGATGCACCAAAAACAAAATACTGTGCAGAACTTGCGAAAGCTGTAAAAGCGTGAAAAGAGTGCTTCATGATCATGAGGAGATATTTTTTTGCGTCACAAGTATAGCTGCCGCCGGCGTGGCACGCAGTTGATCAATTTTCACGTTTGAGGAGGCTTGTAAAGATTTCCCCTTAACATTAAAAAAAAAACAATATAAAAGGACAGGGAAAACATAGTGTGAGTAAGCTACACAGCAGGGGAAAAGATTGGGAACACATAGCATGACGAACCGGATCTTAAACGCGATATGGCACTGTAGTGTTAACGCAAAACAAAACACGAAAACCAGAAAAGAGCCGCGTGAAGTGCTGCTTGATCTCCATCATTGGTAAGTTAAAAAGCACTGATTCGTACAAAATGGCTGTAGGTTCGATAAATATGAGGCTATGTTAAGTTATGAATATATAGCCTGAAATATGGGATATGCGCTGTCAAGACTTGCAACCACTGCACTTCGGCGACGCGTCAAGATCTACCGGAGTCGTTCTATGGGTCGTCCACGGAAAAAGAGAAGCCCGTTTTTATATCGGTAGCATATCTCATAGTGGAATCAGCTTGCGTTGGTAGCCGCCGACTTCCTATCTTCGAGACCTCATATTCGCTGTATTAGAGCTTCCCCGTATATCCTTGAAGGTAGCATCATTCTGAAGACGTAATCAACCTTCACGGGTGCATTCAATCACTTTTCACAGTTCCGGCGCTTGCCGTACAATTGCAGCGACGGCGCCGCTCCAATGCCCCCGCGCAGAAGAAGGCGGTTGTCCTGTCCCTAAATCGAACTTTCGCCGATAGTTCATGACCCAGTAATTGTATTGATTGAGGACTATAGCATGTATTACGTAAGTAAGATGGAGAGCTATGTACAAGTGCCTATATATATATATATATATATATATATATATATATATATATATATATATATATATATATATATATATATATATATATATGAGATATAACAGACAGTAATGCCAAGGAATGTACAGGGGAAAGTATTAGAACCAATGGAATGTAAATAAGAAGAAAGAAAAGTCGATGAAAAAATAACCAGCCGTGAGCAGGAATCGATCCTACGACCTTCGAATAACGCGTTCGATGCTCTAGCCACTGAGCTACCACAGCGGCCTTCCCTCCATCCACTTTTTGGGGTTTATATGTGAATTTAGAAGTAGGAGTGACAGTCAGCGCCATCTGTAAGCCAAACAACGAGTGTGAAAGCACTCCTGCTCACGGGTGGGTATTTTTTCATCCAATTTTCTTTCTTCTTATTTACATTCAATTGGTTCTATGGCAACGACAAGAGAGCGTCAACTACTGGTGTCAGCCTTTGACTTGCCCTTGCTCCAGATCGCGCGCTTGAAATTTCAATTGCATGAATAACACTGCTCGTTGATTGCCGTGCAACCGTACCCGTATATACTTCGTAGTCTTGATAAGCATTTGAATACGGCTCATTATCGAGGCACACTTTCGTAACAGTTCCATGATATCGACTATACTTACATTGATAGCACCTACTGCATCAGCTGTCTCGCGAGCGGAAAGGAGGGGTGGTAATTTTCCAACAAGAGGCTTAGATTTAGAGCACCCACTCGGTGCGTATACACGCAAACCGCCGGGTGCACAAAGAACCCGAGCGTGCTCAGAAAAGAGCGCAGTCAGGTTGGGGGGCTTTGGCATATCTTGTGTGCCATCCCCTGGCTACGCTGCTGGGCTTTGGGTGTACCCAGAAGTGCTTTGGGTACATACTGAAAGACACAATTACAATCATCACAAGAAGCTATTGAGGAAAGAATAATCTGAAGGGCACTACGAAAAAAAAACAAAAAAACATTAGGAGTAGATCGAAAAGAAAACAAATATCGATATCTGTACCATTGAACTGAGCCATGGTAGATCGTAGAAAGAAAACAGGAGAGAGGAAAAGGCATGGAGTTTAGCTAGGTCGAAATAACGGGTATGTACCCTACAATGGCAAAAGGAACAAGTGAGTTTGAAAGTTAAAGGTGTAAAGAGACAGAGAGCGAGATCATTTTACGAAACTGCACAGTCAGTCACTTCGTGTATTATGCGACGTTACGCGTCAGTCACGGTAAACAGTATATATACAGCTGTCTCCGCAAGTCTGTTGTCACCAAGAATTTCAACAGTACCTTTGTCGCCTACGCTCGAGCTGGCAGGGTTCAGCGGACGATGTGCAGAGTAAACGGGATAAGTGATAAGAGGAAAAAGGGGAGTTAACCAGGCTGATGAATTTCGTTGGCTGCCCTGATGGGAGAGCGAGAAAGAGAACTGAACGATGAGAAAAACGAGAGAAGGTCACAGTAGTGAAGCACAGGGGAGCCGGCTAGTCGTTTCACTTCCTCACTAGCGGTCATATAGGCAGGCTATTATCAGACGAGTGGCCTTCTTAACCAATTCAGTTACCACCATTCACGATGCACTTTAAGAGACAAGCGAGAGACAGCCAAGCCGAGAGGTAACTCACGTCTGTGAGTGACTTTGCAGTTTGCGGCATACGAAAAAAAAAAAAACGTAGAACATGACTTCACCTTTCGCAACTGACGTCGTCTGCGCCAGGCATAGGGTGCTCGACGCGCAGAGCAAGGCGATGAAAAGAGCGACTCCTTTCATGACTGCACAAAGTTATAGTTCATCGCACACAGCACTATAGCAAGGAAGTGACAGGCACCGGGTATATATACCGGACGTACGCTGCACGTAAACAGCCAACAATGTCGCACGTAAGAAGAATCCCTGCGGCCAAAATGGCGCGAGCCACGGCGTCCACAAAGATACCCTGGTGTAAAAAAAATCTCGCAGTCGTGAACAGCGAGTGCGGAACGGTCTCACTTATCGCCGACTATGAATTTCTGTGGAAGGGGGGGACCCGTTATATGGCAGCCATATCTGGCCGACCTTCGCCTCATTATCTTTCCGGCGAGCAATTCGATGGCTTAGGTAACAACGGTGCGCCGGTCTTTACAGTTCCGCGCACTGCAGACCGAGGTTCAAGTCCACGCGTGACGCTTTCTTCGCGGAGTTTTTGTCGCTTGTTTTATGATCATCGCTTCTTTTACGACTCAACCCGCTCCCTAAAACAAATGTAAAAGTAAGCGTTTGTCACTTAGCAAATGAATTCACGATGTCCTTATGGAACGCTTGAAGTATGCAGCACGCACTTCTTCACCAACTGGGCCGTCTCCTCGACTTCACGTCTCTTCTGTGTCGAGCTTCTGAGGCGTAAGCAGCCAACTTTCGACACGAAGTGTCTATCCTTTGGCCTCGCCATTAAGCGTGGTTTGATAGACTTAAGCACTGCAGGTTTCTCCTTGTATACTCTTATAATGCTGAAATGCTACCACCATTGCTTTTAGTGCTACATGTTAAACAGTGACATTCTTCTTTTTTTTTTTCAATGTTGAGTCTTCGCCGTACATCATCATACGAGCATGTAAAACGTGTCAGGCCACCTTGGTTGGCGGGATATATTAAAATCCCTCCACTTTAGACAATTCGCCGAACACAATCGGTCCAGGCAGGAGGTTCTGTTTGAGATCGACGAACATCACGTATGAAACAGACGCTTTACGCAAAGTTCTTCGTTACCTATTTAGTCTAAACTTCAGCGTATAGTATATACAAGTCCTCCACAAAAAGAAGGCCCAGACGTATACTAAGACAACGGGAACAGGCAGATCGACTATGGTTAAACAGCAATAGCTTTGACAAATCCATATTGAACTCGTAGCGCAGAAGACTGAAAAACAAAAACGAGCAAGAATAGATTATCGCTCTATGAGTAAGATTGCATCTGAATATAGCTCTAAATAATGAATGTGAATGAGTATACAAACTCGCCCAAACTTCAGTTCTTGTAAACTTTGAAAAAAACAACTTTGTTATTTGAAGCAACGATTACAAAAAGGCAGTGCGTATGAGGTCGATGTACAGATATATATATATATATATATATATATATATATATATATATATATATATATATATATATATATATATAAACGAAAGCAAATAATTCTCGCATCTCCTGTCATTTTATGCTTCGAATGACTGAACACTTTCACAGGGTACAATACAGAATGATGAACTCGCCGAGTTTGTTGAAGATTGCTGGCGTCATAGCAGGAGGACCCATTAAAGTGGCATTACGGGTTCACTCACCCAACGACGAAGTTTGAGGCTGGAAGAAAAAAAAAAGGGGGGGGGGGAGGGTATATCTGCATCACTTCCTAGATAAGTGTCTTTACTCGGCGCTCTTAGTAACCGGATCCGTTTATCTGCGTGCCCCGTTATGCCGCAAGAAACCGTGAAGTTGCCGAAGTACAGGAAATTGTTTACAGCCTGCAAACGAAGGATACGTCGTCGTGCTTTCGCCGTCGGTGACGGCCGGGTCATATGCGAACGCGCACTTTTGTGGCATTTGTTTGAGTTGTTTCCACACTGCCATATGGGTGTAGTGATTTGGTTGTTTAAAGGGGTCGTGAAACGCTCGCTCTAAAGCGACAATTGTGCGAAGCCACTGGCGTCCACACGAACTAACTAGGTGACGTCATCATAAGTAATTCTTCGCCTATCGAGGAACGCGGAACTTTTCGGTACTTGCGAGTGCGTGCAACTGGGACACCCGTCAGCGTCTCTGTCATACTCAATCAGCGCTAACTTGAACTCTGACGTCATATTGAGCAGCGTCCTTGTGGGACGCGTATGGCAGACGCCGATGAGCGCCTCGTGCGCGTGCTCGATATGCCATAGAGTTCCGCGTTCCCCGATGGGAAAAGCGTCTATGCAGGTCCACTCGGGCTGATGATACAGTTAGCGCACGTGGCTGCCGATGGTGCCGCGTTGTCGTTGTAAAGCGACCGTTTCACGACCCCTTTAAGTACGACGTTAAGTGCGCTGTCTGTTCAAGCACGTCCGCGAGTGACGTCACCAAACAAAGACCCCCCCTCGTTGTCCCGGTTACGTGCGTTGCCTATCGTCGTTCACTCCTCGGATTTCTTCATCGTGCTCCAAGATTCTTCCCTATAACTTTTAATAGTACTAACCTATATGAGCCTAAACTGTAGGAAGACAAGCTTGAGGAAAAGGTGGTTCACAAAGCGGAAGAAACAGGACAAGCGTAAAACCTATAGAAGCGGTAAATAGCGGAGTGCAAACTGGGATGCCTGGGATTGGGATGACTGCGTAATGACATACTCCGGATTACTGGCCGTTCATTCGAAGAATCGCAATGGGGATCAAAATAAAGGGAGCACAATCGAAGGCAAAATAGATGCTGTGCTCTAGGTGGCTGTATAAGGCGACAATATTTACAGACATCTATATATGTTAAGAGAAATGTTCGTGTTGCGATCGACACATGATGATAACAACGCCATACACTCCCACTTGGAAGTATTGAATGATACGCTAATTTGTATTCAACAAGCTTTAAGGCACGTTACATAAGGAATGGCGGTGGAAACAGACGTTTGTGGCAAGAAATGTGATTTTTATGAACGCTTAATTCCTTTAACATTACCGATTGTATTCCGTGATTATTTTTTTATTGTATACCTTCATCGCCCCATTGGGCATTACAACAGGGGGTATACATACAAAAATATACAAAGTAAACACACTCCTACACTCAAAATACATCGTTATCCAAAATGTTTACAACATCAGGCGATAGGGCATTCCATTCTCAAATGGCTCGTGGAAAAAAAAAAGAATACCTGTACACGTCACCCTTAAAAGTGAATTCGTGAACTTTCATTGTGTGGTCGCGTCTCGATGATATGTAAGTGGATAACTTAATATACTTTTCTCGCTCAATGCCGGTTTTAGAATAGTATACAGCATGAGAAAATTTCAGTCTAAGGTTTTTCCGCCGACCTTGCAAAACCTGTCATGACAACTTACGCTTGCTTTCCGCCATGCTTATTGTTCTGTAACTGCTGAGTACAAACCGAACCGCCTTATTTTGCACCCTTTCAAGCTGCTGAGAACAATATATGATCAACCCGGTGTTTCTGATTGAAAATAATTTGACAAGTGTATTTTATAGAACGCCTATCGATACTATAAACGATCATTGGTGCTTTCGTTAATATTCTCGCCTCTGCTTGATTGCAACTCCTCTCAACATTTTCTGCTGTCCACCGTGGCGACGCTGTGCTGGAAAGTTACAGTGCACACCGGATGAACATTTACTAATCAGTAAAGAAACGAGAAAACTCGGTTTTGCTTTATCCGTGCTTACAGGATGCTTTGCGCTCCATTGTTTGTTGGGAAGACCATAACTTCACAAAACGCTTCGCTCAACGGCAGTAATATGCGCCTCCACGGATGGCCGGAAACTACAGCATCAACTGTAAACCCAATATTACAACACGCGAGTGTTATCGCGACCCGTTGCGAGGTCCACACCGCTTTATCAGCTCCGCTGATTATGTCTGGGTGCGTTCATCTCTCTAGGATATGACTGAATGACGCATAGTGGGCGCACCAAGGAGCGCATTCTATATACTGTGCAGTGGTGACGTTAATCTGTATGGTGGAACATTGCACATTCAACCAATACAAGACACCCAACAATCTTCATCATGGCCGTACAGAACACACGAAGCTATTTGTGCTCACACACGTTTACGTGCGCGTCTTTTAAAGGGGCCCTGCAACACTTTTTGAGCATGGTCAGAAAAGGCCGCCGATCGGTAGTAGAGGCTCCCGACAACACGCGAGCCAAATATTATAGCACAGCACGTGGCCTGTAATTCACAATAAATTATCGAAGTCAGCTAAAAATTGATTTTTCTACACTCGACAAATCACGTTATAGGACCAAAAATCACACGTCAACGCCATATATTAGCCATTGGTTGATTTGAACATGGCGCGCTCGCTCCTTACAGAGGTCGCCGTGGGAGGCCGCTACTGCTCCACGCGTGCGCGCACGATCACACTGAAAACCGCGCATTCGAAGAAAAAAAAAGTGCTCAAGGTCGCGAAGCGCGCGTGACGTTTTTCTGTGGTCCTGCCATCCATCCGTGCTCAGCTTCCAGCGCTTTCGTCGGGACGAGAGAAGAGAGAGAAAAGAGAATGCAATTGTAGCATGCGACAAACCTTTGTAACTCCACTTGCACTGGACGAATTCCTAAAATTTTTGCGGTGTTGAATGCGTGAGGCAGTAAGCTTTTCAAGTGATTTAATTCCATGGTTACTTGAAAAAAGTGCTTGAGGGCCCATTTAAGACTACGGGTGTGAGACGAGTGCTTATGCTTTCTTTGAGAGTGAGAAGAATAAAATCAACCCCATATTTCTGACTGTACCGACATTTCACGTGTCCTACGGAGGGGGGTTCACTACTGATAAGAATCACCGTTACAGCAAAGACATAAAAAATACGGGACACTAAAGCTTCGCCTTTAGTAGTTGAACGCGATAGTGATCTCCTGTTCCTAGTGCGTACATCAAAGTCTTAGTGCATGAAACCTTTTCGAACTTGCTATGCCGCCATTAAGTGGTCTGGACGCAGTAACATGTGCACCTTTTGTAGTGGGTGAGTGGCTTTAAACCACGAAAACATCTTGCTAATCACATGTACTGACGCCAGCTGGCAATGGGCGCTTCTACCATGCATTATTACTGCTATATTTCGTGTTGTGAAGCATGTATGCCGGACGCGTGTGTTTGTGAAGCCTGAAAGCTATACTTTAACTTCATTTCCAAGCAGAACAGGTTCTTTTCACTGTTCTACAAGCAGAGGCGTGGCCATGTGGTGGAACATCCGCTTGCCACGCAAACGACCCGGGTTCGATCCACACTCAAACCCAAACGACCCTGGTTCAGTTCCCCTCTCTGACCCAACATATTTTGTCATTTATTTTATTTTCATCGTTCCCAATTTTTCGGTCACGCATAAGGTGATGTTTTTTCGCTAACAGCCAATGACGCCGACGCTGGAAGTTCTGTGAAGTGAGCCCTTTAACAATATCGCGGTAATACAAAACACTTGCAAAGAACAACCGATCAACGGGGACACCGTTGAGCGTGTATGTACTATCTACGCCAAATGAAACCCGAACAGCGGAAAACCCTCGCGATGGTATAGAGCGCGTCGTCCACTTATCGCCATAGACAGGCACGCACATATGCGCATGCCTGCCAGTGGTGATTCTGTACCATCACCGTATGGAATAATTTGCCCACTTCGCTAAAATGCAAGGTTTCTTTAATTTCATTTAAAAACTCATTAAAAGAGTACCTGTTAAATAGTTGATCTATCTTCTTTGTGTTGTTATATACTGATTTTTTGTTTTTTGATTCCATGCCTTTTTGTTTTCATTCTGCTTTGTATATTTTTGTTTCTACGATTCTAACAGAATTGTGCTTTTATTATTTGTAATCATCACCGAGGGTCCCGTTGCAGTCGTGTACATTGGGACCCTCGTCTGTATATTTCACTCCCTGTAACATCCTTTTATGACATGATAATAAACTGATTGATTGATTGATTGGTTGATTGATTGATTGATTGAACTGGACGACGCTCTCTATACCGTTGTGAAGGCTTGCCGCTGTTCGGAAATCATTCGCGAAGACAGTCTCCGGAATCAAGGGAGAAGACAACGCATCGGAAAGAAGAATGACGATCGAGAAGAAGACAACCACTAAACAGCGCTATAGCTCTGAAGCCGGTCGGACTGTCACACCCCGAAGAAGAGACAGAACGGGTCTCGAAGCGTTGGGCTAGTTTTTGTTTAATTAAAAACTAAAAAATCAAGCTCGGTAGAAAAGCCTTTTTTTATTCTTATAATTGCACCCAGTCCGACATATTTAAGTCACATATGTTTACCTTTGATTACAAGTTTGCATTTCACGAAAGTACCAGTTCATCTACCTTTACAACAGATCTTCCTCCCTTGTTTTGTCCAGATAGATAGATATGTGGGGTTTAACGTCTCAAAACCACCATATGATTATGAGAGACGCCGTAGTGGAGGGCTCCGGAAATTTCGACCACCTGGGGTTCTTTAACGTGCACCCAAATCTGAGCACACGGGCCTACAACATTTCCGCCTCCATCGGAAATGCAGCCGCCGCAGCCGGGATCCCCTTTTGTCCATATAATATTGCATATATAATCATCATACACATAATAATAAATTAGGCATTCATGCAGGATTATACCAAAAAAATGAGGAGAGACTAAGAGTACAATATTGAAGCGTAACAAAACAATGATGAAATAACGGGAACCACCGACACTACGTTGTGATAAAATTGAGACCGTACTGCAATGCACTACGTTTCATTTGTTTGTAGCAGCGGGAGAGGAGCCTACGAATGCTGCGTTTATCGATGGCGTAATCAGGACACTCTTCCATGGGAGAGAATGGAATGCATGAAAGGAAGGTTTGGCACACCCTTGTTCGGTGGGAGATGGAGCGAAAATTCTTGGCCAGGTGCTTGTTGTCGCGTGCCATTTAATTTCATCTATGGTTGCCATGTGGATCATGTGGTACGCCAAAGAGGAAGAGCATTAGTAAACACGCGCACGATTCCCCGCACCTCTCCGGCTACATTCATCACGTCTGTGTATCTACGCACACAGTATACAGTGCCGTACGCATCGGCTCTCTTATAGTGTTATCAGAATTAATAAGTCATTCGCTTCTTTTGTGATTGATTAGTTGCTCACCTCCGCCTCTCTGAGTAACGTTATTACACTATATCTCCCTTTATTTTGTCTGTGGTGTCGACTGTTGTTATACGAATTTACTGACCTGTTTCTCAACGGACGCGTGGTCATGGCTGACAATGGACAATGACGTTCGTGGTGCGCTATCGAGCAGCTGCCCCGATAGTCTCTTCGTATCTATCGGTGCGCTATCGCACCGATAGATACGAAGAGACGAAAGATACGAAGAGACCGAAAGATACGAAGAGACGATAGTCTCTTCGTATCTATCGGTGCGCTAACACTCGGTGCGCTATCGAGCAGCTGCCCCGAGTGTCTCTTCGTATCTCTGACACGAGGACGAAGTCATGAAAATGAGGACGAACAGTGAGTAAGTACGCAAAGGGAAACGTTCGCTCGACTTTCGACTAAGACGCTCGGCCTTTGTTGTGCAGTGTCGCAGCATTGAAACTGCTCCCAATCTGCATACTATGCGTGTACAGGGGACTCGGCCCCGGAAGTGGTCCACGAGAGCGGCAAGAAGAGGGGGAGAGTGAGAAGGGCGTGGCCAACCCACGCAAGAGTTCGCGCGTACCTTAGCATGTCGAGTAACCTGTTCTTATATATCGATTTGCGCTGAAGCTTTTTTTTGTGTTCAGAATCTATATACTCTGAATTTGAAGGATTAATAAAAAAAGTGCACAAGGCTTGAACCATCAACAGAGCTAATGTTCGACATAATAAGATTCGCAACACTATACGGCGTCTCTCATACTCATATGCTGGTTTTGGAACGTTAAGCCCCAAATATCATTCAATCAATCGATGAATTAATCAATTAATTATTTAAATTATTATGATTTGGAAAAGAAATACCCGCCACGGTGGCCTAGTGGATCTGGTTCTCAAATGCGGACCCGCAGGCAGAGATGTATGCACAAATCTCTTTTTTTTTTGAGGGGGAGGCGTCACTTCTTCCATCTCGAGTGAGACCTGGGCAGGCGAATGGTCATTTTGGGCTACGTATGTCATGGCGAAAAAAATATATGAGGGGGGGGGGGGGGGGGCTCGGTGTGCCATCGCCTGGCTACTCCACTGCCCACAGGTCGCGGGATCGAATTTCGGCGGCGGGCGCATTTTCGATTGAGGCGAAAGTGCCCCAGGCTCGTAATAGTGTGATATAACTGACAATTCATGTCAAGGAAAGTGTAGGGGGTATTATATGAAGTAATTGTAACGTAAATGGGAAGAAAGAAAAGTGGATGAAAAGATAACTTGCCACGGGCAGGGATGGATCCTGCGACCTTCGAATAACGCTCTATACCGACTGAGCTGGCTATCCCCCCATTCTTATGGGGTATATATGTGTATTAAACGTGGGAGCGTCGGTCAGCGCCACCTGTAGCCATGATGGCGAGTGCGGAACATTTTTTCTGCTTGTTTTGGCGTCACGGAGCACGTGATCGTATTACGCGCTGGTAGCTGACTAATAATCCCTCGTATACTTCCTGAAGGCACCAAGTCTGCCAGAACGAAACCCTTGCTATGACTGAATGAAAGAAGCGTACACTTAATCGCTCGTTTTCTTTGTTGGACACAATAATAATGAAATCTAATAGGCAATAATGCCAAGAAAAGTGTAGGGGATGTTACATGAGGTAATTGTAATGTAAATGTGAAAAAAAAGGAAAAGTGGGTGAAAAGTTAACTTGCCGGGGGCAGAGATCAAACTTGTGACCTTACTTAGATTAAGGGGCTCGTTAAAGAGGTGGTTAAACTTTCCGAAGCATTCCGCTATGGTATCTCTCACAATTATACCTTGGTTTCGGGACGTCAAACCCTAATGGTTATTGTATTAAGTTTTGCTAGAAATGCCTAGCTGTTTCCAGATATGCTAAGTTTTTGCTAGTAGTATTAAGTATGGCTTGACTTGACTAGGCATGTCACGTGACCCCTGACTTTAGTCACGTGGCTAGCTATAGCTTTTATGTGGCTTTAGCGAAAACATGTGCGTGTTTGTGTGTGTTTCGTAAGAGCTGCATGTGTGACAAAGAACTAGCTGTCGGAGATTCCAATGCGGAACACGTGGGAACTTGGCACAATGCAACGCCGAGATATAAACTGCACATCATGTTTCTTTTGTGTCGTGGTAACCCTGGCAGTGGATATTTATGTCTGTAAATTCACAGGAAACAAACACGAACAGCACATTTAAACGTTGGAATCGTACAGAGACAATGTACAGTCGTGCCAGCGGCAGTTCCCGATGCTTGCATGCGCTTTAACGAGAATATCACAACATAGCAGTTTCGCACTTGTAACGGCAGTGTGTGGCTATTGTGACGCGTAAATGTTAATTGTCGAATTCACTATTCAATACACCGAATGCAGATCGCATGGCCTCAATTGAGCAAGAGCAATGGTAAGTGCAAGGGAAAATATAAGGGCATATCACTGAAAAGGCACATGTCGTCTTGCGAATGCATTACGCTGACTGAAATAAACAAAATGTAAAGTATTCTAAAGAAGCTGACATCACGTTCCCGCTGAGCGTATTCTTGCGCCACTTGTGTCTGCGTTGTAAGCACCTAAAGTTGTCATTGCGAATGTTCGTACTGCGCTTGTGTTGAACATGTTATGCAAACCATCTGTAAGAAGGATACTTGGCCCTTTCTTGTAGATACCAGACGCGGACTCGGACTGCTTGCGTCCGTCTTCGGCATGGCTCGCTTTCTAGGAGATATCGCGTTTCTTGCTACGGGCGTCCCCTGCGGAGTCAGCGCACAGATTCTGGCGACATCACCGGTTTTCGTTCCCAAGACACCGCAGCGTATAGCGCCCTGTACAGCCAGCACGTCAGTTGGTCTCGGATGTGTCGCCATGGGCTCGAAGTCGCTCCTGTTTGTACTTCTGACCGGAGGTACGTACGTCTACCCACGCGCATGTGTGATACGAGTGTGAAAACGGGAGGATTTATTTTATCTAATGGTTGTCTATTTGCCACGGTCAGTGACATATATGCTTCAGGTTTTCAGCGGAAAGATTATCTCTAAAGGCCCTGATAGCACATTTACTACGGGCAGTCCAAGGCCGGCTTGTGGCTGCAGATGTTGCAGCGTAAAAAGAGAATGACAACGGACTTCGTGCGCTGTTACTTCCTTTTGAAGTGTAAGGCGTGGCGATGGTAACGGACAAGGGGCAGCGTCATAACAAAACACGAAGTGCTCCACGTGTGTGTATAACTTACCCTTTGTCCCATGCCGTTGTCGCGTCTTACGCTTCAAAATATCCTGAACCAATGAACACATTCAGTCTTCTATCTTGTTAGCCTTGTGGGTGTGTTCGTCACACAGTGTATGTAGCCAGCAGACCTATACTTCGGACGTTTATGCACGTGCCTCGACATAAAGGGGAACTTGTCCTTCTGAGCACATAGGCATAGCCAGGCAGTGGCTTGACGGGTTCAACCATGCACTCGCCATCTGGTACTGCCAGCTTATATAACAGTTATTCTTCCTCCTCCTCCTCTCCAAAACGTCCACCCGTATAGGAATTTTTACGTTTTCTATATAGATACTTATGCACATACTTACAAATACAGGCTCGAAGAAAAATTTCTGGCAACGCCACTGACGTTAACGGCATTCGAGTGAATGATGATGAGTGGGGCGAAGCGTCCATCCGTCCACTTGAATGTTTGTCTGTCCGTCCGTCTGTGCGTTATACGACATCTTCAACTATACGAAAACCACTAACGACATCTAGTGATATTATTTTCAAGGACATATACACACAGCGCCATCTATTGAGCAATTCATAACGAAGAGGTGGCTACACATGTCCTTCTAGATGACGGGCGCGCGACGCACACCTTAATGAGCTTCGCCCCTTAAAAAATGAGTTGCTCTGCATACTTTTAATGCGACACAGTGAGCAATCCACGTTCGCATAGGGTGTGGCTATTAATTGCGTGAATAACACGCACGCGTCTTCATATACATTCAACAGGAACTTCCCAGAGACTTTGTCTCCCGTATGGAGGGCTCTTCGAGGTATACTTCACTCGCATCCGCAACAGCGTCATCCCTTCGCTGCTATGGCGCTACATCAACGTCGCTCACAGCTTGATGTTTCTGGTGAATTTCGTGCAAAGATTGCCGGCGACATCTCTATACCGATCTACATATTGGACGTTCAAGTCGCACAAGATCAGCAGATGGAGATTGCTTTCACTATTGAAGAACTTCATGCAGCATTGAACACATGCAGGCACTCATCGTCCCCAGGTCCTGATGGAGTGACCTATGCTACCGTATACGTCACCTTTGCCCGAAGGCTCAAGGCTGTCTTCTGGATATTTTCAATAAGTTTTTGCACGGTGATATAGTGCCTGATGAGTGGAAGCGCAGTCGCCTGGTGCCTTTGTTGAAACCCGGAAAGTCTCCATTGGATCTGGTATTACACCAGCCTGTAGCACTAGCAAGCTGCGTCGGCAAAGTCATGGAGAGGATGCTGCTTACACGCATGGAATGGTACCTGGAACATTATAACATCTATCCTGATGATATGGCTGGCTTTCGACGAGCTCGGTCTTCAATCGATAGCGCCATTGACTTAGTGACCTCTGTTCAGCAACAGAAAGCTAAGAAGCGGCTGTCGGTAGCTCTGTTCTCAGACGTGAAAGGTGCCTATAACAACGTGACCCATGAGGCTGTTCACAATGCTCTCAGAGCAGCTGAACTTGGAGGTCATGTCTTTCGATGGGTAAGAAGCTACCTCACAAAAAGATCCATGTTTGTTCTAACTGTCGATGGGCCTGCGAATAAGCATTTCACAAGTCGTAGGGTGCCACAAGGCGATGTTTTGAGTCCGACTCTTTTCAACCTGGTTCTTGTGCGGCTCACCGAAATGCTGCCACAGACGGCTTATATATCTCTCTACGCTGATGATATCCTCATTTGGGCGTCCGGCATGACTCGCCTCAAGTGCGCGCAAGGATACAGAAGGCGGCAACAATGACATCGGTATACCTTCGCCAGCAAGGTTTGACTATCGCCACCGAACAATGCGTGACGTTTACACGTAAACCGATGTTTTTTTTTACCCATTGTGCATCGATGGCAGATCAATCGCATATAAGAGCAGTCATAGATTCTTAGGTGTCATCGTGGATCGTGACCTATCCCGGAGCCCACATGTCACATATCTGAAGAGAAAGCTCATCGGCATTGACAATTGTATTCAAGTTCGTTGCCGGAAAATCATGGGGCCTATACGTGCACTTCGTGCTGCAGCTTTATACCTATTTCTCGGACTTCCCAGGTACAGCCTTCGTGCCCTGTCCAACACGTGCAAGACTAACATCCGTGCACTACAGAGCGTACAAGCCCAAGCACTTCGGAAATGTCTTGGCCTTCCAAGATGCTCATCGACAGTGGCAATTATTGTTATCGCACAAGAACAACGGGTCACAACGCCTATCATTGTCGAGACGCTGAGAGTGCACATTCGTTAATTATCACGGCTTCCGTCACATCATTCAGCGTGTTTGACAGCGTGGAGGCCCCATTCTTCGTTCCGGGGTATTGTGACGAAACACCAAGACATATTATCGCCTTGCTTCAAACTTGTGATACGTCCAGCATCTGCGTTATGGAGTCTTCGTCAACCTGACGTGCGCTGAACGGTTCCTGGAATCGTTAAGAAGTCACGCATGTCACCGCTAGCCCTGAAGCAATTGACTTTGCGTCTGTTGGACGAAACGTTCTTTGACCGCGCATACATGTCTACACCGATGGCTCCACTAATTCCGACAGCTCTACAGGAGCAGTGGTTGATCCATCTGGTAATGTGTTGCTTCAATACAAGTTTTCTCACACTACGACGTCGACAGCAGCAGAACTCGCAGCGCTTCAAGGTGCAGTCAAGTACCACGGCCACTGGATGAAAGGGCGCACCGTGCGCTTTTTCAACCAGCTACCATGCAAGTACAGTCTTCGACAGCAACCTAATCAATTTGGCCAGCTCTTGCGACTCGAGGTCAGCCTTACAGACACTACGGTTCGTTATGCATCACGGGTTACACGAACAATTAGTATATCAGATAAGGCACGACAACCACGAAGCGCTCGAGGAAGGTCACAATATTGTTTTGCAATGGTTGCCGAGTCATTGCGGAATTATCGGAAATGACCACGCGGATGAAGCTGCTCGATCGGCTCATGACCTAGACCTGCGTACGCCTATACCACTCTTGAGAACGGTCGCTGCAAGGCGACTACAATCACTTGCTCGCCGTATAACTCTCCTACAATGGAATACACCGGGTTTCTCCAATGCGCACCTGTATTCGATCGACCCAAACCTGCAACTTCGATTGCCATTTGGGCTCCCACGATGCGCTGACACTTTGCTGTGTCGCATGAGGTTGGGCGTTGCATTTACGAATGCGTATTCTCGTCTCCTTGGAGTGGCGAGCAGTTCGGCATGCAACATCGGCGCCTGCGAGGAAACGCTCGAGCACATTCTATGCCACTTCCCGGCATACCTGTCTCAACGACGTATTATGGAAGCCAAGCTCTGTCAGCTGGATTCATGGCCGCTTACAGAAAAGAAGATCCTGGGACTTTGGCAGACGGTTTCGCATACGCGCAAAGCCACGAAAGTCCTCTTGTACTTCTTAAGAACCACCAGACTTCACGACCACTTGTCAAAGAACTGTGCGAGACTGTGCTGTGTAGTCTCGAGCTGACTATTAATCCATCTCTTTCTCACTCCTTTTTTTCTGTCTATTTCTTTTCTATTATTCCCCCTTTCCCCTCCCCAAGTGTAGGGTAGCCAATCAAGCCAAGCTTGGTTAACCTTCCTGCCTTTTCTCTCTATGTATCTCTCTCTATCTCTCTCTCTCTCACTAGCGGAACAATGTGTAGTATTTCGTTTGCTTCTCATTTTTTTTTCACTGACGTCTTGGTGGATTCACAACCGCTTACAGAAAGCCTCCAAGCTTACAAAAAAGCTTGGTCATGTCTCCAATAAGGGAGACATGACCAGGTGCCTTTTCTTTCTTCTCCTCTAATCAATAACGACTTATATATCAAAACCAAACACTTTCCAAGCAAAGCTTGATGACATGATCAGGGGTATAAAATGCGACATTACTGTCCGTGCAAAAATCACGCCACAAACCTTTCCTAGTAACGCAGTGTAGCGTGACGTAGAGTTTATGCGAGAATAGTCGCAATCATATCGTATATCCACGGGTTATCACACCGGCTAAAGAAGATAGGACAGTGTACGAACACAAAAGTATAGTGTTTTCTGCTCCCACAAAATTGCAGGATCTGTGCAGACTAACCAGACCTGCCTCATCGGATAAGCAGGAGTTAAAAACGAAGCACAAAAAATAGGTCCGGACCATGCGCATGCCGATTTTTCACGAGTGTTCAATTGTTGGTGCTAGTAGAGGACAGCGGACCCGCGAAATAGTTGAGGCAAAACTGATTGATAGGATGAAAGATAACTGTAGCACTAAACTATCGACTGCACTTTCGTGTGAGGAGTTAGCCTATCTACGTAAAGATACGAGTATGTGAATTCGCAAAGTGCGTGCAATCGTGATGATTGAACAGCGAGGTTGCCTATATATATATACGGTAACCTTTTATTACGACTTGACCCCGGACCATTTTGTGTGCAGAAGATACTAGGACCTTGGGCATCTGCCTCAGTTGCGCAGAAAGCAACTAAAGCACTGCTACTTTACCTTAAGTCCACAAACCTGAGCGACCGCCTGTAGACTGTGTGTGCTCCCCGAGTGTGCTCGTGATTGTGTGTACCTTCTCATCTTTCTGCAACCTCTTTTCTCCCCTTTATCCCTTCCCCAGTGCAGGGTAGCAAACCGGATGTGCGTCTGGTTAACCTCCCTGCCTTTCCTTGCATCTTTATCTCTCTCTCTCTCTTTTTATTATCTTTCATTTCCCCCATCCCCCTCCCATGCGCAGGGTAGCAAACCGGCTGCCTATAGGCTGGTTACCCTCCATGCCGTTCTTGTCCTCCCATTTTCCTCACTTCCTTCATTTCCGGAATAAACATTGTTGCAAGCGAGCGTCTGTCCCACCTTTCTCCGTCCGTGTTTTTTTCTTGCACTAGAAAACTTCAGACCGACCTTGCATACTTGTCGCCGCAGTGTCCATGGAGGTAGCGCTGTCCGCGACCACGCCCCTGGCAGCGGTGTTCAACTCGGCCGGCATTCGCGGCACCGTTGACGTGGAGCCGTTGGCAGCGGCCTCTCACGGCGTCTCGGTGCGCGTCTCCCTGGTGGGCGGCCAGCCGCGCGAGACCTTCCGCTGGGCCGTGCACCGGCTGCCACCGAGGCACGACTCCTCCACACCGTGCGCCTACGACTGGATCGGCGAGCCGTAAGTGTTCTTGATGGAGCCCGGTCGGCGGTAGGGGATCGGACTCGAACGTTCCCAAACCACGATGCGATTATGAGAGACGGCTAGCGACGACATGCGAGGTTCAATCGAGGTAGTACGTCACAAGACATGAATCAGCGCGGCGCTGGTGCAACAGAAATGGGTCACATTACGCGGGAGCATATACCACGATCTGTGATTGTTCTCGCCATACGTGAAGAGCGATGGGCGCCGATCATGTGCCCTAGCCCGCAGTATTTACACGCATATCAGCAGCTTTCGTCAGAACTTGCTCGATATATCATCATCATCATCGTCACCCTGACTACGCCCACTGCAGGGCAAAGGCCTCTCCCATGATCCGCCAATCGACCCGGTCTTGTGCTTTCTGCTGCCGCGTTATACCTGCGAACTTTTTATTCTCGTCGGCCCACCCAACTCCTTTTCTCCCCCTCACCCGCTTGCTTTCTGTGTGAATTTAGTCAATTACCCTTAATGACCAGCGGTTATCCTGCCTATACGCGTTACGTGCCGAGCCCATGTCCATTTCTTCTTCTTGATTTCAACCATGATATCCTTGACCCCAATTTGTTCCCTGACCCACTCTGCTCTCTTCTTGTCTTTTAAGCTTACACCTATCATTTTTCTTTCTATCACTCACTGTGTCGTCCTCAATTTGAGCTGAAATCTTTGTAGGCCTTCAGGTTTCTGCTCCGTATAGTATGTACTGGCGAGATGCAGCTGTTATATACCTTCCTCTTCAGGGTTAGCGGAAGATTACCATTCATCATTTGAGGATGCATGTCGATTGTGATCCACTCCATCCCTATTCTTCTAGTTATTTCACTCTCATGGTTTGGCTCTGTGGTTACTATACCTGTCCGAAGTGGACATCTTCTTTTACGACTTTTGGCGTCTCTCCACCTATCGCAAAGCGCTGTTTTCTGCCGAGACGGTTGCACATTACTTTAGCTTTATGCATATTAATTTTCAGACCTACTCTTCTGCTTCAGTAATCATGAGCTAGCTGTAGTTCGTCCACTGAGTTACTCATCAAGGCAATGCCATCAGCGAATCGCAGGTTACTAAGAAACTCTCGATTAAATCTTATCCCTAGCTCTTTTCAATATAGGGCCCTGAAAACTTTCTGTAAACACGTGGTGGACAGCATTGGAGAGATCTTGTCTCCCTGCCTTACACTCTTCTTTATTGGGATTCTGTAGCTTTCGTTGTTGAGATCTATGGGTGGCTATGCATCTGCTATGGGGGCTGTTCTTCCAGTATGTTTACGTATAGGGTACATCGATACCCCTATTCCATAGTGTCTGCAATACTGCTGATGTCTCGACTGAGTCAAACGCCTTCTGGTAATCTATAAAGACGATGTATAGGAGTTGCATGTAGTCCGCACATTTCTCTATCACATGATTGATAGTATGAATATGGTCGATGGTGGAGTAGCCTGTACGAAATCCTGCTTCGTCCTTTAGTTGACCTAACTCTAATATCGCCCTAATTCTATTAGCTATTATTTTTGTAAATAGTTTGTAGAGAAAAAACAGTAAACTGATAGTTTGTAGAGAACGGACTATAAGCTGATCGACCTATGATATTTCAAGTCATTGACGTCGCCTTTCTTATGGATTAAGATACTGTTGGCGCTCCTCCAAGATTATGGTACCTTCCCGTCAATAGACACCTCCTATATAAGGCTACAAAATTTTCAAACACAATTTTTCTGCCACCTCTTAGCCTGTTCGCTGTTACATTATCCTCACCAGCGACTTCGCCTCTTTGCATTCCTTCTAAGGCTTTCAATACTTCCCCTGTCGTTAGTGTTAGAATGTCGGAATCCTCTGGGCTATTTCTTACGATATCACACTGGTCGTTTCGGCTTCTGTACAGCTCTCTGTAGAACTCCTCCGCCACCTCAACTATCCTATCCATATTGGTTTTGACATTGCCTTCCTTGTCCCTTAATGCATATATCCAATTTTTGCCCATGCACATGTTTGCCTTCAAAGCTTTTAGATGTCTGCCTTTTTTTACAGCCTGCTAGATTTTTTCCCCGTGATATACCTTCTGGTGTCGGCTGCCTTACGCCTTACAAAAAAACGGCGCAGATTCGAGGCTTCTTGCGAGCTTAGCCCAGCTTAGTGCATATAGTCCTAACTTCTTTTTGTCTGCTCAATTTTGACACTGTTGGCTTCAAAAGTACGCACTGTAGAAGTATTGCTCATTTCGAGGGGTAGCACTCCTACTTTGACGTTTCCTGTCAACTTACGAGTGGCGTGCCCCCGTTTTGCGAACTAATAAGCTACTTTTTTATGTGATTGTTACGTTGAGTGCATACGTCGCGGGCGTTTTGAGTGCATAAAAAGTAAACGCGAAAAGTTTCCAACTGCTAAAGAACAGACTGGCGCTGCCTTTAAAGCCGTGTAGTATTTCGTTGGCGCTTTGGAGTAATAATAATAAAACCGTAAACAGATAATGTAGCAGAGAGTGGTTCTCGGTCGGGATTGAATCTACGGCTATAGCTTAATGACGTGTAATAATGGCTGAAAATGCAAAAACACACATATTTCTATTTCAATAGAGAGCGGCGAAAAGCAAGAAAAACTTTGTACGAAAGTATATACTGTTGGCTGAGTCGTACACGTAGCGTTGCAGTACTAGCATAAATTGACGTTTGTTAATTTTGTCTAAATGACCGATAGTGCCGACTGTTGGCCATAGGCGTGCGCAGGCTACTCCTTTTGAAAGATGCCAAGCTTCACTGCCGCCCCTTCCTCCATGCTGTATATCAAGTCTTAAAGCAAACATATTCCGCAATGAATGCAAAAAAAAAAGCGATGACGTGTCTCTCACAAGGGCCTGCCGTTAGTCCCCGGCTTTCCAGGGTAAAGGTTTAAAGTAAAAAAAAAGATCTTTGAATGTGACACCAGGGGTCCTTGCTCTCCATTATTGTCAATAAACACGTGCATAACCCTGAGCATTGAAAAATGACGAGAAAGGTAGGACTGGCGGTGTGTTCCAATACTCACCGTAGACGGCTAAATCGACAGCTAAGTGGACAGCGGCCATCTTAAGTCCCACTCCAAGTCTCACGTATAGCGGACAAAATATAGACTGCTTCGAGATGACGGCATCATATAGAAATACGATGTAGGCTACTTTGCTGTCCTAACAAGACGGCGGCTCAGCGAATTGCTCGAAAAGCTCGTATATCGCCCGAGGAATGAAAATGGAAGGACAGAGAGGTTAGCCAGTTCTCAAACCGGCTGGCTACCCTGTGTATATCGCCCGAATGGTTGTCTGCGCTCAAGCAGACGATTCTTCAGACGCTCAATGTGAGTGATGCTCAATTTCTTTGTATAGTTGGACAGGAAATGAGCTAAAAAATAACAGTTACGTTCGTTTATCGTAGCTTTCTTTTCTCGAAGCGAGGTCGCGTCTCGTGGCGTATAGACGGCATCCAGACGCGTTTCATTTATCGGACAACAGAGATTCGATGCTGCCGCACTTTAAATAATAGGAGGAAGGGAGTGGCGGAGGAGGGGACGGCTTCGAGTCGTGAAATTGTTGGTTCGCTTATTCGGAGAGATCTCTGGTACACTCATTCACTTTGCTCTTATCCATATCCGTGACCTTTATGCACTTTGCTGTTTACTTGTCTGATTCTCGGAATATTTTACCACCAAAAATGAATTAATAAAAAAAAAAAACACGAAATGCACTCAAGCAGTCGGCTATATAGGGGAAGAAACTTGTGCGGAACCAATGTAGATGATAAAACTATTCTCTCCCACTTATACACCATGCAGAACACATCGAGTTCGGTGTGTGCCGCCATATTTAGGCAGTACGTCTTGCCATCTGTCGCAAGAGCGGTGAAGCAACACCCTGAACTGCCAAGCTATAGCAGACGATCCGCGATTCGCAACACGAAATTTTCCAACCCGAGTACGGCAATAAGCATGTTTAGCGCTTTTAATCTCCTAAAAATTCACGCTGCTTTTTTTTGTGAAAAGTCGAGAAGGCCTTCCTCAAGAATTTGGAATATCTACAGCTTGTGCCCTGCATACTGATGATTCAGTGATGAAGCAAAGCAACATCTTTTTTTTTTTTTTCGTTTATCGCGTACGGACTATCACGACGTAAACAAACGCGAACAGCAGACACCGTGGATTTCGACTCAGTCTAACTGCGGCATGCCTCGACTAGGCAAAACTTTTTTCTTTCAGCCGGCGTCACCGTAGCATAGAGAAATATAGTATATAAAGAGTGGCCACTGGAGCTTTTTCGCGGCCCAGCAAAGAAGGGTCTGACCCATTGCTAGATGGCGTACTCATCTTCGCTTTTATTTCTTTATTGTTCTTTCAGCTGGCGTCACCGTAGCACAAAGAAATAACGTATATAAAGAGTGGCCACTGGAGCCTTTTCGCGGCCCAGCAAAGAAGGGTCTGACCCGTCGCTAGATGGCGTACTAATCTTCGCTTTTATTTCTTTATTAACACATGTATTAGCCTTATCAGAAGTGCAATGATTACCCTAGTTTGGCATCGATTTTTTTCGCAAAGAAGAAATTTTGTTAATTTGTGCAATTGTCCCTTATCTGCTCTACATCATGTTTCGCTGAGGACTTTTAATGCCTCACAACAGAAAACAGTAAAGTATGACTAGAAAGTGTTGTGTTTTTGCATTTATTTTGCACAAAGAGGCGCATTCATGTGGCTTGGATGTGCTGCACATGTATTCCCGTAACGGAAGCATGGGTGTGTAGTCTAGTGGAAAGGCACTCGCTTTCAGAGCGTGAGGGGGCGGGTTCGAATCCCATCGTCGGAAAGAAGAAAGTTTTGTTATTTATGCTGAAGATATTGTCGTGTCTGACCAACCACTCGTGGCGCTGAATGCAGCGCAGTAGCTGGGCCGCAGGGCCATACGGGAGTGTCCGCTCTTTATGTAAGTATGTTTCTCTACGAACGTAGCACCAGAATCCCGCTCCGGCCTGTGCCAATTACTTGTGCTCATGCACCGAATGTGCTTATCATTTGCCAGGCCTGGCACTCGGAACACACACGTGGTGCAAAAGTGCCCGTCAGAGCAATATTTTATAGCGCTATGGCGAAGCCGACGGAAAACACTAGATTCGCCCAGCGATCAAGGCACGCCACAGTTTTATAATCGTAAGCCACCCTTTCCGCTTTTCCCGATTTTAAACACAGGCGTTGTTTTATTTGTACTAAACGTGTGCAGTGTGCGTGCACGTTTCGTAATATCTCTTGTTATTGGCATGCGGCCTGCGAAAGAGCACAGCAGCGATTTGGTACCACCTACTGCAGGCATACTTCACACATGTTATAAATTAAAGTAGCTGGCGTCGCGCTTGAATACACGCAATAAGTGAACTTGCTCGTACGCTTTTACTGGGCACGTACATTTTCCTGTTGATTGCAGTCATCCACTGATGCCCGAGCTCGGCGTTTTTTCGTTGCGGATGGAAATCTGGGAAATCTGAAAAAAAAAAACGCACCGGCGGGATTCCGGCGTCGCATTGTGATCTTTACAGACAGTGCCGTATAATATCTTCCTGTTACGCTGTTTTCGCATCCAAACACGGAGCAGAGGTGGCGTGATGACTACTTGTAAGCGAGAGCGGCAGGAACGAGTGCCTTTTAGTACTTTAAAACCCCCAAGATGTCACTTGCCGTGTAAACTTGGCGAAACAGATACACGCCTTGGCAGTTCAGTGCAAAATGGCGTCTGGATGCGAGGCTATATGCCGCCGGGAGCGTAGGCACTTGGGTGCAAGATGGGAGCGCTTGGTTCTATATACTGCAATACGTATTCTGACTTCTTTTTTTCCATGATGAAAGAAGGCGGTGGGATCAAATCCTGGGCGCGGCGACGTACCGCATTTGTAATGTAAACAAAAGTACCAGAGGCTTGTGTACTGTGCAATGTCAGCGCATCGTACACAAGAAATAACACTATAGGTGGTCGAAAATTTCGCATTCCTCCTCTACGGCTTCTCTCAGAATCCATATCACGGTTTAGATCTCGTGGACTATTACACTTGATGGAAGAAAAGTTGTAACATCATAATGATTCTACTCCATATACTCCCGTGGTTGATGAAATAGCTGTGAACTTTTTTCTCTCGTCTCGGTTTCTGTTTCGACGCGTTAAGTAAGTGCACTCCGAACCCCAAAGGAACACATTAGACTGTGATGCCTTTGGAACCTGACTTAACAGTGGTTTGCGTCGGCTGATTTCTGCAGGCTTCAGTGGCACGAAAGCGTCACATGGCGAACGTTATGTTTTGTGTGTGTGTGTGGTAGAAACAAGTGGGGAAGGAAAACGCACTTCATCGGAAGCGAGAGCTGAAAGCGCGTGCATTCTGGAAGCCGCAACAGACGTGGGCTTTGGTGCAGGCTATCGTGCACCATCTCAGAATGCGTAGAGTGTTTCCAAGGCCACATTTTGGTGTGTAGGTCTATACTTTTTTGGAGCTGTTCGAATCTCTTCCTGTTCGTTGAGATTTTCCTTGGCGGCTTGTTTGTCCACAGTGGTGTGAAGTTGTACCTCAGTTTTGTCGAAGTGACAAGCAGCAGTCGGTTTCGCGGCTGCGTCTCGTATAGCGCTGCAGTATCTCTTTTATGCATATCTGTCGGTAAACTCAGCAACAACAAAAAAATAAAGAATGTCGCCCAATGAGAAACCCGACGACCGCTGCGCAACCGTGACCCTGCTTATTCTTTCAATTACACATTTCTTTTCTGGCTGGTATATAGATAAACTTTTATCAGTCATACAGCTGCTCGCAATAAGACATCGTGCGCTGGCGCGTCATATGACCTTATCAAGTTTCATAGCAGTGCCATCGGTGCAGGAAATCTGTCCGCTTTTGTAACAAAAGCAGACCTTTCAAAACTGGTATTTCAAACCACGTGCTTTTCACATAAACAATGAGGTTTTTTTTACTTCACATATTCATGGAAACTTAGTTTTTTGACCTCGAATTGTTCACTGGCATAAACCGCTGGAATCGCAGCTTAAGTGGAGCATATATGTATAAAGGGACACAAAGCTCAAGTTTACGGGGCGAAAACGACGCCACACTGACAAGCTCTGGGGAAATTGGAAATAGGCGCGGCAAAGCGCGCAGCTGATTCAACTACAGTGCCTTTTAGATTCAACGTGTTTCACAGCAGCGGGAGCACGCGCGACACGAACCGCGCGCGTTCTGCAGTTTGATTGATTGATATGTGGGGTTTAACGTCCCAAAACCACCATATTATTATGAGAGACTTCGTATAGTGGAGGGCTCCGGAAATTTTTGACCACCTGGGGTTCTTTAACGTGCACCCAAATCTGAGCACACGGGCCTACAACATTTCCGTCTCCATCGCCGCGCGTTCTGCATGCAGTCGGTGTGGGCAACTTTGGTGCCATTCCGTCAGCCTGATTTTGGGCCACTGAAACGACACCTTCACTGTTCGAAGTTGCCGTAACGCGATGGCTGAAGCTACTCCACGGAAGCGTCAGCGAGGTCCTAAAAGTACTGTCGTGTGCCACGACAGTGCAGACAGTACCAAGGCACGCGATCCACCTTAAAACTATCGATCGGCGGATAACTAGTACGGGAGAGAAAGAAAACAAGCGCGGATCACTGCAGTGGAAAAAAATCACAGCATATTCACGGAGTGAATGGTGATAATCATTCACTCCGTGGACAATCATTCACTCCGTGGACAAAGCACACCAAAAACATTAAACCTCTGAAGCATAACACAAAATAGTTCAAGAATTCTTTTATTGTATCCGCTATTGACACATGGAATAAGTTACGGAATGACGTTGTACTGTGTAACAACGTTAAAGATTTCGAATGTGCGTTTCAAATGTTGAACTGAGCTGTGATAAGGCACTCACTTGCTCACCTGTGTTCTGCCGTGTTATGCTAAAGGGTGCGCATTGAATGTTGGATTGTTTATTTATTAATTTTGCATTGCTTTTGCTTTCTTTGTGTCAAATTGTGAGATGTTTCACTTTTTGCATTGACTTTTGAAATTTGTGTGCCCAGATGAGCAACTCCTGTTTTGGCATGTATGCTAACTGTATGATTAAAATAAAATAAAATAAAATAAAATAAAAAATAATGGAACGAAGCGCCCATCTGTCCGTCCGTGCGTCTTTCTGTCCGTCCATCCATTCGTTTGTCTGTTTGTCTGTCGGCACAACCGTTCAATGGCATCTTGACCTTCGAGGTATGCGGTGGTGGAAGATTTCTCCGGTGCGAATTGTTGAACAATTGAAAATCGTAGCGTGCGCATTAACTCAAAAGTGAACTATACGGGTCACCGTGCTCAATTGGAGTCTTCTGTCTCGCATTGCCCATTAGCAGCAATTGGAATTTTTCCAGTAGGAAGCACCGGTCCATGGCTGCGTGCTTTGCGCCTCCCCGGGTTTCTCTCCAGCGCGATGAGCGTCAACGTCGCCGCCAGTGTAAGCGATATAGCACCCGCTCTTTCGTATCCACACATGGTTTCCTTTAGTGGCAGATGGTGTAATTTCGGTTTTTAGTGCGATGGCCGTGTCATCTTTGTTTACTTTTTGAATGCTGCGAAAATCCGTTCATGAAAGTACGCGTCTGCTGCTGCCAGCATGCACATCGAAGCAACAATCGTGTTTTAACTGACAACGTGGAATATCAACCGCATGTGTAGCTTCATTTCGCACTTAAGAGAGAAATAGAGAGTTTCTTTATTAGAAAAACAGATTTTTGCCTGCGTCTATTTATCGCCTGCTTCTCTGCATGGATGGCGAAGGGAACTAAAGGATTTCATAAGAGAGGCAAGAAAATTGATAAAGTAATATAAAGAATGTGAAATATGCATGTGAACTTAATAAAATTTCGCTGTCGTAGACTTTGGAAATGAATTTCGCGTTAAGGCGGGCGTCGTTGTCGTCTGCTCCAGAACGTAAACGTTATTAACAAACTTTTCTGTTTTACGTTCGCTTTTCGAAGTGCCTGTCCAGCTGGAGATTTTTCTCAAGCGGCGCAGTGCGCGGAAGAGAGTGGCGGAGAGAAGTGAAAACGCTCGACGTATACAGCCGTCAGCACCTTTAAGACGAACACTTCGATGTGTGGCCAGGGCTAGTTTGATTGATGACAGCTGTGAAGTGCTGGGCGCTTTTGCTGAGATTATACCTCGGTAGGCTTGAATAGTACGTCGACATGTATGGTTAGCATCTTGGCAACAGAACCCAAGCGTACGTGGTGTCAGCGTCAATCAAACTGCAGGACATGCGGCGTAGCGTTCGTGTTAAAGGTGGTGACGGCTGTACATCCCCTGTTTCCATTTTTTCTGCCAGAGGTGGCGCTGCATGTCCATAGTCGCAACGCCACCAAGCGTCGCTTTGGGAGCCTATGGCAAAATATTGAGGCGAAATTATGCAGTGCTTCATAAGGCGTTAGTGTTGGAAATTGAGCGTTATGCACAGATGCTCACGTGACTATGATAAAAATAATGTAAAATGC